>NC_090246.1:30930861-31203361 GCF_037325665.1 Littorina saxatilis
TGTTTGTGATGGGGAGTGCCGTAACACTACGATCACCTCGGGAGGCGAAGTGCAATCAAACAGGATTGAAAATGTTAGGGCTAAGAAATTAAACATTTTCAATCCTGTTTGATTGCACTTCGCCTCCCGAGGTGATCTAATAATCGTAGTGTTACGGCACTCCCCATCACAAACAGAATTCCACAATCCACCGGTGTTGACTTAAAGGCCAACAACTCGGGAGGCGAAGTGCAATCAAACAGGATTGAAAATGTTTAATTTCTTAGCCCTAACATTTTCAATCCTGTTTGATTGCACTTCGCCTCCCGAGGTGATCGTAGTGTTACGGCACTCGGTTACACTTCCGACAGAGATTGATCTGCCAACCGTTTATCCTACCAATTCCGCGAATAGACCTTTATAAGACAACTCTTGCCTGTTGGCATCCTTTAGGAACTCACTGCCATCATCTTTTGAATCGCTGAAAAGTTGCAAAGAAATCCTATAATAATCACTTCGAATTCATATTTTGATGATTTAGATTTGTTTAGATTCTCCCCTGATAAACGCTTTGTTATTGACAGTTTTATGTATTTGATTGTAGTTGCAGAGTTATGCTGAAGTTTTACTTAATTCCTCATTATTTATTCTCCTTATATGTGTAATTTCTCCCATATTATTTATGCATGTAATGCTGTAAGTGACTGCATCATCATCATCATCATCATCATCATCATCATCATCATCATCATCATCATCATCATCATCATCATCATCATCATCATCATCATCATCATCATCATCATCATTATCATCATCGGAATCATCTGAAGCGGGTATACATTAGCGTTTTTATTTAAATTCCTGATTCTTTAGTGTTTCTGGTTTAGTATAATTGTATAGTGTTCGTTTGTGTGTGCGATAGCTTGTTAGTCCCAAAGCCGGATAGATGGTTTAGAAAAGGCCCAGCCTTTAATCTTCATCCTTGTAAAAGAAAGTTCAGTTCAGTTTAGTTCAGTTCAGTTCAGTTCTCTCTCTCTCTTATCTCCTGACAAAAGCACGCGTCAGTGCGCGCGCGCGCGAGTGAGTGTGTGTGTGTGTGTGCGTGCATGTGTGTGCGCGTGTGTGTGTGTGTGTGTGTGTGCGCGTGTGTGTGCGTGTGTGTGTGTGTGTACTTGTGTGTCTGTGTCTTTGCCTGTGTTTGTGTGCGTCAGTGTGAGAGAGAGACAGACAGACAGACAGACAGACAGACCAAGCTGAGAGAGGCGACAGCGGGTCAAGTCAGTGTTTTAAGGTTGTCTTAGTGTCTGTATTATTTTTTCTTCTGATGTTGTCATAAAAACTAAACTGCATGGTAAACGCTTCTAAGTCAATGAGGAACAGGGCTCAAAGCCATGATTCTCCATCACGTGTCGATAGTAAGTATCGCAGCGTCTTCCGAGTCAGGTTACGGAGCAAAGATGTAAGGGAAACAACCTTAGTCTAAATGATAGCCTTTGGAGGACATTTGTGAGCACGGTTGTGTCCCTTAGTACTGTAAATAGTGTGGGTGTTTTTTTGTTTTGTTTTGTATGCAGCTAAACAAACAAAAAATTCGAATCTAATGCTCGTGCAAGTAATGTTATCACTGAATGTCTGACAGTTTGGACAGTGCTGACACCGTATCCAGTGAACCACATCTCTTGTTTCACTCATGCATGATTCTAAAAATTGAACTCCAGAAGCCTTTCTGTCAAAAAATAAAATAAAATAAAAAGTATATAAAGAAAGACTGCAGTTCTTTGCATTAAGCTGAGGGAGAAAAATATAACACAATTTCATCATGAACGACTGATCGGTTCTCTGAGATCAAAAAAACACCGAAGAATGTAGTAAGGGAAGTAACCTTTCTCGTAGATTATACGGTTTTCCCGAGCGATGTTGCTTCCCTTTGCATACTGAGTCTAACGGATTTTGTGTGTGAGTGTGCGCGCGCGCGCGCTCGCTAACGCTCCTTTGCTCGTCGGCATGGTCATTCTATTTGCTTTGCAAAAAAAAGCAGAAATCTTGTTTCCGACACAAAGCTTCAAAGAGAGAAGATATCAACGAGTCACTCGTAGTAATATTTTTACGTGTGCCTATCAGGTAAAAAAGAAAAGGAAAAAAAGAAAAATCGTCTGGGGTCACTTTGCAAACCACAGGCACTCGACACTGAGGGAGGCGGGCGGGGCCTGTGGTGAGCGTGTGTTCTACTGCCTTATACAACTACAGAATCAGTAGACAGGAGTAGTAAGCTTCCACCACCCTAACCACATGACTATTGACCACCCAGTGGCATGTGCTTTTAATTGCAAACATGAACTGAGGACGCTGCTTTCAACAGAAATCCATGGAACTGTTGTGTTCATAATTATGAAAAATGGTGGGAACAGTATTTCGTGGGCTTGTGGTGCTGGACCGAATAAAGGTGTCTTGTAATCTTGTCATGGTGTGTAGGCCTACTCTTTCTGTTTGTTTGATCTTACCACAGTCACTTCGTTGTTTAGATTGTGTTTTTTTATTATTTATTTGCCTTACTTGTGTCCGTAATAACCATTATTCAACTTTCTTTTCAAACCTCTGATGAATTATTTTGTGCAATGCGAATATGAAATAGAGATGTGTGCTGGGGACATGTTGATGAGAGTGCGGGCCTAAATCGATTTGCTTTCCCGCGAGGCTACAGGCTTTGTTTTGTACAGTGATACAGTGGAACCTTCCCTAGCGACCACCTATCGAAAGCATCCACCTGTCCACAACGACCACTCGCAGGGATCAGTGACGAGCTTGTTTGCTATGTAATTCGCCTTTCCGTAGCAACAATCTGTCTATAACGACCGCTTTCGGTCGTTAAAGAGAGGTTCGACTGTACCTGTGATGAGAGGACACTCTAGCGACCGGCCTTAAGAGTCCCTATATTGCAGGTGGCCAGCCTTTCATCAGAGGGGCCTGTGACATAGTGACATTATAGGCACCACTGTCTTTGCAAACACTCGTATTTGAGTACGATTTGAAGCATAGTGTTTTGCACTTAAAAGAAATCCAACAAAGTATACCGCATGTACCCAAATGCTGTTTGAGCGGTTTTTTTATGTAGTAATTTGAATTGTTTGTTCGTATTGCACAATTGTGGTTGCTTGCATTGACTGAAGGAAAATGACGCGTCAATGGTGTGTTTCACAAGCACTCGACAATAGCTGCTTATATTTTACTGAAGATGTCCGTCCAATCTACAAACCCATTAAAAAAAACAGCAATTGTCGAGCGCCTATGAATTGGCCATTTTCTGTCCATTGAATATGCACACAAACTGTCAGTGTCACCCGTGCCATTGACCTATGTACTAAGTGATGGACCCACACGCACGCACGTACACACTCACAGAACTTGAATACACTCATCCACTTACAGGAAACGAATACACACACACACTCACTCACTCATCATCTGAAACAAAGTAAAACCCAACAAAAGAGTACGTTTTTTTCATATTTACTGTTTTTCACTGATGCTTTGTCAAGTTCCAAACAGTGTAGTCTGCAAGCAAAATACTCAGCTGACTTCACACCAACTCATGTACCATCTGTTATGACAAACAGGTCGTCTCTCTTTCAACATTTCTGTATAAAACAGTAAAATCAAACCGAGCTTTCTCGCCTCAGTGAAAAGGAGATGAAAATGTAGCAATGATTTGATGAAACTGATAACATTCTTTCATATCTGACCTACCACACACACACATACATTGCAGGTGCAATCTGACAGACAAGTATACCCCATACAAACACTCGCTGCATTCTTCCATTAAACACTGACTCTCCTTACACCGGCCAATTCATTCTTCCATCTTTCTCACCATAGCTGCTGCCATATTTGAGTCCAATACATACATGAAGATGAAGATGGTCAATAAACGGCCAACAAGATGAAATAATGAATCTACAGATGATTCAACAAATGTGCATCTCCAACTGTACAATCTACATCAAAGGCAAAGTAATCTGTTGAAACACCAGCTGCTCAAGCAGTAAAGGCCTGAATGCGCTGAGGCTAGATGGTAATGTAACATCGAGTAGCATGCACCAACAAAATTACGTGTAAAATGACATTGACAATGAAAGCGTTAAAAAAAAAAAAAAGACATGAACAGACCTCAGAGAATGAAAAAAATTCCGGATCACAATAACCGCATGATTTACCATACATCAAACACACACACACACACACAGGCAAATTAATTCACTACATGACACACTGACTTGTAAACTACATTGCACACTTCAATTTTTACAGCCAGATTTTCGAAAATCTGTTCAAAACAAGCCACTGGAATTGTCACTCTTTCACCCAGGTTTTCACAACAGTGCCTGACAGATAAACCCATAATTATACACAATCTTGAATTGTGCTGATGATGACTCAAAATGTTTGTTTGTCCAAAACAGCACAGGATCTTGTTTGCTGTAGTCATAGCGCGCTTTGGCAACGTTAAAATTAATAAGCTAAGTACAATTGTTGTATGAAGATCTGTAAAAAGTTTAAATGTAAACTTCTGTCAAACAAGTCTCAGGCAACCAATGGTTCATTTCTTTGTTATCATAAAAGTCTTGTAAAAAATAAATTATAAAATTGTGAAAAATCAGAAGAAATCACCTGGATGTCGGAGTGATTTGATGTTCAAGGTCCTCCAATGCACACTCAACACATCTACACAGTTCACATGATATCTCTGTTCACTTCACTTCTTGGCTGCCTTCTTTCCTCCGGCCTTCTTCGCGGGCTTCTTGGCTGCCTTCTTGGGAGAAGCCTTCTTGGGCTTGGCGGCCTTCTTGGCTGGAGATTTGGCCTTCTTGGGCTTGGCAGCCTTCTTGGCTGGAGACTTGGCCTTTTTCTCAGCTGCTGGTTTCTTGGCTTTTGCCTTCTTAGCCTTGGCTGGAGACTTGGGCTTGGCGGCTTTGGGCTTCTTCACTTTCTTGACCTTGGGCTTGGCCGCCTTCTCCGCCTTCTCGCCCAGTCGGAAGGAGCCCGAGGCACCGGTACCCTTGGACTGTTTGAGGGTGCCGTTCTTCACGCCCGCTCTGAGGGCCAGCTTGAGGTGGTTGTTGACCGTCTTCTCGTCCTTGCCCACGTTGAAGTTGGCCACGATGTACTTGAGCAGAGCCTGGCGGGAGGAGCCGCCGCGTTCCTTCAGGGCCGTCACGGCATCACGGATCATCTGGCTGTATTTGGGGTGGCTCGACGGCTTCTTCGGCTTGGACGACTTCTTCTTGGGGCTCTTGGTGGGGGTCTGGGCCACTGGGGCGGGCTCTGCTGCAGCGTCAGACATGGTTCGACAGCAAATGGTATAAAACCCGAACGGTAGGTGAAAAAATGTGTTGTAACGACAGAGCGTTGTTCCCTGTCCGAGGCTTTTGCGAGGTTTGCTGCGCGCCTGCGAAAATTGGCTTTTATAGGCCGCGCGCGGACTGCACAGAACGCGGCACGCGGCGAAGGCCGCTTGTTGCTGTTTTCCGCTTCTGAGGCCGATTTTGTGTTTCCTACCCTATGTTTTTGTCCTGTTTCCGCAAAAACGACTCGATTTTGAACCCGTTTTTTGCAACGGATGAATGACCCATGCTTCAAGCTTTTAATTTCAGTTGGTCTTACTGTATGACAGTCTCTCAATTAGGAAAAATCTGCAATTTTGTTGATGGAGTGGAGTTTGTTTTGACACCGTAGTCACTCATTTTCGACACTTCTACTCCCTGGTAAACTGAAGCGTGCTGTTTTTATCATTGAAAATTAAAGTTTGGTATCTGTTCTTTTTGTGCAGTCTACATTATCTCCTCTAAAGAATGTAATAATACCGAAAATTGTAGTTGATCTTTGCGCAACAAACACAAGCCAGAGAGTCGGGTCGCCATGTTTCCTAACAGCATTACATATAGGCAGATCATTCTGCACGGATTATTCCAACATTACTCCCATTTGAATAAATTCAAAAGTGTCCCAAGCGTTATATGGTCCACATATATGTGGGAAATATATCTTTAATTGTGGTTAGGTCTGCTGTTTCTTCACTAGTGACAATAATATGTACGGCCTATAAGTCTGCCACGTAACCAAAATAGACTGCTCTCAAATGTCGGTCAGCCCATAACAAACGTTTAGCGA
The DNA here is from genome assembly GCF_037325665.1 of Littorina saxatilis. NCBI lineage: Eukaryota > Metazoa > Mollusca > Gastropoda > Littorinimorpha > Littorinidae > Littorina > Littorina saxatilis. The sequence continues at coordinate 30,937,012 of NC_090246.1, forward strand.
CGTTCTGTCTTAAAACGATGTGTTTTCTGTCTTGGGGGTGCATAGACTTTAACAAATACATCTCACTGGGTCTTAGACGCGATTGTGAACCATAAAGCAATGTTAGAACCAGTTTTTCCAATGATTTGTGTGTTGAGGATCGGGAAGCGAAAGCGACGCCATTGCTCGGCTGACCTGACGTGTCAGGTCATTTGTACACTTGTAGGTAAAAACATCGCGATTTCGATCGAAAAGTGACAATTAAACATAACATTTAGGATTTTACTTTGTGTGTATGCGCCTATGCGTTGGAGGGTGTGTAAAACGTGAGTTTGGCTTGTATCATAGTGTGTCGGCTATGTTTTGTTGGGGCGATTTTAACTTCGCAGTCTGCCATTGGCCGTACGTGTACTTCAGCCCAGCTGACAAGCACGCTCGCTAGTCTTCTTACCTGCTATTTTTTCATTTCTTGATTTTTTTTCTCTCTGTAGTGCTTGCACACAGATCTTTTCACAAGGACAAAATTTGCGTTCATTCTTGAAAAAATATTTTCTGCAATCTACTTTGCCCATGGAATAATTATGCAAAAGAGATGTTCGTGCGGATCAACCGTCGTCTCAGTGTATGTAATGCCATGCAGAATCGCTGTTTGCCCTACACTTAATTTTCTGCAGCTTGCCTTCTAAATTTTCCGGCTGAGGCGGCATTGATCACTGCACACGGTGCTTTGTCAGTTTCCTCAACTCACTCTATAATTATATATCAGCTTGAGCAGGGACCTATATTTAATATAGGTCTATGGCTTGAGTAATAACTAAGATTGGTTTTTGCGCTAGTGTCACTATAGTGGTTCTAGCTGGAGAATGACTGTGACAGGCTCTCACTACAGTATGCTCGTACCGTGCCCTGAGTGGTTACTACTTCCCACTGTAGGAACACATTTCAACAAACTGATTGAATATGGCCGAAATCCCAGCTTCACGAGACATTATTACAATGTTTTTCTCTTATTTTTCTCCTTCTTCTTCTTCTTCTTCTAAGCTACCTGCACGGATTCTTTAAGAAGCAAAATGAACTTACACATCCCATCTAATGAAATGTAGGGGGAACCGGGGCACGTTGAGACATAAAAGTTACTTGTCGCTCTCATGCAAGCTGTATTCAAGAAACTGCAAGATATTTGGTTTGAAATGAATGTTTAATCCTTTCGTTTGCTTAATTCACAAGGATAATAATAAAAACATGCATCAATTTTGCATAATTAACGATCAAAAACACCTACCAAGAACGGGGTAGGTTGATACACCCAGGGGCAGCTTGAGACACTCACTGGGGCAGGTTCAGACATCTATGGGGCAGGTTGAGACTTTAAAAATGACACATGCTCTCCGACACACCATTTTAGAGATAATGCTTTCACATTTGTTTTGACAGTGAATGAAGGTATGTTTAAAGTGTTCAAAGCAACGAATACAGATTTAACGTGATCATTTCTGAACAAATGAAGGCAACTGAACCGGGGCAGCTTGAGACATTAAAATGGGGCAAGTTGACACAATCCTTAATTTCACAAAAATATCACATTTAGATAGAATGTTGGCACAATTCAAAGACATTTTTCATCTTGACATATGTCGGACTGTCCTTGCAAAATAATGACCAGAAAACAATTCTGGAAGCTGAAAAAATTACAAAAATAGGCTTGCAGACAGGGTGGTGACTAAATAAAAAGAGGCAGATGGAACTGCTTACTTAACAGTTTAGACCACAAACAAAACCAATAAATCAGAAGTCACAAAGAAAGGCAGCCCTATTTCTCCCAATGTCAGCACAATCCTTGTGGCACCACAAATAACACTTCCCACACTGGATCCAGCAAAGCTCTCTACGCAGTAAATCATGTGCACGTCAGTTGTCTGGGCCTCCGACACATCTTGACTGGTGGTGGAGTTTGAGGAGGGAACCACAGGTGGAGTGGAGAGTTCAGCCACAGGTTGAGCGGAGGGTTCAGGCACAGAAGTCACAAAGAAAGGCAACCCTATTTTTCTCAATGTCAGCACAATCCTCGTGGCACCACAAATAACACTTCGGCCCACACTGGATCCAGATTTCCCCTGGAGGTGAAGTGGCAAAGCTCTCTACGCAGTAAATGCACGTTGTCTGGGCCTCCGACACATCTTGGCTGGTGGTGCAGTTTGAGGAGGGCACCACAGGTGGAGTGGAGGGTTCGGTGGAGTGGAGGGTTCAGCCACAGGTGGAGTGGAGGGTTCAGCCACAGGTTTATTTATTAAGGAGATTTCTATAGCGCATAACTAAAAGCACTATGCGCTTAACAGGTTGAGTGGAGGGTTCAGCCACAGGTTTGAGCGGAGGGTTCAGCCACGGAGGGAGTGGATGGTTCAGCCACAGGTGGAGTGGAAGGTTCAGCCACAGGTGGAGTGGAGGGTTCAACATCAGACTGAGTGGGTATTTCGCCATTAATCTGCCCACAAATATTATGAAAATAATCTTGATTGGTATGTTCCTTTCGGATACAGTTCCTCATTTTCTGAATTACCGTTTAATTTTTACAAAATCATGATGTTTTTGCTCAGTGTTCATTGCCACGTTTTTGCAGAGTTATTCTATTTTTGCAAAAAAATCTGACTGCGTTTGGTTTGCTAATTTTTGCTTTGCGGCACCCAGTCTTAAACACTTCACTTTATGAACTATATGTACTACAATGTTTCTTAATAATGCGCTTCTTGTACTGACATAAACTTTTATTCTTTTAATTATGTATTCATGTAGTTTTTAGTAGTAGGGGAAGGTTGCCTAATATGGACCTGCGCCTAATATGGACCCGTGACCTCCTATTCTGACAAACTCAGTATCCGCGCTAGAGCGCTCAAAAAATTTCGTTCGCTGAATTTACATTACCCTCTCTGGCTAACTTGCACATGTCAAAACTGTTGCAGAAACACAAACTACAAAACCTTTAGACTTTTTCGCTACTTTACACTTTTGGCAGCGTTCACTCTAAATGTGACGCTTAAAACGGACGAGTTTCTGTCCACAGCCAAAGCTGTTATCGCACAACTGCTTTATATGACAGCTAAGACTGTAATTGTTACATTTTAGCGGTGTTGACCCCGAGTTTCTACTGCAAACAAAAATAGTAGCAACATTTCAAAGTATGTGTATGTTCCCTAATATGGACCAATTCAACAAATAAAATAAAATAAAAGCTAAGGACTGGTTTCATTATGATTCATAAAGAAGCTTCCTGAAAATAACCTATAACTAGCCCTCAAACTTTTAAAGAAGTACAACAAATAGTCTTCTTCTCGTGGGAGTTGAAAATGTCATGTATTTTCTCTCTGTTTTTAATAAGATTCTTTAGTTTCCTGTTGTGCTTCAAAAAACGTTCTCATCAAATCGAAACTGTTAAATCTAAAGCATATTTGAGTTAGTAGCTGACTTGCACACTATTCATGTTATTTTGAAGTTTAGGGGGCTGTTTACTGTGATTTGTAAAGGCCTCTTCACTGGTCCATATTAGGCGCATGGCGCCTGATATGGACCAGTTGTGAATTTTTCTTTATTTAAGTTTTGCTGAATGGCTATCAAAGCAAGGCCTAACGGTTAACAAAACAGAGAAGGACTACCAAACACAAAATGAAACTTCAGCATGAAACAAAAAGTGGTCCATATTAGGCAACCTTCCCCTGGTATGTGTTATCGTAGATTAGTCCCTCTTTATGTTTATAGGGCGAGGGCAAGATGTAAAAAAGCATACCAAATGCCTATTCTGTTACCGTCAAAAAATAAAGAATTGTCATCGTCTTCTTCTTCTTCTTCTTCTTCTTTGTTTTTGTTTTTGTTGTTGTATTTTTTGCCTCCGTTTTCTTTTATAGACTAGGTTTATATGTAACACCGAATGATAAGTTCAATTTCAAGTCAATATTTGACCAGATCATAAGTTGCATTGTGGTAAACTGGGAATCGAGAGGGAGGCGAGTTTGTGTGTGTGTGTGTGTGTGTGTGTGTGTGTGTGTGTGTGTGTGTGTGTGTGTGTGTGTGTGTGTGTGTATGTGTGTGCGTGCGTGCGTGTGTGCGTACGTACGTACGTGCGTGCGTGCGTACGTGCGTGCAATAGTGTTTGTGTGCGGCTAGCGTGTGTGTGTGTGTGTGTGTGTGTGTGTGCGTGCGTGCGTGCGTGCGTGCGTGCGTGTGTGTGTGTGTGTGTTTGCCGTATGTATGTGACAGTACAACTAACTAGTGCCGGTTTTCAATAACAAAAATGAAACTGCTTGTACCTATTTACAATGATGTATAATTATTATGGAACAAGCATGCATCTGTCAATACATGATCACATTCAGTCACATTACAGACGCGTTGATATTTGGTCACAAGACCAAACAGTCCGTGGAGTGTCTTCCGGTAGGTTGACGAGAAAGGGCGACGGGGTAGCCTCCCCTCCGGAAATTCTCTCCCTTTGTATTTCACCCTGTTGTCTGTTTGATAACGAATTCGCAGTCGTCAGAAGATGTGTTTGGTGACAACTGAACACTGCTATGATGATTGAGGCGATGAGAGCAAAGAAACACCCCACAACATTGATCGCGAAGGCCCAGCAAAATACTGAGTAAGGACAATCTCCTGTAGTCACTTTTGCAACGAAGATGGCGTCTCCAGCGATGCCACAAACACCTGTAAGAAATAAATCAGCGTGAAACAGTTAGCAGAGATAAGATAACAATGACATTACTCTTTATTAACGACGGTTGTGGCGTAAAGCATACAAGCGAGCTTTTTTTTTCCTAGCCCTCGCTCGGAGAGAGACTTTAAATCACATTTATACAGTCAATCGCATAGAAAAGAGGCCAGAAAGAGAACACAAAATCAGGGGAATATGTTACATGAACACAACATGAAATAAGATTTTAAAAATAAAATAAAAAATTTAAAAAAACAGCGATGAAAAAGAAGCAACCTAAACACACACATACCCCTTGACCACGCATATTCATGTGCCTGTGATCACCAACACCTCAAAATCAACCACGGCCATCGCAACACATGTTCCAAACAAACACTTTCACTCTTTTCACCGACTGCTATGCTAACTTGGTTTTTCTGTTCCCAGAACTAGTGTCTATTTGGGACATAACGTGGTTATATGCTAGGACATTTCACCGACTGTTAATCAGTTACCTGCAAAGGCGGAACCGGCCATCAGAAAATGACGGTGTCGAGGCCGGCGGTTGAGGTAATGAACAGAGTATGGCCCAAGGTCCAGACATGGGGGGCGACCCAGGTGACCAGTATGCCGTGTCCAGTGGTCGCCACAAAGCCCAGCAAGGACAGGCACTGGAAGAACTGGACTGCTGACCACCAACCACCCTGCGGTCCAAAAGAACGTCGTGTCTATAACTACGTATACAAAGTCTTATATTGCCCCCCCCCCCCTCCCCCCTTTTTAAAGACCTACAAAAATCTGATAAAATCAGGTCTGGATAAGGAGAGTCTTAATGTGGAGGTAAATTTACAGAGATTATGAGCAGAAAATCTTGGGGGGAAAAAAGGTCTTCAAGGGGAATGGGATCTTAAACCATGGTGTCTTATTACCAGAGGCTTTCCACTGTAGTCTTTTTGCGGCCAACACTCATTCACACGTGCCAAATTTTGCGATAGGTACGCATGCGCTTCATCGTCTAATCACTGGTTGTCTTGGCAGCGGATCATAAACTAAAACACACAAAAACTAATAAAAAAAAAACAGCGCATGGATTTGCTGACCTAAGGGAACTTTCTGAACATGTATTGTACACAAGAAAATCAGTCACACAATAGTCTGTGCCTGTGTGCGCGTGTCTGTCTGTCTGTCTGTCTGAGTGTGTCTCCCTGTCTGCGTGTATAGGTGTGTGTGTGGGGTGTGTGTGTGTGTGTGTGTGTGTATTTCTGTCTAGCTGTGTCTTACACACACACACACACACACACACTACTGCGAGAGAGAGAGAGAGAGAGAGAGAGAGAGAGAGAGAGAGAGAGAGAGAGAGAGAGATCTCAGAGAGAGAGAGAGAGAGAGAGAGTAAGTAAAGTTGAAACAAGACACCAACGTACCTCCAAACAAGGGAGAGATGGTAGACTGAGAACGACAGTCACGGGGTGAGCACACCAACCACAAACCGATGTTGTACTTTTCATACCCCGTCCAGTAGGGGCACGAAAACCCAGCCATAAACAATGCAAAGCCCACGAAGAGAAATGTCATTCCGACATGATAACTGACAGCTATTCCGCGAAATTCCAGCATGTTTCAAATACTATCATGTTGAATGTTTTTGTCAGTCTTAATGTTCACTCAATCCTCTTGCGGGTATGCTTTCTGTGCTTTCTTGTGAAGAACGCGGAGGCTAATAAAAAAAAAATTAAAACCAGGTTCGTTGGGTTGCCAGGATAATGATATGTTTCAACCCTCGTCTTGTCCTGTCTATTGTGACGAGTGTGTCTTCAGGGACAAAAGCCTGTGTTCGTCAGCTTGAAAGGTTTTAAACCCAGAAAATGGGAGGGGGGAAGATATGGTGGGGTTTCATTTGTTTTCACTGATCCCAAGGGCTCGCTCTATGACGGTGCTCGTGCGTGTTTGGGTGTGTGTAAGAATGTGTGTGTTGTGTGTGTGTGTTTGTGTGTGTGTGTGTGTGTGTGTGCGAGCGTGTGGGTGTGTGTGTGTGCGTGTGTGTGTGTGAGATAGAGAGAGAGAGAGAGTCTGTGTGTGCGACTACAATACGCGCCAAAAGATCTGTAGCAAATGACGTATTTGTATATACAAATGACGTCAAACAATTGAATAGTTCGTAAAATCTTTTTTTCGAAAGGAAGTTCCATGGAATCTTGCTGTCTATTACCACCATGGCGTAAGACTCTGGATACTGTATGTCAAACTGCCGGGTTACTGTGGCTGGACCGGAACCATGCAGACAAATATGGCTGTCAGTCTCTTCAATTACTATGTGGACACTGAGCTTGAACGAAACAACAGCATCAGTGGTGACAAGCCTTGTCGCAAGCCGGAGGTAAGGGTGAATGCTGTCTGCAGCTCGTGGTTAAAATGAACATGTCCCGCAAATTTCATCGGCTTGTTTTGTAAATCCTGCCACAAACAGATACGACTTTTAAACAGGTGTTGATAGGGAAAAAAACCCAGCACAAAACAAGAAAACTAAGTTACTTGATATTTTATTTTTACAGCGGAGCGGGTTTGTGTGTATGTATTGATGGAATAACCTGCATTCCTCTCTTTATTGTTCTTGTATTTTTGTATTTATTAATTTGTTTTCTTTTTTACATTTAGTCAAGTTTTGACTAAATGTTTTAACATAGAGGGGGAATCGAGACGAGGGTCGTGGTGTATGTGCGTGCGTGTGTGTGTGTGTGTGTGTGTGTGTGTGTGTGTGTGTGTGTGTGTCTGTCTGAAAATTGTTTAAATTTTTTTTATAAAACTCAAGACTCAAGACTCAAAATGTTTACTGTCCGGCTCATAAAAACAAGGAAAATTGCCTTACAGTGTCAGGCGATCACCGACATAAAAACATCACATGTATTAATAATTAAACGATTGCACTTAAAACTACCGTAAAATCCCTAGCATAAGCCCACCCCCCCTGTGCACAGATTTAGGGCAAAATTGGGGGGTGGGCGTTTGCTAGGGATAGACCCCTTTGCACAAAGTAAGTTTTGTGCTCAACCGTGTAATTGAGTGAATACAAACCCCGAAAGCATGTAAGTTAGGTCGTGTGAGTAGAAGTGGAGGAAAAAAGAAAGAAAAAGGACTTTGAGGCAAAGAAGGCCAACCATGAGAGAGAGAGAGAGAGAGAGAGAGAGAGAGAGAGAGAGAGAGAGAGAGAGAGAGAGAGAGAGAGAGAGAGAGAGAGAGAAGGACTGGCTCTTCTGAAAACAACCCGAGCATAGTCATTCATATAAATTTATAAAGTAAAAAGAAAATCGCCAGACCTTTGCAAGGACAAACAATAGCAACACAATTCCGGGAAAAAGAAACTTGATGAAATGTCGAAATGTCAACACCAATGAAGCCCTTTCTTTCTGTACAGGGAAGAAATTACACAATGAAACGTTAACTGAACTTGGATTTTGTCTTCAAAAGGCCCAATCTTTCTGAGAAAGAAAAACCCACAAACTTAGGAAAAAAAAGAGAAGAGAAACTCAAAAAAACATGAACGATGGGTGGGAGTGAGGAGAGGGGACAAAGAATAAGAAAAAAGGAAAGAAACACGAAAAGGTAAAGAAGGGGAAAAAGATGACTTTTAGAACAGTCTGCACAAATCCTAGTGAAAGTGAGCCTATAGTCTCTTTGAAAAAAGCAGGGTGGGCGTTTGCTAGGTAGTTACCCCTGTGCACAACTTTTGGCCCAAAGTGGGGGGTGGGCGTTTGCTAGATGGTGGGCTTATGCTAGGGATTTTACGGTAATAACTCTAGCCCGCTTCATATTTGCTGTAAACTTAGAATTAGAATTGCATTAAAACACATGTAAACATCCTGAGCGTTTAAAACGATCCAAATTTACGTTCATCTTATTCTTCATCATTTCCTGATTTCAAAAACATATAAATATGCTATATTTGAATTAAAAACAAGCTCTGAAAATTAAAAATATAAAAATCAAGATCAAAATTAAATTTTCGAAATCAATTTAAAAACACTTTCATCTTATTCCTTGTCGGTTCCTGATTCCAAAAACATATAGATATGATATGTTTGGATTAAAAACACGCTCAGAAAGTTAAAACGAAGAGAGGTACAGAAAAGCGTGCTAATTGCTATCCTTCTCAGCGCAACTACTACCCCGCTCTTCTTGTCAATTTCACTGCCTTTGCCACAAGCGGTGGACTGACGATGCTACGAGTATACGGTCTTGCTGAAAAATTGCAGTGCGTTCAGTTTCATTCTGTGAGTTTGACAGCTTGACTAAATGTTGTATTTTCGCCTTACGCGACTTGTTTTCTTTTCATGTACCCCCATGGGGTTCTCTGAAAATAAAATTTGACTTGACTTTGACTTGACAACGTCTGATGTGGCATACACGATGTCGGGGGAGGAAGAGAGTGATTCCCGTCGGCTCTTTGTTAATGTCTCGTCTGTCTAGACAATCTTGACATGCCTGTAGTTTAAAGCAACGACGTTTGGCGTATTTTCTTTTAAAATCAAACTTCTTTTCTTGATAGATTATTCCATTAAAGGCCTTACCATCAGTAACAGAACAATTTATTGTGGTTGAGGCGGAGGCCGGGGTACGGGGGGGGGGGGGGGGGTGCCCGTTGGCTTTTTTTTATTAGGTCCCTACAGTGTTGACAATTTTGAAATGTCTGCATTTTAAAGCACCGACGCTAGACATAGATTCTCTTCTCAAAATAATACTGTTGTTTATAGATAATGCGAGAAAAAGCCCACCCAACAGTCATCAACTAACGGAGAAAGAGGGAGAGGGAAAGAACCCGGCTTGGGCAGCTTTGCACACGGCTCTACTAGCCTACTGCCGGTCGCTCAACTGACTCACCCCCTGCAACTCAGTGGTACGGCGAGTGCACGGACATGGCCAACGGTTGTCCAGATTCAGTCCTGCGGCGCTTCATAAAGTTGGTTCGGGACGGCGATGAGGCCCGCAAGATCCACGCCTTGGTGGGCACCTGTAGTAAAGAGGATTTCATGTCGTTGACGGATGACATCGGACAGGACGCCTTACACTACGCCGTGCTGGCGGACAACGCCGAGGCTGTGGATTACCTGCTCAAGTTGGGTTATTTCGCCCCGCCGCACGAACCCCTGTTCAACATGTACGCCCACTTAGCTGCGAGGTTTGTGTTTTTGTTGGTGGTGGTGGAAGAATGTGAGGGAGGGGGGGAGGCGGAGTGGGGGAGGTGGTGGTCTTTGGAAACAGGTGCTTCTGCGAGAGAGAGAGTGTGTGTGTGTGTGTGTGTGTGTGTGTATGTGTGCGTTTGTGTGTGTGCGTGCATGCGTGCGTGCGTGCGGGCGGGCGGGTGGGCGTGCGAGCGTGCGTGCCTGCGTTCGTATGTGCGGGTAGTCTCTAATCAGGGCGGGGGATCCACTGTGGGATGCATCATATTGCTCCTCATGCACCCCCTTCACCCCCTACTTGTCAGACTGGGGTACCGCGACGTGCTGACCACCATCCTGCAGCACCGGCCCGAAGACTTCAAGGTTGCTCTGCAACCACTCATCCTGCCGCCCGACATTCGGGCCGGCTGCAGCAAGGCGCCCGGCGTCAACGCCAGCAGGGAGCCCGAGTACGCCATGCCCGCCGTTGTGGGCAACCAGATCCCTAACACGGAGAAGCGCATCAGTAAGCCCAACATGTCCCAGTCTCGTTCGTCGTGGGGCACCAGCATCTTGAACATGAGCGGCATGAGCGGCAGGAACGGCAGCCTGCCTTACGACTTCCTAGTCCACGGCCGCCGCTTCTCTCAGCAAGGCGACTCCTTCGCGTCCGCCTCTCACAGGTCTGTGCTCTACAACCTTAGCTCTCCTTTGAATCTTCCCTCAAAAACAGATTTCTTTAACATGTAGCATTTTCTTGTTTAGTAAGTGAATTTTGAATTCTTATGTTTACGAAGATAATCGATTGTCTTTTATATATGTTAATTGTACTTTATCTATCAATTGTCTTTCAGTGTGTGTGTGTGCGTGCGTGCGTGTGCGTATGTGTGTGTGTGTTGTGTGTGTTCGTGCGACTGCCTGTCTGCGTGCTTGCCTGCCTGCCTGCGTTTGTGTGTTGTAAATCACTGTCTTCTTCTTCTGCGTTCGTGGGCTGAAATTCCCACGTACACTCGTGTTTTTTGCACGAGTGGAATTTTACGTGTATGACCGTTTTTACCCCGCCATTAAGGCAGCCATACGCCGCTTTCGGAGGAAGCATGCTGGATATTTTCGTGTTTCTATAACCCACCGAACTCTGACATGGATTACAGGATCTTTTCCGTGCGCACTTGGTCTTGTGCTTGCGTGTACACACGAAGGGGGATAAGCCACTAGCAGGTCTGCACATAAGTTGACTTGGGAGATCGGAAAAATCTCCACACTTAACCCACCAGGCGGCCGCGACCGGGATTCGAACCCTCGACCTTCCGATTAAGAGGCCGACGTCTTACCACCCCGCCACAGCGCCCGTCTGTAAATCACTGTGATCTCATATGAAAAGTGTGAATAAATAAATCTTCATTATTATTATTGTTAGTAGTAGTAGTAGTAGTAGTAGTAGTAGTAGTAGTAGTAGTAATAGTAGTAGTAGTAGTTTCTTTCTTTATTTGGTGTTTTACGTCGTTTTCAACCACGAAGGTTATATCGCGACGGAGTAGTAGTAGTAGTAGTAGTAGTAGTAGTAGTAGTAGTAGTATATCCTCGTCATCATCATCACCACGACCATCATCATCATCATCATCATCATCATCACCATTACAGAGTGTCCGCCCAGATGGAGCTGGAGCCCATAGTACACACCATGAGACGCCAGTCCACCGCGGACAAGAACAGCCGCCGCGGTTCATTAGTGGGGGTTCCTGATTGCCACGACCAGCAGCAGCCAAGGCGTGAATCCCTGCCCAAGTGCCAACCCCATCAATCCAGGTGTTTTATTATTACTGGGAACTTCTTATCCCATAACGTGTGTCAAAATAGCTTTTCACTAAGTACTTGCTGTCCATTTTATTTCTTGATGCCGCATAAAATCTTTACCACACGTGTGTCACACGTGGTACTTGAATAACCTCCTTCGGTTTGTTTGAAAAGAGTTTGCGAATACAGACTTAAAGAAAAACAAAAACTACATACAAAGTTTACATTGGCTGTCGCCATTCGGTTGTCGCCTTCTAAACTTAGCAAAAACGTTAATGCGACAAATTTCGCATCCCGTGACATTTCATTCCAACTTTCCATGCCATCTAAGGTAGTCCACTTGACTATCTTGCACACATTTCGGATCAAAGATTTATTTAACAGGCATCACCAAAATTGAAAAGGTTTCAACCCCGACCAAGCCTCAGTAACGACCCCCTGATCTCTCTACTGTGTGGAGTGCACGTTTTCTTTCACACCTGTCAAGTTCAGTTTCACTGCATTCCTCGGTCAAGTTCTGTTCTATGAGCGTGACAATTTTAACAAGTCGCGTAAGGCGAAATTACAACATTTAGTCAAGCTGTCGAACTAACAGAATGAAACTGAACTTACCGCATTTTTACAGCAAGACCGTATACTCGTAGCATCGTCAGTCCACCGCTCGATGCAAAGGCAGTGAAATTGACAAGAAGAGCGGGGTAGTAGTTGCGCTGAGAAGGATAGCACGCTTTTCTTTATCTCTATTCTTTTTAACTTTCTGAGCGTGTTTTTAATCCAAACATATCACATCTATATGTTTTTGGAATCAGGAACCCACAAGGAATACGATAAAATTGTTTTTAAATCGATTTCGGAAATTTTATCTTAATAATAATTTTTATATTTTTAATTTTCAGAGCTTGTTTTTAATCCAAATATAACATATTTATATGTTTTTGGAATCAAAAAATGATGAAGAATAAGATAAACGTAAATTTGGATCGTTTTAAAAACAAATTATTTTTTTTACAATTTTCAGATTTTAAATGACCAAAGTCATTAATTAATTTTTAAGCCACCAAGCTGAAATGCAATACCGAATCCGGCCTTTGTTGAAGATTGCTTGGCCAAAATTTCAATCAATTTGATTGAAAAATGAGGGTGTGACAGTGCCGCCTCAACTTTTACAAAAAGCCGGATATGACGTCATCAAAGGTATTTATCGAAAAAAAGAAAAAAACGTCCGGGGATGTCATTCCCAGGAACTCTCATGTCAAATTTCATACAGATCGGTCCAGTAGTTTGGTCTGAATCGGTCTACACACACACACGCACAGACAGACAGACAGACACACACACGCACACACACACACACACACACACACACACACACACACACACACACACACACACACACACACACACACATACGCACATACACCACGACCCTCGTTTCGATTCCCCCTCGATGTTAAAATATTTAGTCAAAACTTGACTAAATATAAAAAGCACGAGAGTTCAAACGAATATATATTAAAATGTGACATTGAGCGTGAGGCTCTTTTCGTGTATAAAATTAATGTGACCGATTTTCCTCTTGATTTGCGAAAATGTACGTGTACAGGGCTCAAACTGCGAAAGCTGGAAATAAGTCATTATATTTAGTCAAGTTTTGACTAAATATTTTAACATCGAGGGGGAATCGAAACGAGGGTCGTGGTGTATGTGCGTGCGTGTGTGTGTGTGTGCGTGTGTGTGTGTGTGTGTGTGTGTAGAGCGATTCAGACTAAACTACTGGACCGATCTTTATGAAATTTGACATGAGAGTTCCTGGGTATGAAATCCCCGAACGTTTTTTTCATTTTTTTGATAAATGTTTTTGATGACGTCATATCCGGCTTTTCGTGAAAGTTGAGGCGGCACTGTCACGCCCTCATTTTTCAACCAACTTGGTTGAAATTTTGGTCAAGTAATCTTCGACGAAGCCCGGGGTTCGGTATTGCATTTCAGCGTGGTGGCTTAAAAATTAATTAATGACTTTGGTCATTAAAAATCTGAAAATTGTAAAAAAAAATAAAAATTTATAAAACGATCCAAATTTACGTTTATCTTATTCTCCATCATTTGCTGATTCCAAAAACATATAAATATGTTATATTCGGATTAAAAACAAGCTCTGAAAATTAAATATATAAAAATTATTATCAAAATTTTTTTTTTCGAAATCAATTTAAAAACACTTTCATCTTATTCCTTGTCGGTTCCTGATTCCAAAAATATATAGATATGCTATGTTTGGATTAAAAACACGCTCAGAAAGTTAAAACGAAGAGAGGTACAGAAAAGCGTGCTATCCTTCTCAGCGCAACGAATACCCCGCTCTTCTTGTCAATTCCACGGGCACTGCCTTTGCCACGGGCGGTGGAGTGACGATGCTACGAGTATACGGTCTTGCTGCGTTCAGTTTCATTCTGTGAGTTCGACAGCTACTTGACTAAATATTGTATTTTCGCCTTACGCGACTTGTTTTTAACATAAGATAGTACAAGTTTATCCACGCCCTGGATCGTGGAACGCCTAGTTGTGTCCACCGCAGGCGCTACACACGATTATGTCCCCCGCATGCGGAAGCAGAGTTGATATATCGCAAAAAGAATTGCCCTGTGAAGGTATTTTATGGCAGATCACATTATCTACTATATATATTCCGAAGCAGAATTGCCTAGGCTGTAAGTATTACTTAGGTCTTGTTGTGTACTCGTGAACAGTGGCGTTCGATTTTCTGCTGAAGTCCGTGAAAATTACGCAGAGAGGTCTCAATTTCTTACAAATTAACCCAGAACTACCATTTGAATCACTATTCTAATACTCACAGTTCAATCTTCGATACCTTGCAGACTTGTATGCGCGTTTTGGGGCACCAGCATCGCGGATAAGCTGCTCTAATCTAGCGTTATTTTGTGGTACTCGATTCTCAGTGGGTAAGGGGATCTTACACCGTCAAATTTTACTGTTGACCTTTGTACCCATCGTGAGTCTAAACTAAACTAAGCTGAAACTTAAAAATGGAAAGCAGTATCCACAAGTAGTTAGACTTTGACAAGCAAGAAGATTTAGGCCCTTCTGTTGACCGTGCTTTGTGTTATTTTATCATTTTTAACGTGGGGGACAGTATTTCTGACCTGACTTGGTGAAATGTCTTCTCTTATGTAGTACACGAGAGTATAAATGGTAAGAAAACTGGCTGATCCAATGCAAAAATAAGTACCGGTCCGTATGATATAAACTTCAATACGAGAAAGTCTGGTTATCTACTATTTTAAAGCATTAATTTGGAGACACCTACCATGTGGTTGGTCTTGCGGGGGACATAATCGTGTGTAGCGCCTGCGGTGGGCGTGTACCGTAATCGTTCTAAACAACTTTTCATATTGATCACTTAACAAAAGTTGCCTGGGTTTTTTTTTTAATAAGGCCACAAAAAAATAGTCTGTTCACGGTAACATAGGCACACAAAAAATAGGGTCGGTAGGTCGGGATTTTTTTTAATTTTTTTCCCCAAAAAAACCCATATTTGTAAAGTTATTTTGCCAAAAAACAAAGACTTTTTTTCCCCAAAATGCCAAAAAAAGTCTAGGGTCGCGCGAAAAAATAGGGTCGGTCGGGATACCGTAAACATACACTTTTTTTGGGGGGGGGGGGGGGGGGGGGCTAGTCAAAAAACGTGCTCCACCTGCCCCTCGCCAAGACTATACACGTTCTCCTTGTCCACTTGTTTCAGACACTACCCTCGCTAATGTGGCTTATAATGTCACGTGAGAAAGTGTTACTCACTAAAGGCAAGAGTTTTCACTCTTTCACAAACCGGACCGATTTTTTTCCGAACATCATCCATCAGATAAAGTTTGTTACATGCGTGAGAAAGACCACTCATGAGATAACAATATCGTTCAAACCACACAAGTGTATATCATGTAAATGAGGTCGTGTCAAACGTCTGGCAGGGACCTGCTTTTTCACTGCTATGCCTATGATGGCAAAGTCACCGAGACAAACGTCATTATGGAATCACTTTTGCGCCTACTGTTTCCCCTGGAAGAATTTTTAGAACTATCACGTCACGCTTCACTTTCTAGAGTGTTTCTTTGCTTTGACGCCAAAGATTGCACGAGGCTTTGGAAGAAATCTACGTTCCAAAGAAAGCGTCTTCAGTTTGGACGCCTTGACTGCGGGACGTTTTTAGTGAAATACACGCAGGTACATTATGTAGGATAAACCAGAGATACTGTATCTCTGGATAAACAGAATAGTACATAGCTTGCTGTGTCATACCAGATTTACACTCGTTGCTTTTTCAAATATTGCAAAGCTCGCAGTTCAATATTTAAAAACGCAACTCGTTTAAATCTGGTACAACACAGAAAGCCATGTGGTAGTCTCTATGATGTTGATTCCCTTTCCGAACATCGTCCATTGAATAAAGTTTGATTGATTCCCTTTCTGAACATCGGCCATTGAAAACAGTGTTGTTGATTCCCTTTCCGAACATCGGCCATTGAAAACAGTGTTGTTGATTCCCTTTCCGAACATCGGCCATTGAATAAAGTGTTGTTGATGATTCCCTTTCCGAACATCGTCCATTGAATAAGTGTTGTTGATTCCCTTTCCGAACATCGTCCATTGAATAAAGTGTTGTTGATTACCTTTACGAACATCGGCCATTGAATACAGTGTTGTTGATTACCTTTCCGAACATCGGTCAATGAATACAGTGTTGTTGATTCCCTTTCCGAACATCGGCCATTGAAAACAGTGTTGTTGATTCCCTTTCCGAACATCGGCCATTGAATAAAGTGTTGTTGATGATTCCCTTTCCGAACATCGTCCATTGAATAAGTGTTGTTGATTCCCTTTCCGAACATCGGCCATTGAATAAAGTGTTGTTGATGATTCCCTTTCCGAACATCGTCCATTGGATAAGTGTTGTTGATTCCCTTTCCGAACATCGTCCATTGAATAAGTGTTGTTGATTCCCTTTCCGAACATCGTCCATTGAATAAAGTGTTGTTGATTCCCTTTTCGAACATCGTCCATTGAATACAGTGTTGTTGATTCCCTTTCCGAACATCGGCCATTGAATACAGTGTTGTTGATTACCTTTCCGAACATCGTCCATTGAATACAGTGTTGTTGATTCCCTTTCCGAACATCGTCCATTGAATACAGTGTTGTTGATTCCCTTTCCGAACATCGTCCATTGAATACAGTTGTTGATTCCCTTTCCGAACATCGGCCATTGAATACAGTGTTGTTGATTACCTCTCCGAACATCGGCCATCGAATACAGTGTTCTTGATTACCTTTCCGAACATCGGCCATTGAATACTGTGTTGTTGATTACCTTTCCGAACATCGGCCATTGAATACTGTGTTGTTGATTACCTTTCCGAACATCGGCCATTGAATACTGTGTTGTTGATTACCTTTCCGAACATCGGCCATTGAATACTGTGTTGTTGATTACCTCTCCGAACATCGGCCATTGAATAAAGTGTTGTTGATTACCTCTCCGAACATCGGCCATTGAATACAGTGTTGTTGATTACCTTTCCGAACATCGGCCATTGAATACAGTGTTGTGGATTACCTCTCCGAACATCGGCCATTAAATACAGTGTTGATGATTACCTTTCCGAACATCGGCCATTGAATACAGTGTTGTTGATTACCTCTCCGAACATCGGCCATTGAATACAGTGTTGTTGATTACCTCTCCGAACATCGGCCATTGAATACAGTGTTGTTGATTACCTTTCCGAACATCGGCCATTGAATACAGTGTTGTTGATTACCTTTCCGAACATCGGCCATTGAATACAGTGTTGTTGATTACCTTTCCGAACATCGGCCATTGAATACAGTGTTGTTAATTACCTTTCCGAACATCGGCCATTGAATACAGTGTTGTTGATTACCTTTCCGAACATCGGCCATTGAATACAGTGTTGTTGATTACCTTTCCGAACATCGGCCATTGAATACAGTGTTGTTGATTCCCTTTCCGAACATCGGCCATTGAATACAGTGTTGTTGATTACCTTTCCGAACATCGTCCATTGAATACAGTGTTGTTGATTACCTTTCCGAACATCGGCCATTGAATACAGTGTTGTTGATTCCCTTTCCGAACACTGATTGTCCATTTAATAAAGTGTTGTTGATTCCCTTTCCGAACATCGGCCATTGAATACAGTGTTGTTGATTCCCTTTCCGAACATCGTCTATTAAATACAGCGTTGTTGATTACCTTTCCGAACATCGTCTATTAAATACAGTGTTGTTGATTACCTTTCCGAACATCGTCCATTGAATACAGTGTTGTTGATTATCTTTCCGAACATCGGCCATTGAATACAGTGTTGTTGATTACCTTTCCGAACATCGGCCATTTGAATACAGTGTTGTTGATTACCTTTCCGAACATCGGCCATTTGAATACAGTGTTGTTGATTATCTTTCCGAACATCGGCCATTTGAATACAGTGTTGTTGATTAGGTCTAAAAAAAAAAAGTGTGGTTACGGTAACCCGACCTACCCTATTTTTAGGGGCCGACCCTATAACTTTTTTTTACATTTGTCAAAACAAACACAAAAAAAACCAAAAAAAAACCAGTGCAGAAAACGCAATGAAAGCGAAAGCGCTCGAGTCGCACACTTATTTCCCTGTCAAGTAGGTTTAATTTGTACACATTAGAAAAAAAAGTTTAAAAAAAAAAGTGATTGCCTACCTTCCTACCCTATTTTTTTTGGCTATGTTACCTTAACCACACCTATTTTATTTTTTTTTTTGGCCTTACCTTTCCGAACATCGGCCATTGAATAATATTTTGTTGATTCCCTTTCTGAACATCGGCCATTGAATAAAGTGTTGTTGATTACCTTTACGAACATCGTCCATTGAATAAAGTTTTGTTAAAACTCAACCCAGCTTGATCAACTACAAGAGGAGGAATTCTTCCCCCGAGGACTCGCTCATGTGCGACAGCACGGAGGGCATGAAGCCCCTGAGTTGCACGCCCCTGGAAGTGGCAGCACGCTACAAGCACGTGGAGTGCGTGAGGGCGCTGCTGGAAATGTACGTGCTCCAGGCTCACCCTGAGAAGGGCAAGAAAGGCTACTTGACCCTGGCTACCTTGGCCAGCAACTCGTCTTCTCTCAGGCTCCTTCTGCATGTGAGTTTCGTCATCCGCCACGTACGTCATCATCACCATTCCCCCTTGCATGATACCCGCCTGCCCTGTTTGTTTAATGAGTTAGATCGTATTGTGTGTGATCTTGACTGTTTGCTGAGATAACTTTTATTTGATGTAATTTGTAACTGTGGGTTCCTTTCTCTCCGTGCCATCAGAGGGCTCGAGATTGAATGGAATTATAAAAAAGTTTTAAAAAAACCCAAAGGATTACTGTACTCACCGATACAAGAACGACACAAGACGTTACGAATTTTCGGGCGGGGATGTAGCTCAGTCGGTAGCGCGCTGGATTTGTATCCAGTTGGCCGCTGTCAGCGTGAGTTCGTCCCCACGTTCGGCGAGAGATTTATTCAAGTTCTCAGGGTCAACTTTGTGAGCAGACTCTCCTCGGTGTCCGAACACCCCCGTGTGTACACGCAAGCACAAGACCAAGCGCTCACGAAAAAGAACCTGTAATCCATGTCAGAGTTCGGTGGGTTATAGAAACACGAAAATACCCAGCATGCTTCCTCCGAAAACGGCGTATGGCTGCCTAAATGGCGGGGTAAAAAAACGGTCATACACGTAAATTTCCACTCGTGCAAAAAAACCACGAGTGTACGTGGGCGTTTCAGCCCACGAACGCAGAAAAAGAAGAAGAAGATACGAATTTTCGCTTATGAAAGCTTCATCAGGAAAAACAAGAACACAAAAGACAACAAAAAGCAGACGCAACACGGAACGAACAAGGTTTGAAAGAAAATGGAGGGGAAACACGCAAAAAAAACGTTAGGATGAAAGTCGCTTGTTCAGTTCAATGTTATTCTCTCACATGCCAAGAGATTGATTCCGCATAAGTCTCACTTGCTCCTCTTGCTTATGTCGTATTCATTTAGAGCGCTAACATCCCTTTGTTTCTGATACTATCAAGGGCATACAAGTGAAATTCAAGTTACTTCCCCTGCTTTGTGACGTCATTTGCTTAAACTATACAATAAGTGACTTCCCTTACTTTGTTCTCTACAGACAAGAAATATTCTCAATTATTTGCCCTGAACGTGTCGGGAACAAATGATTTCTTCAAAAACAAGAAATTTCTCCGGGGTAGGAAAAACACCCCCGTCAAAGGGAAATAACCTTCTCAGTTGGTGGCAGTGACTGAGTGAGAATGGTTATTTCCCTTTGACCATGAAGATGTCCCTCAATAAGTCCTTGTATAATCTTAATCCACCAATAACTCCCTAACCGTGTGTTTGACTGGTCCCAATTTTTGTAAGGACCCTCTCAGGAATGTACATCTTGAACACGCGGCCAGTACAACTGGCCTTGACACGGAACGATTCAAGGGGGGCAATCTCAAGTCATCTGAAAGAGGGAAATCCAAACGCAATCCGGCTTGTTCGATTTTATGGGCTTGGACGATAGAGAAAAATAAGAAAAGCAAAAGCTGGAGTCCAGTCTGGGCGAAACTGCTATCAAGAACGCAGAATTGATTTTTTCTGAGTTTTTTTTTAGCCGTAAGCGCCATTTTTCATTTCGAATTTCTCATAACTGCTGTTCACCGCAGTGAAACCAACAAAGGGGCCTCACTCTGGAAGAGTTTCCTGCTCCGATAAACATGGCGCTTACGGCTAAAAAAAACTCAGAAAAAATCAATTCTGCGTTCTTGATAGCAGTTTCGTCCAGACTGGACTCCAGCTTTTGCTTTTCTTATTTTTCTCTATCGTCCAAGCCCATAAAATCGAACAAGGCGGATTGCGTTTGGATTTCCCTCTTTCAGATGACTTGAGATTGCCCCCCTTGAATCGTTCCGTGTCAAGGCCAGTTGTACTGGCCGCGTGTTCAAGATGAGGAATGTATAGAACCTGTTCACCAAGTTTGGTGACGATCGGTCCGTTCATTCTTGAGATCTATATGCGAACACAAACAAACAAACAAACAAACAAACAAACAAACAAACAAACACATCGAGCGAAACCTATACACACCCCTATACCGGGGGTGTAACAAGTTAGTTCATATACTTAGTCATGATTAAATCTCTAGTTAAGTGTGCTAAAGCCTATTTGAACGTCCTATACCCCAGTCTGCCCGCAAGTTAATAAACGCCAGCCCGTCGACTGCGGCAGTGGATAAGTGCAAAGAAGACTACCGCTCAGCGGTCGGGATCGCCGTGTGCAGCGTCTACCCCGAGTGCCTTGACACGCTGCTGGCAGAGCCCATCATGGACTCCAGGGCCGTCTTCGACAACGCCAACTACTATCACGTGCTCTTCAGCCAGCCCAACGTCACATACAGGTAGTCACGTTGTGCTAGTCTTAACCATCGTCCCTATGGTGTAGAAAAATATACACTCTTCAAAAAAAGTTAAGGATCGATTGAAAAAACGGATCTAATTATAAAAAATTGCCAAAAAATTTAACATTGTCATAATAATTAAAAGATTAATGTGTTTGAATTTAACAAATCAACAATGAGTCTTGACCTAGAATTTTGTTTGGCAGGCAGAGTTATTTCCCTTTGTGGGACTTCTCAAAAGTTTCTGCATTTTGGAAGAAAAAGGGTGTTTTTTATAGCCCCATGAAATTTGCGGAACGCGTGCCAGGGCAAAAGGTTGTGATGTACGTGCTACAACAGGGTCCTGGCTATGAACATCGCTCACCAGCTTGTGTTTAAAGGTTGACACGCTGACACAATTATGCACAGTAGCAACATGCCCCCGCGAAGAAAACTGAGCGATTTGGATAGAGGAAGGGCAATAGGATGGCTACAAGACGGTGTTGCTGCCAGGCAAGTGGCCCAGAGGCTTGCAGTGGCTCCCTCTGTCATCATCAGACTAAAACAGAGATTCCAAGCAACTGGAAGAGTGCAGGAGCGACAACGTTCTGGTCGGCCCAGAGTCACCACACAAAGAGAGGATCGCTTCATTCAGAGGCAGGCCATGCAACAATTGGCGACGGCAAACAACATTAGGCAACGCCTACAAGCTACCACCAACACTGTTGTTAGTGGTCAGACGATCCGAAACCACTTACACAACTTTGGCTTGCGTGCAAGGCGTCCAGTCCGAGGAACAACCCTGACTGTTAATCACCGAGCAGCTCGCCGAGCCTGGTGCACTCAACATGTGAGGTGGCAACGTCAGCAGTGGGCTCAGGTGTTGTTTACAGATGAGTCCCGCTTTTGCTTGGAACCTGCTGATGGTCGCATCCGAGTGTGGAGGCGTCGCGGAGAGCACTTCGCAGAAGGCGCTGTTCTGGAACGACAGCGTTTTGGCGGAGGCTCTGTGATGGTCTGGGGAGGGATCAGCACACGTCTAAGGACACCTCTGTACCATGTAGTGGGCAACTTGACCGGTGTCCGCTACCAGAATGAGATCCTGCAACCCCTGGTCGTTCCAGCCCTCCAAGCGATCGGCCCTCGTGCAATTCTTCAGGATGACAAACACCTTCATCCAGCAGGCCAGGGTCAACAGGATGCTGTGGCCAGCCAACAGCACATGTGGGACGAGCTTTGTCGTCGCCGGGTACAGCAACATCACCCTCCTCCTGCCAATCTGGGTCAACTGCTGCAATGGCTCCAGCAGGAGTGGAATGGAGTTCCCAGAGCATTCATATGCAACCTGATCCACTCCATGCGCCAACGATGTGTTGAATGCCTGGCACACAACGGAGGGCACACGCGTTATTGACACTGATTCACATTGTTGTGAATTCCATTTTCGAGGGTTGTCACGTTTGACACACTCTAGCTAAATTGTCGCTGCCGCGTTCGATCTTTGCTTTGTTTGTCATTACTCCTTGGTTGTTCAATTATTTTTTTTTTTTAAATGAAAGAATTCGGTCTTGTCTGTTTTGTGTGGCGTGCTTATAAAAAAGTGATCCTTAACTTTTTTTGAAGAGTGTATATGGTTAGAACCCGTGAATTCTATTTTTTCAATTATTAAATCCTGTTTTATTTTACCGGACTAAACTTGTTTGTGTTTTTGAAACAGTTAGCGTCTCTTTCCTTTTAGAAAGAATGTGTTTAAAGGTACAGGACCCCCCCCCCCCCCCCCCCCCACCCTCTGTCCAGCCCCGAAATACATTATACCAGTATAACCAGTATTTTGTGAGATTCCACAGTTTTAAGCGTTTGATATAGCACTTTCTTTCTTTAGTTGGTGTTTAACGTCGTTTTCAACCACGAAGGTTATATCGCGACGGAATCTCTCCTATACCCGCCGCCATGACGGAAGTGCAAATTAAAAAGGGGCTTACCGGTTACTTCAAATTTCAACCGGGAAAATGCTTTTTTTTTCACCGATGAATCAGTACTAAAGCTCCGTGCGGCCAGCTTCGCGAAATGTACTTCACGTAGTCGACTTCGCCCAGTTGATCGAACACTGCAAGGTAATACTGTACCTGTAATGTGTGGAAACTGTACTTGGCAGGCGCCTGGTGGCACTGTCGCGCCTACCCGCCATGACGGAGATGCTGATAAAGAAGGGGCAGGACGTGAATGCCAAGATGCCGGTGAGGACCTACCCGCTCTACACGCTCATCGATAACGCGTTTTGCTGCAAGGACTTCACCTTCACCGACAACTTCCTCACCTGTATGACGCTGATCTTGGAGAAAGGCGCCGATCCCAACTTTGATGAGGTACTGCGAAACCCCCATTTAATTACGCCCCTGCAAGTTAGGACTCCCCGTCTCCGCCCCCCTCCCCCCTCACCCATTTTGTTTTCAACAACCTTGCGCTTTCAGGTTTTTACATTTAGTCAAGTTTTGACTAAATGTTTTAACATAGAGGGGGAATCGAGACGAGGGTCGTGGTGTATGTGTGTCTTTGTGTGTGTGTGTGTAGAGCGATTCAGAGTAAACTACTAGACCGATCTTCATGATATTTTACATGAGAGTTCCTGGGTATGATATCCCCAGACGATTTTTTTGACAAATGTCTTTGATGACGTCATATCCGGCTTATTGTAAAAGTTGAGGCGGATGATTGTCACACCCTCATTTTTCAATCAAATTGATTGAAATTTTTGTAAAGCAATCTTCGACAAAGGCCGGACTTCGGTATTGCATTTCAGCTTGGTGGCTTAAAAATTAATTAATGACTTTAGTCATTAAACATCTGAAAATTGTAATTGAAATAATTTTTTAATAAAACGATCCAAATTTACGTTAATTTTATTCTTCATCATTTTCTGATTTCCAAAAATATATACATATGTTATATTCGGATTAAAAACAAGCTTTGAAAATTAAAAATATAAAAGTTATGATCAAAATTAAATTTCCGAAATCAAAACAATTTCATCTTATTCCTTGTCGCTTCCTGATTCCAAAAACATATAGATATGATATGTTTGGATTAAAAACACGCTCAGAAAGTTAAAACGAAGAGAGGTACAGAAAAGCGTGCTATGCAGCACAGCGAAACCACTACTGCGCTAAACAAGCTCGTCAGTTTCACTGCGTTTTGCAAGAGCGGCGGACTACGGTCATTGTGAAAAAATGCAGTGCGTTCAGTTTCATTCTGTGAGTTTCACAGCTTGACTAAATGTAGTAATATCGCCTAGTTACGCGACTTGTTTTCTGTTCATGACGTATATAAATGTGCGTCCTTTTTGGACCCCCTTCATGTCAAGGCCTAATTTCATTACATTCGTGGCATTTTTAAGGGGCGTGGAAGGGGGGTGTTGTAGTGAGAAGGTGGGATAGGGTGGTAGTTAATACTTATTGTGGTACGTGCTCAGTAATGTGGTAATAGATTGTGAGGTGTCAGTTGTGTCGTGCTGTGCTGTGTTCTCTTGTCTTGTTTTGTTTTGTGGCCCGGTTCCAGTTTTGTCGGGTAGCTTGAGATGTGTGTGTGTAGAGTCAGTGTGTGCGTGGGTGCGTGCGTGCGTGCGTGCGTGCGTGCGTGCTGTGTGTGTGTGTGTGTGTGTGTGAGATAGGATCAAGAGAAAGACACACAGACAGACGCAAAGACACACAAACAGAGATTCACAGATAGATACTCACAGACAGAGATTCACAGGCATTCTTTTTCAATCGTGTAACACCATTATTACATACATCTCAAATCCCTCATCAAAGCAAACTTCCGTCATATACATGTGTGCAGGTGGAGCACGAACAGCAGCTACCTGCATCGTCTCGAACAACTCACCACGTGAGCCGGCTAGGGTTCCCCTCTGCGTTACACTGTGTGATGGAATGCATGGAAGAGCACCAAGAGACCTACCCCTCTCGCAGCCAGGCTGTTCACTTCGCTGAGGAATGCATGGAGACGCTCATTGCTCATGGGGCCAATATTAAACAGGTATAGCGGGATGATTTAGGGTATAGAAGGGGTAGGGAGATCGTTCTATAGGGATGGGTGAAAATGAGAGGAAACGATTGGGAGTGAGAGGGATAATGTAGGAAAAGCCGAAGAGAGAGAGAGAGAGAGAGAGTCACACACACACACACACACACACACACACACACACACACACACACATGTATATAAAACATCAGAAATTGTGAAAGAAACAATTGAAAGTCAGCAGAGACTTTCTTCCAAGATTTGTTAAAATCTCTTAGCAGAGAAAGAGAGAGAAATAAGTATCCCTTCACAGACAGCCTATTGGGAGCATCAGACCCTCCTCAAGGGGGACCAGATTTACAAAGCAAAGTCCCTGGGGGACGTATCACAAGGTAATCTAGTCCTGAGGAGGACCATTGTTTTTGTACCTAGACCAGACAGTGTTTCGACACTATTGTGTCTCATCAGTGGTCAGGTGGTACTGATGGCGAGAGTTGTCATCCCATGGTATCCAACCGCTAAGAAGCAAACCACTCTGAATGGTAGCTTCTGTTGGCATGGGAGACTACCCTCATCTGACAACCCCAAGGGGATATCTATATAATAATTATATAAACACACACTCGCGCGCACGTCACACACATACACACGCACGCGCGCACACCGCGCACGCCTGACACACACTGACACACAAACACAGAGAGAGAGAGAGGGCGCTCGCGCACGTCACACACACACAAACGTACGTACACACACGCACGTACGCAAACCGCGCACGCCTCACCATGCACACACACACACACAGAGGGCGAATGAATCGGTCCTGGTCCCAGGGTAGGTGGGTGACCATGCAGCGGTGCGAAAACTGCAGTCGTCATGTATCATGTCAGCTTTTCTTCCTTACAGGTGGGCAAACTACGACACACCGCAGGGACAGGGGAGGTGGTGGGGGACGTGCTGTTCCAGCTGGCCAAGTCTAGCGTCAACGTGGGGGTGGAGAGAGGACTGCTGCGCTGCGTCATGAGGTTCGGGGCGGAGCCGTCGCGAGAAATCAAAGTAAGTTTAGAGGAAACTAACTTATCCTTAGCGGATTATGACTTTATTCTGGAGAAAAACTGTCTTTTCTGCAGCATTTCTGCATAATGTCATCTTTTGCCGAAGCAACGGGTTTTTCTGGAGCAAAACATTTTACTGCAGTAAAATTGAAATCAAGAATGCTGCAGTAAAACGGTGCTGTTGTTTTACTGCAGAAAACCTGTTTACACTTTTTCTGCAGCATGTTGTACTGGCTCATTATAATGTAGCACGCGAGCCCCCCTCTGTCGAGAGATGGACTCATGACCAATAGTTGTGCGTGACACGAATGTATTTTGTCTGTCTGACTTCCTTTCCGCCGGAAGTTCAAAGTTTCAAATTAAACAATGGCACCTGTCAGCAACATTGTCACATTTTCCCAGACGAACGCAGTAGTCCACTTCGTGTTCGATTTGCTTCAGAAATTGTTCACGTTCGGCCGCCATTGTGAAGTTGAATATAATGCCCTTATGCTACACGCCTTCTAATTGGTACACTGCGGAACAAACTATTATACTATCCCAGGGGGCGACGAATACAAACGCTACTTTACAAGGTCGTTCGTTTTTCTCCAGAAAAACTGTCACAGACTATTCAGAAGAAAAAGTTAATCGCAATAATGCTGCAGAAAACCAAGTAAACATTATGCCGGAGAAAAACTGTTTTACTGCAGTAAAAAACGTTGCTTCGGCGAAAGATGACATTATGCAGAAATGCTGCAGAAAAGACAGTTTTTCTCCAGCATTTCGGTTTTTCTCCAGAATAACTGAATAATGTCATAATCCGCCAAGAGCCAGTACAAAATGCTGCAGAAAAAAATGTAAACAGGTTTTCTGCAGTAAAACAACAGCACCGTTTTACTACAGCATTCTTGATTTCAATTTTACTGCAGTAAAACTGTTTTACTGCAGAAAAAAACGTTGCTCTCGCGAAAGATGACATTATGCAGAAATGCTGCAGAAACAAACAGTTTTTCTCCAGCATTTCTGTTTTTCTGCAGAATAACTGAATAAAGTCATAATCCGCTAAGGATAGAAACCCCTCCCCTCTAGCTCCTCCTCCCCACACCCACACATGTCCCAACTCCCGAAAAAATGGAGGTCAACAACAACAACAATCAATCAATCAATCAATATGAGGCTTATATCGCACGTATTCCGTGGGTTCAGTTCTAAGCGCAGGGATTTATTTATTTTTTATTTTATTTTTATTTTATGCAATTTATATCGCGCACATATTCAAGGCGCAGGGATTTATTTATGCCGTGTGAGATAGAATTTTTTTATTTTTTTTTACAACAACAACAACAACAACAACAACAACAACAACAACAACAACAACAACAACAACAACAAAGAAATTGGCATTCTTGAGGCGGGAGAGCGGGAAGGGTTTTATAAGGGGCTGTTCAACTGCAATACATGTTACTACTCATATCATTGCGCTACACCGTGGTACCTTCTGGCCTATTCACTGTTATTTGCAGGGTCAGTATGCCCTGTACGTGTACCTGGACCTGGTATGTGGCTGCACCTGCTTGAAACCTGTCGCCAGGTGTACACACTATATTTTGGCCCGTCATAATGCTCTGGATGTGTACCTGGGTGAGGTGTGTGACTGCACCTGTTTGAAGTCTGAGACCTGGCAGGTGTATACACTGTGTTTTGCAGGGTCAGTATGCCCTGTACGTGTACCTGAACCTGGTATGTGGCAGCACCTGCTTGAAACCAGTATCGCCAGGTGTACACACTATATTTTGCACGGTCACAATGCTCTGTATGTGTACCCGGGCGTGATGTGTGACTGCACCTGTTTGAAGTCTGAGACCAGGTGTATACACTAACACTGTGTTGTGCAGGGTCAGTATGCCCTGAACGTGTATCTGGACCAGGTATGTGACTACATCGTCTGTGAGCCTGGCGCCAGGGAACAGTGGTCCAGACTGAAGGGGGAGATAGTCAAGATGATCAGCCTCTTGTGTTCCCACATGGCGCCATGGCACATCAAGAATGCACAACAGATCTTCGACTCCAAGCATGCTAAATGCCCTATTTCGGAAACGGTATGTTCTACAATTTGTTTAAATCTTTTTTAGGGGGGGGGGGGGGGATGTTGGGAATCAATGATGTCAAGGTTTATTTCAGATATTTAGACAATTCGGTGCAGTTATAATTAAATGCCGCTTTGTCACCTGATCTTTCAGGTCACCGTATATTGACCACGGGCAGAGATGCATAAAATCAGAAAATACCTTGACTTTAGACACAGTGAAATGAGCTGGGGCCCAGAGGAAGAGTCTCACTCAAACATTCCATTTAACTCTTTCTGATCTGAGCTCAGTGAAATCCAAGAGCAGAGTTCCAATTCATTCTCTCCGTCAACAGTCCGCCATTTAGTTATGCCACTTGAACACGAAAATAATGTCATCGGAATTAATCGAATTTCAAAGTCAAAATGATAGCTTTTCACCACGGTTTAGTGCATCAGTTTCAACACACTGCAACAGCCTCCCTTCATCTGCGAAGTGTGGTACCTTATCTAACAGCTACCTTGAATCTTGGACTCTATTCTTGAATATAATTATTAATCTGTTTGTTACCATGATGTCAACACAGCCCAGGCTGAATAAAACATTTAAAAAAATGTTAGCTGGAAATGGTCTTTATAGTGGACCAGACAGACAAATAATTATGACACAAACGAAATAAATAAAAGACTGAGCTTAGTATGCGTTGCGGGATGTGATCTCTGGCAAGGAGATGGTCCTAAAACCCTCCAATAACTAATCTTTCTTGTTTTTTGATTCTGGATTTTGGAACGTTAGCAGGTTATGTTTTTGGATTACAGTCCACGCTGTTCATGCAACTGGTGAACGACGCGATCATTCCGGAAAGCCTGACGGTCCGCTCTCTGAGGAGCATCTCAGCCTGGCAAGTGTGGAAATTGTGTGGCAGGAAGCGCAGAAGGATCCAACAATTGCCCGTCTCCAAAGAGTTTAAGACGCATGTATTTCCGCTGCTCTTGGTGAGAAACCACATGAATGAAAAGGGGGGGGGAGGGGTTGAGGGGAGGCAGCAACTTAGCCTAGCAAGTGCCGTAGAAATTGTGACAGGAGGCGCAATAGGGTCCAATACTTGCCCGTCTCCAAAGCCTGAGTTTAAGACGCATGTACTTCCACTGCTCTTGGTGAGAAACCACATGAATTAAAGGGAGCATCTTGCTTAGCCTGGCGTGAAAATTGTGGCAGGAAGAGCAGTAGGGCCCGGCAGCTAGCAGACCGTCTTCAAGGAGACCGACTGAACGTATTGCTGCCTCTTCTATTATTTTTTTTCAATTTGCCAAGCACATCATGTGGGGCGTTTAATACATACCACCGTTATTACAATATTCCTCATAAATGTGTCTGACCTACTATGGACAACGGCATTATTTTTCTTTTCCTTTTAACTTTTTTTTAATTCTGTAAATATGTATTTGTTGTTGGAATATGTGTTGGTGAGACATATAATTGTATATTTTCTCTTTAAAGGGGGGGGGGGGGGGGTCGAGGAATAGAGGGCTAATTTAAAACTCGTGACACTGTGGGAAAATGGAGGCGTAAGAACACAGCCTCGAACGTTGTTTTTAAAAAATTGTTTCACCAACAGCTATGTACTTTCCCAACACATGATAACTAGAAGCACCAAAGTCTGGAAATATAGGTTTGTCAGAAATGTAGGCAATGGAAACATATCACTTCAAGGGGACATTATTGAATAGACGAATTCCGAAAATAACTCCGTCGGGTTTGCATGGGTTGTGAGAGAGCGACGCGGCTTTTCTTGCTAAAGCTCTGACAAACAAAGGATGGACGTGCTCCGGTCCACGTGTTTCCGACATACCACTCACATGTGATTGGTCAATCTTTTTAGTGTTTGTCAGAGCTTTTGCAAGAAAAGGAAACTCCTCTACAACACCAACAAACCTGAATGAGTTACACGTATTTCCAAACATCGTCTATTGCCGTACCTTTTCTATTGTAAGTTCTTACAGTCACTTTTATTCCTCATTGTTTCTGGTTTGATTTTGCAGTTTGGAACGTTGTGGTAGAAGCTACCTCAGGTTCAATCATGAAGACAGCAGAAAACATCTACCTTGCCTTGCTCAAATTGTGTGTGGGTACCAATATGTTTCATGACTACCCAAGGTATTTCATTTGATAAATAAAATCACTCTCTGTAGCCGAATGAGTATGAAAGAACATGGTGTACATGTTTTGAAGTGTAGCTGTTCAAATTCATTGTAACTTGATGCCAAGCGCATGCAAAGTTCTCATCTCAGTGTAAATTTGTGCAAGGTCAATTTAAGCTGGTTGCTGAATGTGAATCTCTAGGAAAAGCAGTGTAAGTGGTTGGTAAGCTGACAAACTGTATGTAAGAAAGACGGTGTGTCAGTGTGTGTGTGTGCTCCTAAGTGTATTTGCATGAGAGCGAGAGGGAGCTAGAAGAACACATACATACAGAACAGACAGAGGAAAAATAATCTGTATCTATTTGTTGATTACGAATAAACACGTGCACAAATTAAGTGGGTTGCTTCCTTTTAATAAGAAAGAGAATATTGTATACAAAAGCGTGGAATGGATACAATATCAAAACTCTGTGTCATCACCCTTATCCTCTCTCATCTTCCTCTGTCTTCCTCCTCGTCCATGCCATCCCTGTCAACACTTTTACCCTTGTCTGACTTCAGTGATTGAGTGCTTTCATCTGGGTTCTGGAAAGCTCAGCTTTTCAAACATAGGCTTCACAGGGGGGGTAATTTTCAAATATGTTCATAGGACAATGACACAAGTGCAAAAGCATCATGACACAAATGCACACGGGCGACAAACAGAATAACAGAATAATTATTACACACCTAATGAACTAAAAACATGCAATAACTTGAACAAATACCTTTATAGGAAAAACAATGACTTTTTTTTTTTTGCCAGGCACATTAACTATTTTGTTCTAAATTAGACAAACTAATACATGAACTGAGCACTGAATAAATGGGTCTTTTCACAACAGTCAGATCCTAGCAGACATGTTTAATACATTCGACAGGTCCTACGCAAGATATTGCACACACATAAACAAGAGCACCTATAGCTGTGACTTTTTGTTCCATGATTTTTTTTATCATTCCCTTGACCGATCTGGCCGTCGGGGGGGGGGGGGGGGGGGGCATGAGGGACGACGAGACAGCAGTCCTCCTCCATTCGGGTCTGTTCTGGGCCGTTGTGAGCAGCTCATCCATGGGAAGCGAGGTCCATTCCTTGACATTGTCTGTCCAGCTCTTTCTCGGTCGGCCACGGCGACGACCACCCTCCAGAGTTCCCTGAAGTATAGTCTTGCACAGGGAGTCGTGCCTGGTGATGTGACCGAACCAGACAAGCTTGCGTCGTTTGACAGTTGCCAGGAGGGGTTCCTGGGGTCCCACGAGTGCCGTTGTTGTGTTCCGCACGTACTCGTTCATCTTGTGTTCCAAGTATGAGATGCGCAGCAGTCTGCGCAAGCACTTGAACTCGAAGGCTTGGATCTTTCGTTCTGTTTCGGCTAGTAGTGTCCAGGTTTCACAGCCGTAGAGGAGGATGGAGACTACGAGGGACTTGTAGAGCCTGTACTTGGTGGAGAAGCTGATGGAGTTGCTTGTCCACAACCTGCTCAGTCTGGCCATCGCTGAGGTCGCCGTGGCGATTCTGATGCGGACCTCCGCGGTACTGGTGCCGTCCTTGGACAGGGTTGCTCCCAGGTACTTGAACTTGCTACGTTCCATGATTACAATCAGAAATAAATATATAATAAGCTAATGCAAAGAATGGCTGCCATCTTATACCCTGCATGTTCCATGAGGTCTTTCATGACTTGCACTGCAGGAATCAGTACACAGAAAAAAATATGAGCATCTCACACAATAGTGGAAACAATTTAGTACAAAAAAGGTCAGTTTTCATCATACAATAATGCTGCAAACATTATCTTCTGCTCACACTCAGACATCATGATATGAAAATGAAGTGAAGCTACAGAAAACGCAGAAGTGACAAGTGTACAACAGCATGCTTACTATAATATCAGGTACATGTAAAGGATAAGTGTTCAGATACAGGCTCATTTAACAAGGATGACCAATCAAGGGTCCAAACTCTAAACAAAAATGTTTTAACCCGTTCGCTGCCATTAAACAATTAATTTAAGTGCATACCCAGTGCCAGGATATTTTGAGATTGGAACGGTAATAATTTAAAAAAAATTCTAGCACACAACCTAAAGAATCATCTGACTGCAAATTAATATCAGAACTAGTTCCCTCATCTTCCATAATCAGCTGCAGAGCTTGCAAAGTGGTGTACGTTGTCTGTTTAGAACCACATGGCTGCTGTGGCGAAGCGTGCGACGCCATTGTTTACACGGGAAACTACTCTCTGAGCAGCCAGTAGCAAATCGGCAATCGGAAAAAACGCCTTTCCCTATGACGCACCACACAATTCCTTCTAAATTTAACCATCCCAACGGTTTCCGCTAACCGTTTGCAGATAGCTTACTACTTTTGATCCAGATACGGATGCAGGAAAAGTAGGAATAAGCGAGGACGTCAGTGGACGTCCTATAGGCACTGGGGATGCATTTTACGTAGGACGTCAGCTGACGTCTTACAGGCAGGGAAAGGGTTAAAATAAGGTGAGCCTCATACATGTATGTATCATACACACTAACACACTCACATGCACCCATCAAATCAAGTACACCACCCTCTCTCTCCCTCACACACACACACACTAAACAAGTCGCGCAAGGCGAAATTACTACATTTAGTCAAGCTGTGGAACTCACAGAATGAAACTGAACGCACTGCATTTTTTCACAATGACCGTAGTCCGCCGCTCGTGCAAAACGCAGTGAAACTGACGAGCCTGTTTAGCGCGGTAGTGGTTTCGCTGTGCTGCAAAACACGCTTTTCTGTACCTCTCTTCGTTTTAACTTTCTGAGCGTGTTTTCAATTCAAACATATCATATCTATATGTTTTTAGAATCAGGAACCGACAAGGAATAAGATGAAATGGTTTTTAAATTGATTTTGGAGAAAAACAAGAAGAGCAAACGCTCGATCGAGTCACTTTCGCAGTTCTGAATATTATATGAGGCATCAGATGGACAGGAAGAAATTGCTATTCACAACACAATGAGTCACGTTCACATAAAATTTGAGCCCGGTCACTTTTATAGTTTCTGAGAAAAGCCCAACGTTAAGTTGTGTGTTGCCGAACAGAAAAGGCTAGTTATCTCCCTTGTTTTTCTGATAACGTTCGTAAAAGGCTACAGATGTAAATACTTTGATGTAAAGAATAATCCTACAAAGTTTCAATCACATCCGATGAACTTTGTCAAAGATATAAAATGTCTAATTTTTCCTTTGACGCTGACCTGTGACCTTGAAAAAGGTCAAAGGTCAACGAAACCATCGTTAAAGTGTAGAGGTCATTGGAGGTCACGACTAAACAAAATATGAGCCCGATCGCTTTGATAGTTTCCGAGAAAGATATAAAATGTCTAATTTTTCCTTTGACGCTGACCTGTGACCTTGAAAAAGGTCAAAGGTCAACGAAACCATCGTTAAAGTGTAGAGGTCATTGGAGGTCACGACTAAACAAAATATGAGCCCGATCGCTTTGATAGTTTCCGAGAAAAGTCCAACGTTAAGGTGGTGTCTACGGACGGACGGCCGGACGGCCGGCCGGACAGACTAACACTGACCGATTACATAGAGTCACTTTTTCTCAAGTGACTCAACAATTTGATCATAATTTTTATATTTTTAATTTTCAGAGCTTGTTTTTAATCCGATTATAACATATTTATATGTTTTTGGAATCAGAAAATGATGAAGAATAAGATGAACGTAAATTTGGATCGTTTTATAAAAAATAAATTTTAATTACAATTTTCAGATTTTTAATGACCAAAGTCATTTATTAATTTTTAAGCCACCAAGCTGAAATGCAATACCGAAGTCCGGCCTTCGTCGAAGATTGCTTTACACAAATTTCAATCAATTTGATTGAAAAATGAGGGTGTGACAGTGCCGCCTCAACTTTTACAAAAAGCCGGATATGACGTCATCAAAGACATTTATCGAAAAAATGAAAAAAACGTCTGGGGATATCATACCCAGGAACTCTCATGTAAAATTTCATAAAGATCGCTCCAGTAGTTTACTCTGAATCGCTCTATACACACACACAGACACAC
Source organism: Littorina saxatilis (assembly GCF_037325665.1). Lineage (NCBI taxonomy): Eukaryota > Metazoa > Mollusca > Gastropoda > Littorinimorpha > Littorinidae > Littorina > Littorina saxatilis. Next base: position 30,971,481 of record NC_090246.1, read on the forward strand.
ATACACCACGACCCTCGTCTCGATTCCCCCTCTATGTTAAAACATTTAGTCAAAACTTGACTAAATGTAAAAAGACATACAATATACGACACATCACTCAATACTATTATGAAACTTCAAACAATAAATATCACAGAACAATCCTGGCAAAAACACTGAATGAACAGACTACAATTGTGCTACAATGGACTAATTTTGATACATTAATCCGTCTTGCCTCTGACATGCTGTTGCTTCTGTGTTAGTCTTTTGATAATAAGTCCTGGTAACAATGCAACGCAAGCCAGGATCAGTAGCTGAAGCATTGTGTACACTGTGAAGACATCGTCCAGGGAAGTGATCTCGGATAACATCACACCTGTTCGTACGCAGATGAAGTTGTAAGGCATCAACCCTGTGAAAGAAGAGGAATCGTTTGGTAAGTTTGTGGACTGAACATGAATTAATGCAAAAACAGACAAACAAAATGTTTTTGTTTAATTTAGGACAGGTAAGGTGGTTTGCTGCTTAATAATTCAGTTCCCTCTCTTTCTCTCCACTCTCACACCCCATATCACCAGCCTCCCTTACCTACTTCTCTTTTGTGCCTATCTTTATGCGTGCGACATTTCGCTCCAAGCAAGGTTAACACTACTTGTTTGATGTTCAAATATTTGTTTTCATCTGTATATATAACGATATATATCTGAATATTCTTGTTAATTAACACAGATAATTTACCATGGTTATTTACCAGAAAATATCCCAAAGAATGTATCCTTTGAATTACAAACATGTCACACAAGATCTGACGCTCCTGCAACCTTCTTTCTACCTACCTTTCCTGTCAATTACATGTACCGCCCTTTTATCCATGCATAATTGCTAGCAGCAACCTTTACTTACCAATAAAGACAGACAAGAAGAAGAGATGAATGGGAATGCCAATGATGGGAGCCACCATGTTCATGAACCAGTTGGGTGACATAGGGAACAGCCTCAAGAACAGCAAATAGAAAAACAAGCCGTCTGAGTTCTCTGCAACCTGTATAAAGAGAGCTGGAATTAACCTTACTGGCGCTATTCTAGACATCTGTATCAAACGTTTAACAAAATATTGACTGACTGACTGACTAACTGGCTAATTGAGCAAGTGGCATGCTGGCTGACTGACGAAAAAAGAATAAGTGTGACTATATACATGCTTGCCTGTTTCTCGGCTTGCCAGCCATTACAGCCTGTATGTCTGTTAAAGCTCAAGCTAAAATTTAAGACCCCCCAAATATAGACTACCTCCCTTTTAAGACCCTGTTTTCTTAGACTTTTTGTTCATAAACTCTGTAAATTTACCCCCAGATTGTTTTACGACTTAAAAGGGGGTTCCACTGTACACCGGTTAAATATACCGGTAAGATACCAGAAAACCAACACAAAACTTGAAATAGGAAATTGAACTGGTACGAATTAAGCTCCGTCTGTCTGCCTGCTTGCTTCAATGTTTTTCTGTCTGTCAGCCTTCCTGTCTGTCTGTGAGTCCACTGTTTCATATGTTTGTGAAGAGATCTTTCTGCTTGTCTGGCCATCCTCCTGTCACGGGTTTGTCAATGTTACTGCTACATTTACATTTATCTCGATCAATGGTTTCAATTTGTTTTTTTATGCCTTTACCTTGTCCTGGAAAAACTGCACTTTTTCCGGAAAGTAGTGAACCAGGAGGCCCTTGCCAAAATGATGCGAGAGAAGGAAGCAGAATGTGGCTCCAGCTGCAGACAACAGGCTCACCAGTGGGAAACCGTACAGAGTTCCAAACAGCGCTCCGGCCAGGAGATTCTGGGGGATGAAAAAGGTGTAAATGTATAAATGCAATTGACAAGTGATGCACACTAATTAGAGCAAACAGTAGTTTATTCTTACTATCTTCAAGTGCCCCATCCAAAATGAAACATTAATTGTATCAATAATTAATTAGGGGGATGAATCTAGAGAGGGGCGTGGGAGGGAGGGGGGGGGGGGGTATCTGGGTTTCATGAGTTGCGGATCGCCGCCCTTACCTAGCAAATGTACCTTTTTTCTGAAGGAGAGACCCAAAGTACCCCTTTCAAATGCTACATTTCAACAGCACAGCCCCCTAGACCCCCTGCTTGGCCATACCCTAAGCCCCTTCCTCTCATTCACTAGTTCTAGTCCTGAATGGTGTCACACAAGAGTTACGGCAGTTTCCAATCTAGGACAGGGATCGACGTGAAACAGGCTCAAAGATGAAGGGATCTCGGTAACAAATTACATCAACTGATCAACTGATCAACTATGCCTATGGATCATCTCTCACATCTCCTAGTTGTGGACACACTGACATTATTTCATAAGCTACCACGTCTGGAGTGTTTTGTTTGTTTTTCTTGCTGTGTTCCACAGGAGGTTGTATCAAAGTACCTGGCTGGGGCCGGTCGATAGAAGTGTATTATTGTAGAACCTTCTACTGTAGTAGTACTAGTTGTAATAGAAGGTTATGAGGTACTTAATAAGTAGAGTAAAAGGTTGAAGGGTACGATACTTTAATCGACTGGCCCTGGTGAGGCACTTTGATGCAAGCACCTGTGTTCTCTCCAGTAGGGGTGTATCAGTGTGTGTGTGTGTGTGTGTGTTTGTGTGTGTTTAGTTTTAAAACAGACAGAAAACCATGCATGTTTGCATTTGAAACAAACAAACAGACAATTACTTACAAGAAAAACAGATCCCGGCACAGCAAATGTCTGCTTGAAGGTATAGGCACAACAGAACAGCATGAAGACATATTCAAAGTGCTCTGATTTGTACAGTTTCAGATGGGATGACAGAGCACGCAGATCTTCTATGCTGCTGGGAAATGTCAGTGTGCTGTGGACAAATGTGAAGGAAGTACATGTACACAATTTTTGATATTTTTCTGAGAAATGTTTAACATGTCTTCCGCTACTGTACTATAGGTAGTAAAATGGTTAACAGACTCTTTGAATTATTCCACATTACCAGCATGAGAGGAAGAACGATTAATGTGCAAAGAAAAGCTCATATTGCTAGCTGTTGCTAAATGTATTAGAATAAGTTCCTGGGGAGAACTTCAAGAAAATCACTCACTTGACATGCTACCTGAACAAACCTAGCAAACATTTATCAACAACAAATCTCTAGATCAGATTGAAGGACAAAAGAGAAACAGAAATGCTAGAGAGATCCCCACTTCTTTTCCCTGTAAACCATGCATGCACATGTTGATTATAAGGGCACCTTTGGGACCTGTCAGTTCAGACTTTTTTTCAAACCATGTATGAAAATAATGTAAATTGTAACATTTCCGCTACACACTGCATTATTAATTCAACTTTACCCGTTTGTTGCTGATGGATGGTTTGGAAAATTGACAGACAAGCTGTAAAGAGCATATGTTGCAGCAGCACATATCACAGGAATCCACAAAATTGATCTTGATCCATTCTGAACATCAGTATGCCCTTTCTTCCCATCCGTTTGAGCACCAGATATTGTGCTTTTGAAGCCTGGCATCTTTTTCCTGCTGATTCAGACTACACAAAAGAAACATCATTAGTTTGTTAAAACGTTTTGCATTGTATTGTTTGGTACATACAGTTGGCATCCTTCTTTGATATTTCTGGCATGCTTTCTTCTTTGACAAAAATTGTGGCTAAAAACACACAGCCGGACAAGTAATTCAACATGATCAGCCGTCTGCCCTCTAGCAGTCAAAAAAGAAGTGTACGAGTGCATTCATAATTTTAAATATAACGCGCAGGTCTTATATGTAGGATGGGTATTATCACTGACTGAATAGGCTATCCATTCAAAAGTACAAAGATTAAGTATCAAAGTCCATGCGGGTCTGGAGCTGCACCATGCAATACTAGACTTGATTTTGGTTTCTCAACAAAAGAAAGATAAATGAAAACCTTTTTGGACGGAAACGGTATATAAACCCACGAAAATCTGTCCCCTATTGCTCTGCAAAAACCTTGTCCCAATGTTGACAAGCGGTATCAAGCCTTCAGACCAAGAAATCGACCACTGTCCACTGAAGCAGACGACAAAAGTGCATGGTGCCTTCTTTTGTTTTAGACTTTTACATCAAACTGCAACTTATTAAGCGCATACATACTAATCATCACTCAAACAATATCAATCAAATCTCATTCTCACTTACCTTTTGTTTTTGTTTTTTCTTTGGAGAACAGTCTGAATTCAAAGCTTAAATGATGTTCTTGTGTGAATCAGCAGACGATTTTAGTTGTTTACCGTGGATGGCGTGTTGTCGACTTCCGATCGAATTCAGTTTGAACGACATCCACAAAACAATATTTTTAGGTAATTTGAAGTGAAATTAAAATTTAGTGAATCTATTACGGAAATAATATCAGGCAGATGAAAACAAAGCTGGTGTAGTGTTATCCAAAGGCAATAATAAATTTAGTTTACATTTACGACACGTACGGCAATTGGTCTGTTTCCTTCAAGCATGGCGAGAAAGTACAGAAATATCAAGGACGTGGGCAGCGTTTTGTAACAAATCTACTAGTGTGCCTTTTATTCTATCAGTTAGCATTATGTTCAGAAGTGGTCTCATCTGTTTTAATTCTAGTCTACGGTCGTCAGTCGTTTTCCGGGGTCGACTTTTCCGGAAACCTTTCTGTGAGGCGGCTAAAAAAAGATCGTCTGCTTCAGACCTTCAGCCTTCTAGACAGAAAGGCCATGGTTATGCGCGATACTTGTCCCAAGCTCGCTCATTTTCTTCGGATAGGAGCACAACACACTCCTCCTTGGACAAGAGACATACTCAACTGAAGAATGATCCAGAAATTAAAGCTTGGATGAATCAGATTGCTCAAGATTTTGAAAAGGGCAAAGAACCTTTTCAAATCTCAAACCCTGAGCAAAACGTCACATTGAGCTCAGTGTCAAACGTTGACCAGTTGGATGTGAACATGACAGTAGGAGAGAGCTCAAATCACATTCAGATAGAAGACTTTGGCTACATTGAAGACGACGAGGAGGAGTACGAAGAAGTTGTGCCAGAAAGACATGTCCCAATTTCTCTTGATAGTATGTTTGCTTTATATTTCAACTAAAACAACCAGAAACACACAAGCACCACACACACACACCCACGCGTACACACACACACACGCACACATATCATTATGTCTGTACAACGTATTGTCTATCATGATTTTCAAAAAAGATCAGATCAAAAGACATGGAGTGCATAAGCCAAGGTGTTAAAAATAATTAAAATTAAAATGTATATATATAAATTAGTATAAAACATCAGTAGTGCCTCAAAGACTTCATGTATCATGTGGGCATACACCTTCCCTCAAAAAAATCATGAACATGTATTTTTGCTGCACATTTTTTTTTTTTACTATACCCGATAAGGACAAAAAAAGTGGTGTCTGTTGGTGAGATATGTGCGCGTTATAAATATTCGTATTATTATTATTATTATAAGGAAAAAAAAAGTGAAGTCTGTGGTTTCTTTCAATTTCTTGTCATTGTTTATTTATTAACAGGACGCCAGCAAGGAGTATTTGATGTTGAAGAAATGGTGACAGTGCTGGAGCATGAGAATGGCATCGACATCCAGGTCATTGATATCCCACCTGAGGTTTGTTTTGTCGACCACATGGTTATCGTGAGCGGAAAGTCTCTGAGGCACATGCGTGCAATGGCTGCATCGATAGAGTGGCTGGTGAGTGTAGTGAACTCTTTTTCCACTCGTCTTCTGTTGTCCAGATCTTTTCTTACTGGAAATTGTGTTGTTGTTTTTCTTCTCTACTGCTCATTGTGTGTTGTGATGCACAATATAAATTTGGTACTGAACGTGTAATGAGAATACCATGTCATCTACATTGGTCTTGTACAATCTGAGAAGTCACACGTCTCTAGTTTACATACATTACATCTCAGGGCACATGTTAATTTCACCTTTTTAAATATATAGTTCTTAGGTAACTTTCTCTGCTGTTTTAAACAGTGCAGTTGTGTGATTTTTAACCTTCGAAAACATGAGCTTAATATGTTTCAGTGTTCTACTTGGTTCGAGTCATATTTGATGCTGTTATAGTATTTGTTCGCTCAAATCAAATGTTTCAGAAGCTACTTAAAAAAAAGGGGGGGGGTCATCTCTCGTCTGACAGGTACAAAGACATGTACATGTGAACAGCTCAGATCATGGGTCAATAAAGTGTTACACAGATGGTCAAAATTAAAGTACAAGATATTGCACTGAAAGTGGAACTACACTGTTGCTTAGTGTCTGTATGAAGCTACAAGGTGAAAATAGAAAAAGAAAAACACGATTCTTGACTTTGATGGGCTTTTTCTGCTCGTAAGCACACATTCTTCTACTCATCACAGCATGCCCCATTATTGAGTTTAAAACACCAATTAAATTTGTTTTGAATAAAACTCACAATTTTACAATAAGAATTTAGAGACCTGAATCAATTAGGTATATCCTACTTAGTTTGACTTTTGCAAAACTAAGTAATTACACATTTAATTGAATCAGTCAGACAGATGGAGACATAGAGAGACAGACAGAGGGCAAACAGAAATCTGAGAAAGAAACCCATTTAAAAATGTTACCATGTTTGAAATGAAACATCGCAAGGTGAAGCCATAATTCATCACCTTTCAGTATGACGTCATGAGCGTGTTCCACACTTGAAATGACGTGTTTTTATCACGTTGTCAGCTGCACGGAGCTTGGAAGTATAATTTCCATTCAACGATCCGAGTTTGTTAAGTTTTAGCCTATTTTCAACGTCAAACACCATGAAACTATATATATTTGGAATCAGAAAATGGTAAGGAATAGATAGAAGTTGTTTTTAAGTGTCTTTTTTCATAAATAAAGATAGTGGTTATTTATCGGTTTTCTTCATTTTTAAGCATAATTATCAATACAAAACAACAAAACTATATAGTTTTAGATACAGGACGCAATAGGGAATACACCAATATAAATTTTTTGTTTCAAATATTAGTTTTTAAAAATTAGAAAAAATGACATATTTCGAACAAACATTTCAATAACAAAACTTTAAGTGACCAAACTGAAATGCAATCCCATAATCCGGCCTAGATCTGAGATTGTGTGATAAGAAATTCGATCAAATTGATGAAAAACTGTAACTGTGAAAGTGCTGCCTCGACCTTTTGGCAAACGGTAAAATATGACGTCATCAAACTGTCCTATCAATAAACGGAAAAACCTTCTATGAGAAAATCCAGTCAAAAATATCCATATCAAATTTCATAAAGATCCACTCCGTAGTTTTTGAGATATGATCTGCAGTGTGAAATAACGCCCAAAACGCAAACTCATTTGTCATGATTTGGTCGTGTTCTGCTGATACTATAATGTTTTTCTTTCCTAAAACACACTACAGTGAAACCCGGCTATATTGAAGTAGGCTATATTGAAATCCCGGCTATATTGAAGAATTTTTCAGGTCCCGGCTGAAGCTCTACTTTTTCTTTGTTAAAAAATGTTGGCTACATTGAAGTCGGCTATATTGAAATCCCGGCTATATTGAAACAAAAATTCAACCCACGGGACGTTTTTACCTGGCTATATTAAATATTTGCTCCAAAATTTTTTTTAAGAACAATGACTGCGCGGGCGCCGAATGATATGACACGCCTCTGTCAGCGCAATCAGTTGAGGAAGGGGAGAGGCCAGATAAGCATCAACTTTCGAGTCAGGAGGTCTCTGATAACAATTACAGTCTAACAATGCCGCGGGCCTCTGACAGCTACGCCATGTAGTCTTGTGGTGCGTAGATCTCCCCGAATTAATTTCTCTTGTTCATGCGAGTAGTTTCCCTTTGTACACTAGCAAAGATGGCTGCAAAACAAACAAGTCGCGTAAGGCGAATTAACAACATTTCGTCAAGCTGTCGAACTCACAGAATGAAACTGAACGCACTGCATTTTTTTCACAATGATCGTTGTCCGCCGCTCGTACTTCTTCTTCTTCTTCAGCGTTCCAGAATTGTCTGGTTACGTGTGAGCTCGTTTGCCCATTTGGGTTCCCCACACTATACTCTGAGAGCATAGTCAGCTTCACTCCGCTTTCGTTGAGTAGGCATGCTGGGTATTTTCGTGTTTCCATAACCCACCAAACTCTGACATGGATTACAGGATCTTTTCCGTGCGCACTTGGTCTTGTGCTTGCGTGTACACACGAAGGGGGTTAAGTCACTAGCAGGTCTGCACATAAGTTGACCTGGGAGATCGGAAAAATCTCCACTCTTAACCCACCAGGCGGCAGCGACCGGGATTCGAACTCCCGACCTCTCGATTACGAGTCCGACGTCTTACCACCACGCCACTGCGCCCGTCCGCCGCTCGTACAAAAGGCAGTGAAATTAACGAGCCTGTTTAGCACGGTAGTGGTTGGGCTGTGCTGCAAAGCATGCTTTTCTGTACCTCTCTTCGCTTTAACTTTCTGAGCGTGTTTTTAATCCAAACATATCATATTTATATGTTTTTTGGAATCAGGAACCGACAAGGAATAAGATGAAATTGTTTTTAAATCGATTTCGGAAATTTAATTTTAATCATAATTTTTATATTTTTTATTTTTAGAGCTTGTTTTTAATCTGAATATAACATATTTATATGTTTTTGGAATCAGAAAATGATGAAGACGAAGATAAACGTAAATTTGGATCATTTTATAAAAACATAATTTTAATTACAATTTTCGAATTTTTAATGACCAAAGTCATTAATTAATTTTTAAGCCTCCAAGCTGAAATGCAATACCAAAGTCCAGCCTTTGTCGAAGATTGCTTGACCAAAATTTCAATCAATTTGATTGAAAAATGAGGGTGTGACAGTGCCGCCTCAACTTTTACAAAAAGCCGGATATGACGTCATCAAAGACATTGATCCAAAATATGAAAAACAGTTCTGGGGCTATCATACCCAGGAACTCTCATGTAAAATTTCATGAAGATCGGTCAAGTAGTTCACTCTGAATCGCTCTACACACACACACGCACAGACAGACAGACAGACACACACACACACACACACACACACACACACACACACACACACACACACACACACATACACAACGACCCTCGTCTCGATTCCCCCTCTATGTTAAAACATTTAGTCAAAATTTGACTAAATGTAAAAAGGGTGAGTCTAACAATTAACAGAAAAATCGAGCTTATTCAGAAGCTGGAAACTGGCTGCAATAAAAGAAAGGAAGTAGCTGAGGAATATGGAATGTGTGTTTGTGTGTGTAAGGGAGGGGGGCGTGCGTGTGTGTGAGTGTGTGTCCGTGTGTGTAGTGTGCAGAAAAAAGCAAGGAGGCTCGAAGAACAACAGCCAACAGGTGAAAGATTAATGGGAATATATCTCACATCAAACGCAATGTGTGGACACGTAAATAAGAACGTATAGTGAACAAGGAGGGAAATTCAATATAACCGAGAATTGCCTATATTGAAGTTCCGGCTATATTGAAGGTCTTCCCGGGTCCCGTGCCACTTCAATATAGCCGGGTTTCACTGTATAATAGTAGCCTTTCCCAATGTCTATGCTAAAACTGACTTGTCTGAGTTGTCAATGATTTTGCTACAGTGTGAGAACACAATCTCACGCCCAAAACGCTGTGACACGAAAACTCATTTGGTCGTGTTCTGCCGATACTGTAATGTTTTTCTTTCTTAAAACACACTATAATAGTAGCCCTTCCCAAATGCAATGCTAAAAATGACTGGTCTGTGTTGTCAATGATTTTCTGCGAGAATGCGATCTATCTGTTTGTCGCAAAGACCGTGTGACACGAAAGTTATGAGCGGAAGACAAATCTGCTGAGTGCAATTACGTTTCAGAAGATAGTTGGTTAAAACAGTTTATCACTCAGACACGCAAAGGAACACTATAACTTTATTATACAGGCCATATTTGCTTTCCTTTGTCATGTATGAAAGTACTGGCCTTGGTTGAAGAAAGTGACCTGTCGCTGTGCAACAAATTTGTCGCCATTTTCCGCCGTGTTTTGTAAATAAAACGTGTTTACTACCCACACATACAAAACGATGCTGTTGGTTCTTTTTATTTTCTTATTGTTTGATTCATGCCTAGCAGTTTAGTATGCTTTGTTTTTTTCTCAATTCAATGGATGGCTATAAAATAAGCATTTAAATGTGAAGGTGTTAAAATTACCCATGATCTGAGCTGTTCACACATGCATAAACAGGTATGGGAATTGAAAATTGTAAATAAGGCTGAAAATTTATAACTGAAGTCAAAGACGCGAAGCGTCAGGTCGACGGCGCAAAGCGCCTAGCCTATACTAGGGGGTTTCGGGGGCATGCCCCCCCGGAAAATGTTTTCTCCAAAGAACCCAGATGGTGCAATCTGGTGTCATCTGAGCTCCAAGTTTGCCATTAAATTCTGTTTTTAGAATCAGAGTTTTTAGTACCAATTTTTGCTTTTTTGAAGAAAAAAAATATATACGTACATGTATTATATGGTTTAAATTTGTTAAAAAATTGATCTGTTGAGACAAACAGGAAAATGTAACTTGTAACACAATCTGTGCAATCTGTTTTACTTTTAATTCCCATGCCTGATAAAGCTATCGCAATTCATAGTTGAAAATGTATGAAGTGTTGTATACAAGGGGAAATAAAAAAAACTTAAACACAGATGGAAAGTTTTCATCTTATCTTTATGGAATAGATTTATAGAAGCACACATTGAGCATTATTTTTTGTAAGAATATGTCCTGTACCTTGTAGAAATCCTTGATATTATAACATGATCTTGATATTACAGTACAAACAGAAGAAAAGGAAAAGGGACAGACCGTTCAAGCTTGAGGGAAGAGACTGCAAAGACTGGTTTGCCATGGATCTGGGTACGTTTAACCTTTCTTTGTTCCGTTAGTGGGCTCCCGGGTATTGAAACTTTTTGTTTTACAAATACTGTGAACATAAAACTGGCCGTATGCTATGATGACAGCTCGGACTGTAAATGATACTGAAACGGGTTATTGTCATAATTTAGAAGTCACAGGCGTGCTTGACGTATGTGTGTGTGCTGGATGAGAATTGAAAAACTTGGCAACTGCTGAAATTATACCAGTATGCACCTCGGTTCTGTTCTACTCTTTTTATAGGTAATATTGCGGTTCACATTTTCACCACTGAGGCTCGTCAGCATTACGACATCGAGACCTTGTGGACACTGGGACCTGAGCATGATGACAGACGTCACTATGTGGAAGATGACCAACTCAACCTCTCTGCAGCCGATCTCTTTTGGTTGGAAACGGGCATGAACCAGACACCTGCTTCACAGGTAGCACTGGACAGTGACGAAAAAAGAACTGGTAATGCTGTGCAAGACAGGTCCGAAAGTGAACAAGTTACAGGGCCTCAAAATAGGAATGGAAAAGAGTTGCAAGGCAAGACATCTGGCAAGAGCGACAGTGGTGTATGAAAACTTTGGTGACACTGTACTGCTCTGAAGTGAATGCGAAAGGTTTTTGATCATGATTGCCATTTTCCTTGGACCTGATGATCTTATCATTGTAGGTGTTCATCTCTTGAGTTACAGAAGGCAGTTTGAACAGTACCTTGGCCACTCAGAAATGAAATGGAAGTGTAGTCAAGTAAAACCTGAATAGAAAGTTGTCTGCACCCAGCAAGCCAGGTTGTCAAAGTAAACACTTTGCTCAGAGAACGGAATTTTAAGTGTTCACCCCGACAGCCACTGGGATACTGAAGCAGGGCAGTGATGGCAGGGGCCAGTTTTTATGGTCATCCAAACTTAGCTGAAATTTTGATGTTGGTACCTTTTCGCCAGGTTTTTCTCAGAGGCTGACATCTGTGCAAGTTCGCCTGAATCTTCTGCATTAAATAGCCTGTCCAAGCTGCGTTGCATAGAGCAGACGCTCTGTTCGCGAAGAGACAAAAAGTTTTCATGTTGTAGGAGAGAGAGAGGGGGAGACAGACGGACAGAGAGAGACATAAAGAGTGTGTGTGTGTGTGTGTGTGTGTGTGTGTGTGTGTGTGTGTGTGAGAGAGAGAGAGAGAGAGAGAGAGAGAGAGAGAGAGAGAAACGCACCCGTGCCAAGGAGGTGAGAGAAAGATATACAGGGACAGGTACAAACATACTGACAGTGTGACTGAAGTACGTATATGGGTTCAACGACAGAGAGCGAGAGAGAAATAGAGAGAGGAGGAGGGGAAGAGAGCGAAAGAAAGAGAGAGAGAAAGAGAGCAAAACAGATAAGAGAGAGAGAGAGCTCTTTTCCTCTTTATGCCACATACAATCTGCACGCATTCTTCTCGTGAAAAAAGCAGATAACGCGACACACTTCAAGTGCCATGCAGTAGCGTATGTTACTACCAGAACACCCACAATCACAGAGCCACTCACATACGCACACGCAAACACACCCACACAATTCATTATACGGAAATAGGAAGGTGGGGGGCGGGGTGAAAGAGAGAGGGGGGGGGGGGGGGGGGGACAGAGACAGACGAACATAAAGAATGTGTGTGTTTGAGTGAGAGAGAGACAGCAAGAGAAAGACAGCGAGAGAGAGAGAGAGTTCTTTTCCTCTGTATGTCTCATCACAATAACCCGCAAGGGTCACTTTCTGCACGCAATCATAAATTCGATCTCGTAAAAAAAGCAACACACACACACACACACACATGTACATACACAACCACGCACACACGTGACACACACACAACCACCCCCCCCACACACACACACACACGCTTACACACACGCATACGAACAGTCATATATTCACACACACACACACACCACCCTTATCACAGACTTACACACACGCATACGAACACACACACATACAAACACAATCAAACGTGCGTGCGCGCGCATACCAATGCACACACAAACACATATATAAAACACACACACACACACTCAGGTGCTTTGCACATTCACACAGATACACACTCGCAGTCACACGCGCGCACACACTCGTGTACACACGTTCTCTGTGTGTGTGTGTGTATGTATGTACAGCATGTGTCTGTATGTGTACGTGCGTGTGTACATGCGTGCGTATGAGCGCGCGCGTGTCTGCGAGTGTGTTATATGTCTATGTATGCGAATATGTTTGTGTGTGAGTCGAGTGTGTGTGCTTCTGTATGTGTGTGAGAGAGAGAGAGAGAGAGAGATGCGTGCCAAGGAGGAGAGAGAAAGATACAGGGACAGGGACAAACAAACTGACAGTGTGACTGAAGTATATATATGGGTTCATCCACAGAGAGGGGGAGAGAGCGAAAGAGAGATAGAAATAGAGCAAAAAAAGATAAGATAGACAGGCACATATAGAGAGAGATAGAAAGAAAGAGAAAAACATAGGGAGAGGGATAGAGGGGAGCGAGAAAGAAAGAAAGAATGAGAAAGAGTTTGTTTGCTTAACGAAGGGCCATATCAGGGCGGTGCTGCTTTGACATATAACGTGCGCCACACACAAGACAGAAGTCGCAGCACAGGCTTCATGTCTCACCCAGTCACATTATTCTGACACCGGTCGGACCAACCAGCCCTAGCACTAACCCCATAATGCCAGACGCCAGGCGGAGCAGCCACTAGATTGCCAATTTTAAAGTCTTAGGTATGACCCAGCCGGGGTTCGAACACACGCCCTCCCGATCACGGGGCGGACGCCTTACCACTAGGCCAACCGTGCCGGTAATGAGAAAGAGCGAGACAGATAGTTACAGAGGGACTGAGAGCATGCAAGTCAAAGAGAGAGAGCATGCAAGTCAAAGAGAGAGACAGACGTAGGCACAGCTAGAGAGAGACTCAGAGAGAGAGAGAGAGAGATTATTTTTCTTTATTTGGTGTTTAACGTCGTTTTCAACCACGAAGGTTATATCGCGATGGGGAAAGGGGGGAGATGGGATAGAGCCACTTGTCAATTGTTTCTTGTTCACAAAAGCACCTATCAAAAATTTGCTCCTGGGGCTTGCAGCGTAGTACAATATATTACCTTACTGGGAGAAGGCAAGTTTCCAGTACAAAGGACTTAACATTTCTTACATACTGCTTGACTAAAATCTTTACAAAAATTGACTATATTCTATACAAGAAACACTTAAAAAGGGTAAAAAGAGAAACAGAATCCGTTAGTCGCCTCTTACGACATGCTGGGGAGCATTGGGTAAATTCTCCCCCCAAACCCGCGGGGGGTGAGAGAGAGATAGTCAAACGACAAGCTCAGTACAGTGCAATAGTTTCTGGCGTGCCACCTCTCAGGTACGTTACAGAATGCTCCGCGCAATCCCCGTTGCCTAGACCATTCTCGGCGAGCGGACGCCATTGTTACGCTTCAGTGACCCCAGACAATGGTACTCGTACCGAGCGCTTGCTCAGTTGCTGACGTTCGCGAGCGCCACAACAAAACTATGCGTTGCCTAGAAAACGTTTGCAAACATTCTGTGGCGCTCTGCCTATGCAACGCACCCCAAGTGCGACAGTAAAAACAAACTGACATCCACTTCACTTTAGTGGGGTCTTGACTGGCGTGGATCACCGTTATCCATCAGGTGACAAATGAGAACCTGGAATAAATACATTGTCATACCGATTGTTTGTGTCTATACATGTAGTGTGGTTTTCACAAGGTTGGTTGGCGTGATTTCCGATTTGTTCTTTGTAAAAAGCATTGCTTGCATGTTTCGATGCATACAGCACCGTATGGAGTCTATTTGTCCAACGCACATCAACACACAGAGCAGCAAAGCCGCAAGCACTTTCTTTTTCTTTATTTGGTGTTTAACGTCATTTTCAACCACGAAGGTTATATCGCGACGGAGCCCCAAGTACAACAATTTAGAATTTTGCGGAATGTTGAGCGTAACAAACTGTTTTAAGTGTGGCATAGTCTACAATGTATTTGCACATCAGCATTTATGTTATCTAGCTCATAAATATACATTTTTAAATAGTTTACTTAGAAAGCAGGAATACATTAATGCCCATTTTCTGCAGAAGCACTTTTCAGTATAAACAGAGAGAAGAAAAACAAGTACCAGGACTCACAAGAGGGAACTATTGCATGTTTGCGATTATTTGTTTGAGCGTAGCAATTTTGAGATTGGCAAAACGTAGCAATTTGACTTAAAATCAAGCATGCTACACCGAGGCAGCTCATGTCACATCAGATGCACATCGCACAGACCACTACATAGGCACACATCACTCACTACACACACAATCAAACAGACCACTACAGTGGAACACCCCTTTTAAGACCTAAAAATCTGAGAAAATCAGGTCTTAAAAAGGAGGGAGTCTTAAAATGGGGGTAATTTTACAGAGGTTATGAACAGAAAGTCTCAGAAAACAAGGTCTTAAAAAGGAGGGAGTCTTAAATTGGGAGGTCTTAAAAGGGGGGTTCCACTGTACTCACAACACAATCAAACAGACCACTACACACAAAATCACTCCCACATCAAACACAGACCACTATGTACTCACAACACTCACGCACATCAAACACAGATCAGTACACAAAAAGTGAAGGTCAAATCATTTTGAAATTAGGATCATGATTTAATAGTCTGATGAACACATTTACAAAGTATACTTGACCTTCCATACTCATACAATCATTCACACTTCCATTTAAATCAAAAGAAATTATCTTTTCAGTCATCGTCGTCATCTTCTGTCTTGATTTTCTTTTTCTTCTTCTTCTTCTCTCCACTTGCTGAACCTGCAAATAACCAAATCAAACATTTCACTTTCAGTAAAACAACGAAAGAATGGATTTTCAAATGCCTTCTACACTCTCTGGAAAAAACAACAGATATGCATGCTTGAAATCTTCAGGCATGAGAATTGAAAATTGTAAAAAAGGCGGAAAATTTATAACCGAAGACGCGAAGCGTCAAGTCGACGGCGCGAAGCGCCTAGTCTTACTAGGGGGGTCCGGGGGCATTCTCCCCCGGAAAATTTTTTTCTCCAAAGAACCCAGATGGTGCAATCTGGTGTCATCTGAGCTCCAAGTTTGCCATTAAATTCTGTTTTTAGAATCAGAGTTTTTATTACAAAAATGTACCAATTTTTGCTTTTTTGAAGAACAAAAATATATACATGTATTATATGGTTTAAATTTGTAAAAAAAATTGATCTGTTGAGACAAACAGGAAAATGTAACTTGTAACACAATCTGTGCAATCTGGTTTACTTTCAAACATAAAAGTTCAATAACTGAGGCGGGCGGTAGCAGTGCGTGTTCAACAAAGTATGGAAAGTTTTCGCGGGCTTTTGCGCAAAGGCCAAAGTAACCGGTGCCTTTTTTGTGTGCCTCCCCCCTTTATTTTTTCGGCGGACACTTTTGCATTTTCGGCGGAACAACAAAAAAATTCGGCGGAAATCCGCCGTTCGGCGGACAATTCCCATGCCTGAATCTTCTAAAAACCGGAACAGGTTTTTGCATGGTTTTTTTTGTTATTTTTTTTAACACACCCACCCCTCCTTTTTTCTGTTCGAAATTTATAGCAAGCACAGCAGCTCTACAATATCTTTCACATCCATCAACCAAAAAGACAAAAAAACTTGTTTAGAGACAGCTTACGTAATGTGCACTTGTCCTCATAAAATTGTACATTGTTTAACTTTTTAGTTGCAACCATCCCATAGTCTGCAAGAAATCTACAAGTTTATGGAGGCTTGCACTCACCAACTGAAGCTTGTGAAACATCCATGGTGTCTTCTTCCTGCTTGATCTTTTTCTTCTTCTTCTTCTTCTTCTCCGATTCTGAACCTGGAAATTATTGGAACATCCATTCATTAGGATGGGCAACAAAATGTTATTGAAGTCACTGAGAGTGTCATTTTAGGCGTTAGAAATATAAGATTTGCACCATAACATTACCCTCATTAATGTTTTCTTATTTTAGGCATTTGTTTTTTGGAGGGTAGACACAAAGATAGCTATGATGATGCAATCGTTGCTGACAAGAAAAGGAGGGGTGAGGACCAGGTCAAGTGAGGCGGAGGAGGGGGGTAGCTGTCTAGATGTGAATGTATCGCGGCTGGGTTGATGGCAGTCTAAAGTTAGGGAAGGGAGGGTTGAGTGGGCAGTAGGTTAAATGACAGAATTTGGGGTCACCGTCAGGGTGGACCAAGTAATTGAACTCAGCAGACACAATTTCTACCCATAAACGAGCTTTCAGGAGTTACAAAAGGAAAAATCAGGAGTTTTAATATTTTTTCAGGAATAATATAATTAAACATCTTTCATTCATTTGGATTCACACAATCACATCCATAAAACACAGGACAGACAGTTGATGTTTAAAAATAAGAAAATGTATATCAATTGAAGAATACAAGGGACAAAACAGAAGACAAGTATAAGCTATTTAACATATCACACGGCTCAAAAAGCTTTCAAATAATGTCCACAACCAAAAAGTCCAAGAGTTGTTTCACACGGAAAGTCCGCAGCGTATTTCGGTAAAGATCTTTGAAAGTGTTTCGTCCACTTGGACTAGGAAGCTGCACCAGTCGCTTCATCAGCTTTTCGTTTCCTTGCTCTTCCTCTGCCTCCCATTTTCACTTCTAACACCGCACGACCGAAGACAAAGACTGACACCTGAATACTGTACATCACAAAGACTGACGCTTGGAACAAAGACTCGCGCAAGAACCAAAGACATGTATAAGCTTACGCTTACAATTAGTTTCCAATCTGCGGATTAAGACTCCCGCATTGGTATCAATTCACGATTGCCATTGGCCCAGCGAGTCACCGGAACAGCGAATACTTGCAACGAAATCTTTCTTTTCTGTCTTTATTTGGTGTTTAACGTCGTTTTCAACCACAAAGGTTATATCGCAACGGGGGAAGGGGGAAGATGGGATAGAGCCACTTGTCAATTGTTTGTTCACAAAAGCACTAATCAAAAATATGCTCCAGGGGCTTGCAACGTAGTACAATATATTACCTTACTGGGAGAATGCAAGTTTCCAGTACAAAGGACTTAACATTTCTTACATACTGCTTGACTAAAATCTTTACAAAAATTGACTTAATTCTATACAAGAAACACTTAACAAGGGTAAAAGGAGAAACAGAATCCGTTAGTCGCCCCTTACGACACGCTGGGGAGCATCGGGCAAATTCTTTCTCGTCCCAACCAATATGGGACTCCCCCTAACCCGCGGGGGGTTGCAACGAAATTCACGATTGGCTAAGCAAGTCACGTGGACAACATCGACAGTCCATTGCAGAGTGGTTCCCGATGTTCGGTACACGGCTAGTTGCGCAATGTTGAGGAAAACCGATAAAAAAAAAAAAAGTTGCCAACTTTAAAAAAATCGGAGTATCTTTCAAAATTCCGTAAATCCGTACTTTATTTATGTTTCCGTAAATAAATACGGAAAATCCGTATGGGTTGGCACCTCTGTTGCATCCACTTCAACGGAATCTATTGGCAAACTAGTAAAGCCAGTATTCTCATGTCTCAGGATCAATGTTTCAATTCTCATGTCTCAGGATCAATGTTTCAAGTATAAAAAGAAACATCCCACCCAAAATCAGTTTCAAAACGCCCTTTCTCACCATCAGTAAAGGAAGCATCACCGCCTGCACCAGACTCAACCTTGATCTTTTTGGAGGCCTTGGGTCCGTCTTCGTCGTCATCCCCTCCCTTCCTCTTCTTCGGAACACTGGGTAACGAGGAATCAGCAGCCGTGTTGTACGTTCTCACCTCACTGGAGAAAAATTTTAAAAAGTATGAATCCTGAAGAAAAAAAGTGTACAAGAAACTACATTGCGTACCCAGTTAAAATACTCAAATCAAAACGGTCCATGAAGGTTCTGCACTTCTAGTGATTTATGGTGCATCAAATTGCAGCGGCAGTCCAAGGGAGGTAATGTGCTCTGAGGCAACTGTGCCATCTTGCCTTTCAGCAAAATACTCCACATCGAATTGCAGCCAGGAGTTTTCAGTGTATTCAGTCCAAGCAGCGACTGCTGTCAAGTTGAACGTGAATTTGTTCACAGTGAAAGTAAACTATCAAGCTTAACTTCCAAGAGATTTTCTTTTCAATGATACAGAAGCAGTTTTTGGCTCACGTAAGTGTAGCCTATGCGATCGTAACTTTGTCTGTCTGTGCCTGCGTATGTGCGTGCGTGCGTGTGTATGTCTGTGGTAGAAACTCTAACATTTGAAGACGTCACATTACATTGACGTCACATTATCAGGGTTCCTGCAGGGCAGAGCTGATACAATTCAAGGAGTTTTCAAGGACATTTCCAGGACCAAATAAATGCTTTTCAAGGACATGATTTTCCCCAAATTAATGCAAAGCACCAAGCTTACCTTCAGTTTTTCAAGTCATCAAGTTTCTGGTGAATTTCTATTAGTCATTCCGTAGTTGTGTCCCTTGCCAACTTCCGGGAAGGGAAGCAACTACGGGTGACTAGTAATAGTTCATCTGCTTTCGTTTTCACTCGATCTTTTATTCTCCCAAAATGTGTACTGTATTTGACGAAAAAAAAGGGGGTTGCATTTTTTTTTAAATAAGACAAGCTGCTGACGAAATGTATAGACAACAATTTGGAAAAATCAAGTACTTTTCAATGACTATTTAACAAAACTCTATTTTCAAGCACTTTTCAAGGCCTGGAAAAGGTTTTCCAATTTTCAAGGAGTTTTCCAGGGTTCAAGGACTCTGTACGAACCCTGCATTATGACGTAAGAGGGTTAGACATCACGGGAAGGAAGTACTGAAAGTCTCGGTCATTATTATTTTGAGCGGGCCGAGACCGTGTCCTTGTAAGTAGACATGCAGACAGACAGATCTAGATCTAGTATCTCGCTTTCTTGCACAGTTTCACCTATGCTCTTTCTCTATCTCTCTCTCTGTGTGTGTGTGTGTGTGTGTGTGTGACACGGAGTGATTGAGTTTGTGTTACTGTTTGTCGATTTCTTACGCGAGCCTTGATGGCTTTGCCTCTTGTTAGCATAGCCCTTACCTCTTCACACCAACAACAACAAGGGCAAAGCCCATACGACTCACATGCTTGACCTTGACATGACCTTGACCTGCAGGGTCAAGGTCAAATAACTAAACCTAGCAATGACATACACTAAGAACTGCTTTACACATTTTTCCTACCAAAATAAATGTGACCTCATCCAAGGTCATGCAACACAAAGCTGTTAATTCAAGACATAGGAAGTACAATGGTGCTTATTGGCTCTTTCTAACATGAGATATGGTCACTTTTAGTGGTTCACTACCTTATTTTGGTCACATTTCATAAGGGTCAAAGTGACCTTGACCTTAAACATATGTGACCAAATGTGTCTCATGATGAAAGCATAACATGTGCCCCACATAATTTTTGAGTTTGAAATAGTTATCTTCCATAGTTCAGGGTCAAGGTCACTTCAAAATATGTATACAATCCAACTTTGAAGAGCTCCTGTGACCTTGACCTTGAAGCAAGGTAAACCAAACTGGTATCAAAAGATGGGGCTTACTTTGCCCTATATATCATATATAGGTGAGGTATTGAATCTCAAAAACTTCAGAGAAAATGGGAAAAATAGCTGGTTTTTAGACAACATTTATGGCCCCTGCGACCTTGAAGCAAGGTCAAGATGCTATGTATGTTTTTTGGGGCCTTATCATACACCATCTTGCCAAATTTGGTACTGATAGACTGAATAGTGTCCAAGAAATATCCAACGTTAAAGTTTTCCGGACGGACGTCCGGGCGGGGGAGACGGACGGACGGACGACTCGGGTGAGTACATAGACTCACTTTTGCTTCGCATGTGAGTCAAAAACCAACCTTCCATTCATTAACATTCACAGTTTCAGACTAACATCACAATATTTACCTTTTGTTTTCATATTTCTCGAACTTGGGCTGCTTCTTTCCTGAACCACTGATCATTTGGACCTGAAAGTGCAAACAAGGTTTATTAGCATTACAGATCAAGACAAGCTCTGCAGTCTTCTCATCTGTCCTTCAAAGGTAATGAAACAACAAGAAAATCAGTAAAGAAAATGGCTTGCACTAAGTATCAACTTACTGAAGAAAATACTCTTGGAAAACATCAATGTCAAAATTTTAAAAACTCCCTTACACACCTTTCCCTACCCCCCAAAGCAGAGGGGAAAAACTTCTGGCTTACCCCTTTGTTTTCCATCTGCCTGATGCGCATTTCCAGCCTAACCCTGTGCTCCAGTCCCAGTTCTGCGTTCGTCTCATCGCCCAATGCATCCACACGAATGGCCAGAGAAGCTTTGGCAGCAAGCATTCTGGATAGCTGAAATATTCAACGAGACAAAGTTAGAAGCTTCAAAGATACTGAAATATTTGCAATGTGTGAAAAACACACCCAGCAGAAGTCAACACAAAAGCAGATGTTCACTTTCTCTGCTGATAATGTTAACCATATTACAGTATTCACTAATGTGTTGCAGAAGAAGCCGATAGTTGAGAAATGATTGTACATGTCAGATCAGAACCATCATCGACGAGTTTTAGCTGAATCAGAATAGTTCGAACTCTTTCAACAACCATTTTGAAGGAAGAGTGAAAAGCCTCGGAGGTAGTGACGAATTGATAGGTCTCATCACAAAGGTCCGACAAACAAGGTTTTCGTCATCAGCTTTTTTCACCACAACATATCAACCCAGCACACACAAAAAGGTCCCACTAAATCCCTGAACACATGCACAAGAACACAGACATCAAAACCCATGTCTAAATTTCCAGTCTGTTAAATCATTTAGTCAAAACTTGGAACAAATGTGACATACCAGCGCATTTCATGTTCACTTTCTCTTATCTGAACCACAGTATATTATCCACTGAAGGGTTACAAAAGAGGCTGATCATAAACAAAGTGGAAGCTTTCAGCAATATCGAAAGATGATCGTTTTTCAGATGTCATAACTGAATCAATGGCAAGGAATATATTGCTGGTGCACCAGTGAAGTTGTAAGTGAAGACATTGCTTTGACCCCAAATGGTACATGAAGAGGATTTTGCAAACGCATAGGTACTACGAGCGTATCATGGATGAATTTTCAGCACAATCAGAGACGAGTTTCAGCACTTTCAATAAACATTTTGAAGGAAGAGTGAAAAGCCTCAGAGGTAGTGACGAATTGATAGGTCTCATCACAAATGTCAGACAAACAATGTTATCGTCATCGGCTTTTTTCACCACAACATATCAACCCAGCACACACAAAAAGGTCCCACTAAATCCCTGAACACATGCACAAGAACACAGACATCAAACCCATGTCTCAATTTCCAGTCTGTTAAATCATTTAGTCAAAACTTGGAACAAATGTGACATACCAGCGCATCTCAACACAAAAGCAGAGATGTTCACTTTCTCTTATCTGAACCACAGTATATTATCCACTGAAGGGTTACAAAAGAGGCTGATCATAAACAAAGTGGAAGCTTTCAGCAATATCAAAAGATGATCGTTTTTCAGATGTCACAACTGAATCAATGGCAAGGAATATATTGCTGGCGCACCGTGAAGTTGAAAGTGATACAAGACGTTGCTTTGACCCCAAATGGTACACGAATAGGATTCTTTAAACGCATCGGTACTACAGCAGTCCCTGCAATGTACGGCCCCCGGCGTGAGCGGACACCCGACATGTACGGACACATTTGCTCGGCACGGAGTGTTTTCCTTCTATATTTGCCCCCCCTTAAACGGACACCTGCAAAACGTGGACGCGGACACTCATTTTCGGTCCCAACAGCAGGTCATACCTCCAATGTACGGATAGACCGTCAAATGTTCACCACAACAAAGTAGATAACAGAGCAGTCCGGCGCTTGGTACAAAGATCACAGCCGCAATGGCGTGATGACAGTCACTGATAACTTGAGTGCACGTGTACCCATCAGGAGAGGGGGGGTAGTTTTGGTCAGGAGTGGAGTACATGCGAAGATGCCAACATGAAACTGCACTGTGCTCTTTATTCTTGTCTGTTGGACGTAAACAACAGAAACCACATGTACAGTCGATGAAGGTCCTGAGCGAAAGAGTGAAAAACGGCCACAGTTCTCAGCATCGTGTGTGTGTGTAACCTCTTTCATTGACAAGATACTCTTGTTTCCCCTCAGCCTTGACCAGTGAGTCGGTTGGCTAATCTGTGAACCCTTCAGTTGTCTTTCTTTGTCAAAAGTTACGACACAGTCAACTGGTTTTGCTCTGAGTGAACAGTGCAGCTGGCCTCTCTGGCCACAGCCCCAAACAGTACATGGCTGGAGGGAGTGAGAGAGAGGGAGGGGGAATGGAGGGGTAGCTGGCTAAACTCTGTGGGGTGTCCGGTGTCACTACATGTCAGCAGGAAGAGCATTGGAGAGAAATAGAGGTGTACTCTTCCACACTATTTCCAAGCATCAGTTGTCACGGCTTGGGGTAGGCATTAGTGAGGGAGAGTGGGAGCTGTGTTATGTACTGTGTATTTCCACTGAAGAGTGAAAAGTCACTGCCATGCCACATGATCGGCATGCAGTCAATAAAGCCAGACAAGACGAAAATAAATTACATGACTATGACATGCAGCTCTATCTGCTGCTATTTCTTCAAACTGGTTTTCAAGCTTATTCTTTCAAAGCATCTGCACACGCTCCTCTGTGCTGTGTTTGTGTGGCTGCTTTCGTATGTCAGTGCATGGTGAGTGTGTTCACTGCCTTGAGGATTTATTTTATCTCTTCTTTTCAACACTTTTCATACAAATCATTTTTACAGAACGTTTAAAGAAGTATTAGGAGTTTATTGTTATTGTTTAGTAGCCACAAGAAGTGATTAGCATAGACTCAATCCTGTTGTTTGTGTGTCTCTGTGTGAATGTATGGCGGAGGGGGTGGTGTGGTCACCCCTCCCGTGACCGGACACCTGCAATGTACGGACAGTTTTGCTATGGCCCAAGGGTGTCCGTTCATGAGAGGGACTGCTGCATCACAGATGACTTTTCATTTCAGCACAATCAGACGAGTTTCAAATCTTTCAACAAACATTTTGAAGGAAGAGTGAAAAGCCTCAGAGGTAGTGACGAATTGATAGGTCTCATCACAAATGTCAGACAAACAAGGTTTATCGTCATTGGCTTTTGCACTACAAAATGTCAACCATGCACACACAAAGTCTCACTAAATCCCTGGAAACATGTCCACTCACCTTTCCTTTGTTCTTGGGGTTTGCCTGGCCCACCAGAGAAGCATGGTAGATAAGACCATACTTTGGTGTGTCGTGCTTGGCTTTCAGAGCTCGGAACAAGGCTTTCTCAGCTCCAAGGATCTGTACTGTGGATGATGGGTGCTTCGCCAGATTCATCAAGGACCCTGGTGAGGCAAAAACAAAGAAAATAATCATTTCTGAAACACTACAGTCACCATTTTGCATTTGAGGCAAAACTGTGCGACACAAATGCAAGGATACAGAACTGAATAACTGAATCCTTGTTGATGCAAAAGCTGGAAAACAACATGAATCTAAACAAATTGACGGAACGCTCATGTAGAATCTCTCATAGTCATATAGTATGTCCTCACTCTCAATCAGAACTGGTGTTGCTGTGTGATTAATCATCGAGATTCCACAAGCATACAACCTTTAAGGGTACAACTGACAAACAAAAACAATGAACAAAACGGGAAGCTCCACATCATAAAGAGTAAGAAAGAGGAAAAGGTAGTAGGAGCTGGACAGGAAGGCCAAATAAAATTAAACTTGCAGAGTGAAGACGAACAGATGGGAACACAGGCAATCCAGAGTGCCAGCAAGTAGTTTTGAGGAAAATAAAGCCAAAGTTCCAGAGGGGGCGGTACTAGGGGATCCGGGGCTGAAGGGTTTTATCAAATTAAATGTGATTTGTATAACTTTTAATATGATTTGTAAATCTTTCACGAAAGAGGATTGGCAAATATTGCACCAGTGACCATACATGTACAGAACTACTTCAGTTAAATGTCAGAGGTGATGTGCTCGAGTACACTCCGATTCATGACACACTCGCCTATTCGTTTCTCTATCAAGCCCTTTTCTGAGGTCTTGCTTTTGCAGAAATCCTGGATATTTGGGATTGCCTGGAACAGAGTGAATGCCTGGAAAGAAGGAAGAGCTAGGGAGACCATGCTGGGGTCTCTCGGTTTGAATTTTGTCTTTACAATAGCTCAGCTGTCCGGGGTTATAGTTGGTAAAATTAGTCGTTGCAAAACCTGTTTGGTTTAACATACGTAAGACATCAGTATGCGACATACAAAAGCGCTTCAGAAGTACAGCAAATCTGCCCAACACAAAACTATCGAAGTAACAATGAGGGCAACCGAGTTCCTTTTCGTGATGCAAAAGCTGGAAAACAACATGAATCTAAACAAATTGACAGAACACTCATGTAGAATCTCTCATACTCTGTCTTTGTCCTCACTCTCCATCAGAACTGGTGTTGCTTAGTGAATAATCATCGAGATTCCACATGCACACAACAACCTTAGCATAAAACTGACAAACAACAATCAACAAAACGAGAACCTCTACACCATAAAGAGGAATAGGTCGGAGCTAGATTAGGAAAATTAAGCCGGGCTTCCAGAGGGGGCGGCATTGGGGAGTCCGGCGCTGAAGAGGGTTTAAATTTTGGTTTTGCAGAAATCCTGGACACTAGGGATTGTCAGGAACAGAATGAATGCCCGGGAAAGAACAAAGGAGATCATGCTGGCAGACCTGCCTACCCCAAAAATTACAAGGAGTAATGAACCCAGCCAAAAAGAGTAATCTGGTGGTAGGAAGAGTAGTTTTTCTTTGCCAAAAGTAACGGCCATCGCTGGGTGTGACTAAAAGGAGAACCCACATAAAGAATATGACACTATCCTTGCCTGTACACATCCTCATTTTTCTCCCAACGGAGAAATAGTTGTTTATAAAGTCTTGCAAGACACAAACATTCTTCTGCACACTTTCTGTTCATATTCAGTTGCTTCGCAAAAATAAAATGTCATTGATTTTCTCAAATTGTGAAGTCAATCAAAACGACCCTAGAACACAGCACTGGGAAACTACGGTACACTGATTGAAACGATCTAGGATGACGAAAGCAAAATATGTCATGTGGTCACACATCTCGAGAAATCAGCCTTGCACATAACCAGCGCTCCTCCAATAGTGTAAGAGTTTGCTGAATGAGCATCTTTCTTTCTTTATTTGGTGTTTAACGTCGTTTTCAACCGTTCAAGGTTATATCGCGACGGTGAATGAGCATCGAGTTTATTTGGAGGTAGAGGGCTTTTTCAAAGACTTATAATTGCATGACTTAAATCTGCCAAGTTCTGCTTGGCTGTACTGCCTGGTGCCGAAGGTTCCTGATCTTGATTTCAGGAGGAGCAGCCTCTCCAATGTCTCATCCGACGACAGGCGGAAGGTATCGTTCACTGGGCCACCACTATCATAGTAAGACTACGAGGTATGTCACTCAGCTTCGAGTCTTGCTCCACTTACTTCAGAAAAAAAAATATGCCACAAATAAATGCCAATGTCGAGGACTTTGGTATCTTTACAAATACCAGTATAAATGAATGTTCTAACTATCTGTACTTTTTATGTTTAGCTGCCTGTCCGCCGCATGTTTTTAAACCGTATTCTGTGCGACTAAACGTGTCTGTCACCGGCATATCACTTAGATCCTGAATATGGCTGAACGGTTGTAAGTCCGAGGAGATAGTAGTCCGATGCGCTCATTGGTTAATAACCCGATATTCGATGATTATTTCCATAAATAAAAAAGTTAAAGTCCTGTGGGTACCTTCCCTGTGCTGCGCAATATTTACATATGCTTTACACCAATGAGAGCTGGTATGCATATTCGGTGCGGCATACATGATTTTTCCATTGATTCGTTGTAGCGGTTCGCTAACGAAGATTCGTCCAAATGATGGTTAAAAACAACCTGCAGCGGACGGCAGCTGAAAATCAAAGGTACATATAGTTAAAACAATCATTCAACTGTATTTATTTGACCTTACACAGACAGTAGGAAGAGGCAAACCGTCTTGAACAATTTTTTTCCCCAGGAAGTGACTCCAAGAACACAGAAGACTCAAAAGCTGAGCGACATACCTTGTAGACTTAACTATGATAGTGGTGGTCCAGTGAACGATACCTTCCGCCTGTGATCTGACAAAGCTCGACGAGAGCAAAAATACGGATCGGATTTATATTGGGACGAAATGCAAAAAATTGTACTTTCGGTTTCTTAAAAATTGTATTTCCATCGCGGAAAGCGTAGTGGGGTAATTTGGAATAAAAATCGTAAATTACGCCCAAATCGTAAGGGTAGGCAGGTCTGTGCTGGCATTTCTAGGCATGACCTTTGGCTTCGCAATAGATCAGCTGTCAGGGGCTAAAGCTAGTATATGGACAGATGTTGCAAAACCTGCTGGGTTTAACATATGCAAGACGGTGTGAAAAATGAACAAGAAGGGCAAAGCCCATACGACTCACATGCTTGACCTTCTGCTTTTCACATTTTTCCGACCAAAATACATGTGACCTTGACCCAAGGTCAAGGTCATCCAAGGTCATGCAACACAAAGCTGTTAATTCAAGACATAGGAAGTACAATGGTGCTTATTGGCTCTTTCTACCATGAGATATGGTCACTTTTAGTGGTTCACTACCTTATTTTGGTCACATTTCATAAGGGTCAAAGTGACCTTGACCTTGATCATATGTGACCAAATGTGTCTCATGATGAAAGCATAACATGTGCCCCACATAATTTTCAAGTTTGAAACAGTTATCTTCCATAGTTCAGGGTCAAGGCCACTTCAAAATATGTATACAATCCAACTTTGAAGAGCTCCTGTGACCTTGACCTTGAAGCAAGGTAAACCAAACTGGTATCAAAAGATGGGGCTTACTTTGCCCTATATATCATATATAGGTGAGGTATTCAATCTCAAAAACTTCAGAGAAAATGGGAAAAATAGCTGTTTTTTAGACAACATTTATGGCCCCTGCGACCTTGACCTTGAAGCAAGGTCAAGATGCTATGTATGTTTTTTGGGGCCTTATCATCATACACCATCTTGCCAAATTTGGTACTGATAGACTGAATAGTGTCCAAGAAATATTCAACGTTAAAGTTTTCCGGACGGCCGGACGACTCGGGTGAGTACATAGACTCACTTTTGCTTCGCATGTGAGTCAAAAAACACTTCACAATTTCAACAAAACTGCGCAACACAAATACAAAAACAATGGCTACTAGACATTAAACAAAACACACACAAGGAAGAGACATGGTGAGAGACGGCAAGAAAAAACCCGGTTAATCTTCAGCAAAGGTTACACAGAAACCGATGGAACAAATGCCTTAACCAGTCTCAAACGTTACACATCCCACCCCTACCAAAACATAAAACCAGTTACCTGCATGTGAAATGAGACGAGCGCCAACAAGTTCCCCGACCAAGACGGTAAGGTTTGGTGCAATTGCCACCATTCTGTTCTTGAGGTAGTCATACAACTGTGCCCTGTACTCTGAAATCTGAATCACCTGCAGAAAAACATAAGTAAAACTCAATTAGCTTCTGCAACCAAACCTGAAACTACACAGAAAAATGAAGGTGTATACATCCTAAACAAGTCAATCTCAAACATATGATTCACAAATTAAGCCAACAACAGTACTGGAAATGGTTCTTCAATTTAACACAGTGATTCAGACTTGTGAAGCTCTATCTTAACTCTTACCAGTTCGGGGGTTTTAGGGCATATTTTACAGTGCTTTTGGTGCCTACTTGCTGAGTGACTATCTGGGGTCATATTCTAAATGAAATATAGAAAGTTATATATCACAGGGTTCCTGCAGGGCAGAGCTGATACAATTCAAGGAGTTTTCAAGGACATTTCCAGGACCAAATAAATGCTTTTCAAGGACATGATTTTCCCCAAATTAATGCAAAGCACCAAGTCATTCCGTAGTTGTTTCCCTTGCCAACTTCCAGGAAGGGAAGCAACTACGGGTGACTAGTAATAGTTAGTTCGTCTGCTTTCGTTTTCACTCGATCTTTTATTCTCCCAAAATGTGTGTACTGTATTTGACGAAAACAAAGGGGGTTGCATTTTTTTTTAAAATAAGACAAGCTGCTGACGAAATGTATGGGCAACAATTTGGAAAAATCAAGTACTTTTCAATGACTATTTAACAAAACTATTTTCAAGCACTTTTCAAGGCCTGGAAAAGGTTTTCCAATTTTCAAGGAGTTTTCCAGGGTTCAAGGACTCTGTACGAACCCTGATATCAAATGAAAGGAAAATGAATAAGCTTTTCATATTTGCAAAGAGAATTGTACTATCTTTAAAGGTAAAAAAAGTTATGGGGGCGACATGATTTTCGTTGAAATTTGTACGCCCATTTTTTGGAACACGTGACAAACACAGACATTTTTTGTGTGTTCAGTTTATTACACCCCCGGTATAGGGGTGTGTATAGGATTCGGTCGATGTGTTTGTTTGTTTGTGTGTGTGTGTGTGTTTGTGTTCGCATATAGATCTCAAGAATGAACGGACCGATCGTCACCAAACTTGGTGAACAGGTTCTATACATTCCTGAGACGGTCTTTACAAAAATTGGGACCAGTCAAACACACAGTTAGGGAGTTATTGGTGGATTAAGATTCTACAAGGACTTATAGAGGGACATATTAATGGTCAAAGGGAAATAACCTTCTCAGTTGGTGGCAGTGAGAAGGGTAAGGACGGGGGCGTTTTTCCTACCTCGGAGGAATTTCTTGTTTTAGATATGCTGCTAACTAGTCTGTTTTGGCATTCATTTTACATAAAGCAAAGTTTTATTGAGTTTTGCTGATAAACAAAAAAGTTATTGTCACCTGAATACCCCCACCCAAATTTTAAAGTTGGATGTTTCATGACAATTATGCATGCCTAAGGCACACCAAAAAAGTCTGTTTACGGTATCCCGACCGACCCTATTTTTTCGCGCGACCATAGACTTTTTTTGTTGCCATTTGGTCTTAGTTTTTTGGCAAAATAACTTAAAAATATGTTTTTTTCGGAGGAAAAAAAAAGTCTGTTTTTTGGCAAAATGTTTTTTGGGAGAGGAAAAAAAAAGTCCCAACCTACCGACCCTATTTTTTTGGCCTATGTTACCGTTAACAGACTATTTTTTGGGGCCTAATAATGCATTCCTATAACTAACTTATAACAAAAACCCAGCTTGTTTCTGTCATAAAGTGTGTCTAACATGAGTTTATCCACTGTCCGACCCATCCAATGTAAAACCAATTTTTTTTTTGATAATTAGATAATTGGTCAGTGGAAAACTACAGGGGGGCGGGGCATCGTAAGCTTACGATGGGTAAGGGAGCGAACTGGTAATAGTTAAGCCTACCTTAAAACGAATTAAGTTTTTGTCCTTTTTATAAATGTAACTTTTCCGTACTTCACAAGTGTAACTTACTGTAAGACTAGCACTAACCCTTGGTTGAAAGTACAACACTCATCAGTCTGCAAAAAAACTTCACAGCAGAAAACAAGCACTAGACAGCAAGTTATGAAGGTTTTATCAAAGATCATTAATGTACCTGCTCACACAAGAAGCTAATGTTTTCAATATCTTCGTCAGAGATTTCTGTGCCCATGGAAATTTCGGCCGCTTCCTTCAAATCCACTTCCACCTCTTCAGGCAGGATGTCGGACAGGTCACAAGTGGCTGCTTTAGTTCTTTCGCCTGTTGACACCAAACACCCGTCTCATCGTTAGAGGTAGGAAGGGAAGGCAGTAGTCTCCTTAAAGGATTTATTTAGTCGTGCGATGTCGCAGAGGCAAGATTTATTTTTTTTGTTTAGCTTGGATTAACACCTGGCATATTTATATTTATTACAGAGCCTGGAGAATTGTAAAACCTGTTAGTTGATTGACTTTCAAAGTTGATACTGCCACAGAGCTTTTCTTGCTAAAAAATGTCATCCCAGCATAACCTGTGCTTCAAAATATTGAAAAGCATACAACAAGCATGTTTTAATAGTTGCATCCCTTACATTAAAAGCCAAATTTCAATTTCACATAACTTTATTTCATTAAACATCTCTTCTTGGACTGTTGTCCAAAAGCTTGCTAGCCACAAATTTACTCAGATGTCAACTTTAAAGCCCTGAATATATACTTGTAATATCAGGCATGGGAATTAAAAATTGTAAAAAAGGCGGAAAATTTATAACTGAAGACGCGAAGCGTCAAGTCGACGGCGCGAAGCGCCTAGCCTTACTAGGGGGGTCCGGGGGCATGCTCCCCCGGAAAAACTTTTTCTCCAAAGAACCCAGATGGTGCAATCTGGTGTCATCTGAGCTCCAAGTTTGCCATTAAATTCTGTTTTTAGAATCAGAGTTTTTAGTACAAAAATGTACCAATTTTTGCTTTTTTGAAGAAAACAAATATATACATGTATTATATATGGTTTAAATTTGTAAAAAAATTGATCTGTTGAGACAAACAGGAAAATGTAACTTTTAACACAATCTGTGCAATCTGGTTTACTTTCAAACATAAAAGTTCAATAACTGAGGCGGGCGGTAGCAGTGCGTGAACAAAGTACGGAAAGTTTTCGCGGGCTTTTGCGCAAAGGCCAAAGTAACCGGTGCTTTTTTTGTGCGCCTCCCCCCTATATTTTTTCGGCGGACACTTTTGCATTTTCGGCGGAACAAAAAAAAAATTCGGCGGAAATCCGCCATTTGGCGGACAATTCCCATGCCTGAATATAAAGGTTGGTTATTGTTTTTCATTGTCCGAACAAACTCTATGGCTATCTGGGATCATGTATTATAAAGAGATCTGCAAAACTACACCAATCAGCAAGACCATACCTAGCTTTATTACTGTTCTAGCAAAGGCAATGTTGTCCGTGACGATCTTGGACAGCTCTGGAAAGTGCCAGCCGTACCACTCCCTGGCCCTCATGACGTAGTTGTTCAGTTCTTTGTCCAGGTCATCAAGTAAAGCTGTGAAAAGCAGTTTATAACTAAATAAATCACATTAATAAGTGCAACTCAACATTTTCATTGTGAAGTACATACCAAAAACTGTTCATGTTCTTTACAGAATGAAATTGTAAAATTGATGAGTTATTACTTAAAATAAAATTATTATAATAAAAAAATTAACCCCACAGACACTCTTTGGACTGCTGAATACTAACATTTACTAAGCTAAGAAGCAGAATGGATTATACAAAAATCAATTTAATTAAAATTCAACAACAAAATTAAATTAACTTTAAAAATCATGCTTCGGTTGAAATCAATTGAAACCATATCACGCCTCAGCATTATTCTGTTACCAAAAAGTGCAATAACAAACGAAGCCAAGAAAAATGTGCACAAACTTACAGATGGCCTGAACAATCATGGTGTCAACTTTGTCCGGGCTGAACTTCAGCTTGTAACGAGAAAGGCTGCAAAAGAAAAATAACCCGTTGAGATGCAAATGACAAGGATTATGAACACAAGCTAGTTGAAATTAAGGTAGCCCCGGTAGGTTAGTTTGTGATCAGAAACTCAAAAAGTTATCCTCACAGGAACTCAGAGGTCCAGACACTAGTTTCATCATCTCACATTATGATGTGACATAACTTATGATGTACGTATGTATTGTACTACTCTCTAAAGCGGGTTGCGAAGCCAAGGAGTCGTGCTCTCAACATAGCAGCTGATCACTAACCGCAGCAGAAAAGCCTCCCTATATTGTGACAGGGCCGCTGGCACCAAATATAGTGCAACCGAGAGCAGACTTTTTTGTAATCAAAACAAATGTCACATGAAATTACCCATTCCTTAGTTACATCAGAAGATACAGATGCCAAAATCACAATGGGCTAATGCCATATTGCAGCCAAAATAGTACCTGCTTGCCATTGATGCAACAGAGCTGGAATACGCAGCAAAAGTTGCATGCCAACAACTGCTACTCTCTTACAGAGAGATATGGGGCGGGGATGTAGCTCAGTCGGTAGCGCGCTGGATTTGTATCCAGTTGGCCGCTGTCAGCGTGAGTTTGTCCCCACGTTCGGCGAGAGATTTATTTCTCAGAGTCAACTTTGTGTGCAGACTCTCCTCGGTGTCCGAACACCCCCATGTGTACACGCAAGCACAAGACCAAGTGCGCACGAAAAAGATCCTGTAATCCATGTCAGAGTTTGGTGGGTTACAGAAACACGAAAATACCCAGCATGCTTCCTCCGAAAACGGCGTATGGCTGCCTAAATGGCGGGGTAAAAAAACGGTCATACACGTAAAATTCCACTTGTGCAAAAAAACACGTGTACGTGGGAGTTTCAGCCCACGAACGTAGAAGAAGACAGAGAGATATAAGTGTGCATGCATATAAATCCCAGCTGATTGTCGACATCTGACAATGTCACCACCCAAGCAAAAAGCTTTGCTGTTTATTTCCTGCTTTGATTTAGAAAATAGAAAAACAAAATTACACTTGCTACATATGTGATCATTTACTTAGCTGTTCATCGTGTCGATTGCTACACATGTATGTGATCAGTTACTTAGTTGTTCCTCATCTCGTAGCTTGCTTGAGCTGTCAGTTTCTGACTAAATTATTGAAAACAATACAATTTCAGACAATCTTTCAATTTACTTAAATGACAAGATCAGAAACTCCTAAATCCTCACAGACATTCAGAGGTCCAGACACAGTTTTCATCATTTCAAGTCACAATGCAAAAAGAAACAGCTTTATGGTCAAGATACAAAATCTACCCGCTTCTTGCAACCTACGATGTCCGAACGACCCCCGTGTGCACGAAAAATATCCAAAGTTCACAGCGAAAGTCTCAGAGCTTGAAAAACACGAAGACACACTTTGTAAACGCTCAGCAATGTAATTTCTCTTTTAGAGATTAATAAAGTTATTGTATGCATCATCTCTCGTCTCTGATTATCACGATCGTATCTCAATACTGTGGGCCTGTTTGATTTAAAGTATCACCTTAAACTCAGCGTATTACCAATACCTGTCCCAAATATAGGCCAACTGGTCTAAGAGGATGTTAAACCCTAGTAGTCGGACATCTGCTTTGTGAAAAGAAGAAGCCACATTGAGAAGTTAAGTCAAAATACTGTACATCGTATATGAAGCAAGGTACCAAAAACTCACCGATAGGATGTTCAGTCATTCTACTGGAAATTACACCTGAGTTATCAGTATCAATTTACTTAAATTAAAATGACAAGATCAGAAACTCCTAAATCCTCACAAACATTCAGAGGTCCAGACACAGTTATCATCATTTCAAGTCATTGTGCAAAAGGAAACTT
The DNA here is from genome assembly GCF_037325665.1 of Littorina saxatilis. NCBI lineage: Eukaryota > Metazoa > Mollusca > Gastropoda > Littorinimorpha > Littorinidae > Littorina > Littorina saxatilis. Next base: position 31,005,898 of record NC_090246.1, read on the forward strand.
ATTGCAAAGATACCATTTTGCAAAAGCTACCTGCTTACATCTTCAAATTTGCAATAAAAATTAGACTGAATTTGTCTGCGGTTATAGTACTTGACACAAATTTATTTAGAAATGCTCTGTACCAGGGATGAAAATTGCCTTGTTAAAAAAAACCTGAAATCGGCCGGGGTCCCGGGGCTGCCAAGGCCCCGGCGGGGTCAAGGAGCAGCGCCCCTGTAGGGGGTTTAGGGGGTCAACGCCCCCCGGAAAAATCTTGAAAATTTAGGAATTTAGAGCTGAAAATGTGGCCTTTTGCGAAAGGAAATCACAGTAATTGTAGCAGCTACAAAACTCCTCATTTGTTAACTAAAACAGGAATTCCGACTACTTAATGAACTTGGAACAAGTTATTAATATGTAAAATAATGGTATGAGACTGTTCGTCTTTAAACAGAAACTGTACCAAACACGCGCTAAAGTGCAGATCGCGAATTTAAATTTTATTTTTATTTTTTATGTAAAACAAGAGGCGAAGCCTTCAAGGCTCACGTAAGAAATAGACAAACAGTAACACAAACTCAATCACTCCGTCACACACACACACACACACAGTAAGCATAGGTGACACTGCAAGAAAGCGAGACACTAGATCTAGATCTGTCTGTCTGCATGTAGCCTACTTAAAGGGACACGACTAAGAGTAATACCTAATATTCTGGACTCGCAACGAAATATTTTCAAACAAATGACAATGAACAACGCTTCGACCTAATGGTCTTCAACAGGTTAAAAAAAAAAATGAAAACAACAATACAAATATCAAAACGACTTATCAGAGAAGATGATGTCCTCCAAGCGCAAAAGAAGGGGGAAAGGGAGATAAATCAAAAAGAAAAATGAGCAATGAAAAATGAAACCAAAACGAAACAAACCAGAATAATAACGCTTGAACTTGAAGGGCCTGAAGTTGAAAGAGAGAGAGAGAGAGAGAGAGAGAGAGAGAGAGAGAGAGAGAGAGTGAGTCAACAATCTATGACACGACTGCCAACTAGTCTCGGCCCGCTCAAAAAACAATGACCGAGACTTTCAGTAATTCCTTCGCGTGACGTCTAACCCTCTTACGCCATAATGTGACGTCTTCAAATGACGAAATGTTAAAGTTTCTACCACAGACATACACACGTACAAACACACGCACAAACGCACAGACAGACAAAGTTACGATCGCATAGGCTACACTTCGTGAGCCAAAAAACGGAATCGCACAAATAAATCGGATGGCCCGTTGAAAATAATCGGAAAAGTCGGAAAAGTCGGAAAAAACGGAGAATTTTCATCCCTGCTGTACAGAGTATTACATAAGGTTCAGCTTACCCTTCCATGCTATTCTGAACACACAAAATCTCCGAAAAGAAATGACACCTTCTTCGTTCATGGGCTTAGACTCTCTCGTACACTCGTGTTTTTGCACGAGTGGAATATTACGTGCATGACCGTTTTTACCCCGCCATTTAGGCAGCCATACGCCGTTTTCGGAGGAAGCATGCTGGATATTTTCGTGTATAACCCACCGAACTCTGACATGGATTACAGGATCTTTTCCGTGCGCACTTGGTCTTGTGCTTGCGTGTACACACGAAGGGGGATAAGCCACTAGCAGGTCTGCACATAAGTTGACCTGAAAGATCGGAAAAATCTCCACACTTAACCCACCAGGCGGCCGCGGCCGGGATTCGAACCCTCGACATTCCGATTAAGAGGCCGACATCTTACCACCCCGCCACAGCGCCCGTCGAAATGACACCTTGATTTTAGGCAATAAAATGCCGCTGGGAACTCTCATAGTCTTGCCATATCATTTGTCATCACACAATGTATCAGACCACTACTTTTAAAATCAATCCTCGAGTCCCTACAGTTTTATTTGTGACTGAACACACATCAACTTGACTGAACAATCAGACTTCAGACACAACCACATGAACGTTCACTTTTAAAGCTCCAGCAGCAGTGCGACAGAGCAATCGTTCACCATACATGATCCAGACCTTTTTACCAAATATGAACAGTTGGTGTATATTCCACAGAGACTTAGTGTATTTTCAAAATATTGAGTGTATTTTCTTACCAGGTAGAGGTGCTTCTTAATCATGTGACTGACGTAAAACTTAGCAGTAAAAATTCCAATACAAGGTCCGTCGCACTGATGATAAAACTAAGAATATGACACTGGAAATAGTCGTACTTTCTTATCCACCAGCGTATTTATCGTATTCTTGGAAACTTGGCGTACAAAATACGGCGAAATCGTATGAGTAAACAGATCTGATGATCAGTAACTAGTCTGAACATCACAAAAGTCACTTCTGAAAATGACAACAAACCGCCAACACTTTTGCTTTGAGTTACAGTTTATATTTACTCACTATCTTAGGTAAGAGATTGTTTTAATACTTTTAACATTGACATGCACCACTGTAGAACAACTTTGAGGAAGCTCTCATAGTCTGCCATATCGTTGTCATCACGTTTGTGTCAGACCACTACTTTTGATATAATCATCGAACTCCCTCTAGGCTCAAGTGATAAAAAAAAAAAGCCACAACTGCTTGATGCACACAGACTTTACGAGTTTAGGAGCTGGTTTGTCATCACATAATGTGTCAGACCATTTCTTTAAAAAATAATCAGTTCCCACAGGAAGACAAATTGTTTATTTGTGACTCTTCCTTAATTAATAAAATAGATATGCACGATGCCATTTTGAAGCTGCCTCATCAATCATTATCAAAGGCATTGCGAAAAAAAAAGACTGGAAGCAGAAGTACTTAAGACCATGACACCAACAAGGACATCGACAAAATGTAAAGAAACAGGCAAAATCCAAGTAAACCAAATCAACCGCCTTTCTGTTACGAGTTCAGACAGAAGTTACGTTTCAGCAAGCTATCTCACTACAGCCCTAGAATATCAACACAATATTCACACCAGAGTTTCACCTATCTCCCCACCCCCCTTCCAATAAATACTGTATTTTGAGTGGGTACACGTTGGGTCTGTAACCTGAATGCCTGAACACACATCAAATTGACTGAAAAATCAGACTTCAGGCACAATTACATGCACTCTTGCATTTTTACTTTTAAAGCTCCAGTAGCAGTGTGACAGAGCAATTGTTCACCATACATAACTATACCACTGTTCACCGCCAAAAAACAGTCGGTCTGGCATGATCAGTAACTAGTCTGAACACCTTTGCTTTGAATTACAAATTTACTCAAGCTATATGTACCACTGTTGACACAGTGATCGCGCTAGGTATTTTTCAAACCGGTATGACGTCATGAGCTGGCTACAGGGCTCTCACAAAAATCGGTAAGCTTGCCAAGGCAACCAGTAAAAGACAAACGTGTTTTTTTGCAGTCTTCACAAAACATGAGAAAGTTCTCCCCCTCCCCCTCTGTCCGCAACCACAGAAACTCTTTGCACCTTTTTTCCTGAAATCGTTTGACAGTGGAAGATGCCGATGTTGGTTTCTTTGCCGCCGCTTGAGACTCGGGCTCTGCAGATGTAGATCTACTAGGCCGTGAAGTACTTTCACTTTCAGTTCCTTCATTCAAAGGCCTTTTCTCACCTCTTGGGGGTAGAAAAGACAGTAAAGATCGTTGCTTCTTCATCGCAATCGACTCGCCTCACAATAATCAACTGTATGTAGACAAAGATCTAAGCTGGTGTGAGTACGTGATTTCCCGGTATGATGCTATGTCGGCTATAGTTAGACGCCGTCCCTTATTGTCTTTCAGTTTCTCATAAACTGAAAGATTTTACGATGGACCGGGAACCGAAAGAAATGGCGCGAAAAATATGATGTCTGATGTCTGTGTGTGTAGATCTTTTTCTCGGCGACAAGAAAGATTTCTTCGCTCCCTGACCACCTACATTGCTCAAATAATCTGCTAGCAAATACTTTAGATCTGGCACAATCGTACTGAAAGACATTTCGGAGCTCGCCTCCTTGTTATTTTTGACGTCATGTCAGTTTGACACCTTGACATCAAGTGTCATCAATGGAGACATAATCGCAACATTGTAGCGCTGTCACAACAAGCCATCCAAATCTCTCTCTCTCTCTCTGACTCTCTCTCTCTCTCTCTCTCTCTCTCTCTCGTACTGACAAACGATTTTTGTAATTACTACTTTTTTTTTTACCGGTCAAACCAAATAACAATCGGTACGTCTGACCGACATCCACTTTTTTTTCCGGTATTGGCGAATCTTAACCGGTAAAATACCGGAAATTACCGGTAAACGCGATCCCTGTGACAAACTTTGAGGAAGCTCTCATAGTCTGCCATATCGTTGTCATCACGTTTGTGTCAGACCACTACTTTTGATATAATCATTGAGCTTCCTCTAGGCTCAAGTGATAGAAAAACAAGTCGCGTAAGGCGAAAATACATTTAGTCAAGTAGCTGTCGAACTCACAGAATGAAACTGAACGCAATGCAATGCAGCAAGACTGTATACTCGTAGCATCGTCAGTCCACCGCGCACGGCAAAGGCAGTGAAATTGACAAGAAGAGCGGGGTAGTACTTGCGCTGAGAAGGATAGCACGCTTTTCTGTACCACTCTTCGTTTTAACTTTCTGAGCGTGTTTTTAATCCAAACATATCATATCTATATGTTTTTGGAATGAGGAACCGACAAGGAATAAGATGAAAGTGTTTTTAAATTGATTTGGACAATTTAATTTTGATAATAATTTTTATATTTTTAATTTTCAGAGCTTGTTTTTTATCCAAATATAACATATGTATATGTTTTTGGAATCAGAAAATGATGGGGAATAAGATGAATGTAAATTTGGATCGTTTTATAATTTTTTTTTTTTTTTTTACAATTTTCAGATTTTTAATGACCAAAGTCATTAATTAATTTTTAAGCCACCAAGCTGAAATGCAATACCGAAGTCCGGGCTTCGTCGAAGATTACTTGACCAAAATTTGAACCAATTTGGTTGAAAAATGAGAGCGTGACAGTGCCGCCTCAACTTTCACGAAAAGCCGGATATGACGTCATAAAAGACATTTATCGAAAAATACGTCTGGGGATTTCATACCCAGGAACTCTCATGTCAAATTTCATAAAGATCGGTCCAGTAGTTTAGTCTGAATCGCTCTACACACACACAGACACCACGACCCTCGTCTCGATTCCCCCCTCTACGTTAAAACATTTAGTCAAAACTTGACTAAATGTAAAAAGGCACGACTGCTTGATGCACAAACTTTACGAGGTTAGGAGCTGCCTAGTCATCACATAATGTGTCGGACCACTACTTTAAAAACAAGAAGAGCAAACGCTCGATCGAGTCACTTTCGCAGTTCTGAATATTATATGAGGCAATTTTTCCTTCAAGACATACCTGTGACCTTGAAAAAGGTCAAAGGTCACCAAAGCAGATGTCAAAGTGTAGAGGTCACTGGGAGTCACGTTCACATAAAATTTGAGCCCGGTCACTTTTATAGTTTCCGAGAAAAGCCCAACGTTAAGTTGTGTGTTGCCGAACAGAAAAGGCTAGTTATCTCCCTTGTTTTTCTGATAACGTTCGTAAAAGGCTACAGATGTAAATACTTTGATGTAAAGAATAATCCTACAAAGTTTCAATCACATCCGATGAACTTTGTCAAAGATATACAAGAAGAGCAAACGCTCGATCGAGTCACTTTCGCAGTTCTGAATATTATATGAGGCATCAGATGGACAGGAAGAAATTGCTATTCACAACACAATGAGTCACGTTCACATAAAATTTGAGCCCGGTCACTTTTATAGTTTCCGAGAAAAGCCCAACGTTAAGTTGTGTGTTGCCGAACAGAAAAGGCTAGTTATCTCCCTTGTTTTTCTGATAACGTTCGTAAAAGGCTACAGATGTAAATACTTTGATGTAAAGAATAATCCTACAAAGTTTCAATCACATCCGATGAACTTTGTCAAAGATATAAAATGTCTAATTTTTCCTTTGACGCTGACCTGTGACCTTGAAAAAGGTCAAAGGTCAACGAAACCATCGTTAAAGTGTAGAGGTCATTGGAGGTCACGACTAAACAAAATATGAGCCCGATCGCTTTGATAGTTTCCGAGAAAAGTTTGTCAAAGATATAAAATGTCTAATTTTTCCTTTGACGCTGACCTGTGACCTTGAAAAAGGTCAAAGGTCAACGAAACCATCGTTAAAGTGTAGAGGTCATTGGAGGTCACGACTAAACAAAATATGAGCCCGATCGCTTTGATAGTTTCCGAGAAAAGTCCAATGTTAAGGTGGTGTCTACGGACGGCCGGCCGGACAGACTAACACTGACCGATTACAGTCACTTTTTCTCAAGTGACTCAAAAATGTCTAATTTTTCCTTTGACGCTGACCTGTGACCTTGAAAAAGGTCAAAGGTCAACGAAACCATCGTTAAAGTGTAGAGGTCATTGGAGGTCACGACTAAACAAAATATGAGCCCGATCGCTTTGATAGTTTCCGAGAAAAGTCCAACGTTAAGGTGGTGTCTACGGCCGGCCGGCCGGACAGACTAACACTGACCGATTACATAGTCACTTTTTCTCAAGTGACTCAAAAAATAGAGTTCCCACAGGAAGACAAATTGTTTATTTGCGACTATTCCTTAACAAGAAGAGCAAACGCTCGATCGAGTCACTTTCGCAGTTCTGAATATTATATGAGGCATCAGATGGACAGGAAGAAATTGCTATTCACAACACAATGAGTCACGTTCACATAAAATTTGAGCCCGGTCACTTTTATAGTTTCCGAGAAAAGCCCAACGTTAAGTTGTGTGTTGCCGAACAGAAAAGGCTAGTTATCTCCCTTGTTTTTCTAATAACGTTCGTAAAAGGCTACAGATGTAAATACTTTGATGTAAAGAATAATCCTACAAAGTTTCAATCACATCCGATGAACTTTGTCAAAGATATAAAATGTCTAATTTTTCCTTTGACGCTGACCTGTGACCTTGAAAAAGGTCAAAGGTCAACGAAACCATCGTTAAAGTGTAGAGGTCATTGGAGGTCACGACTAAACAAAATATGAGCCCGATCGCTTTGATAGTTTCCGAGAAAAGATATAAAATGTCTAATTTTTCCTTTGACGCTGACCTGTGACCTTGAAAAAGGTCAAAGGTCAACGAAACCATCGTTAAAGTGTAGAGGTCATTGGAGGTCACGACTAAACAAAATATGAGCCCGATCGCTTTGATAGTTTCCGAGAAAAGTCCAACGTTAAGGTGGTGTCTACGGACGGCCGGCCGGCCAGACTAACACTGACCGATTACATAGTCACTTTTTCTCAAGTGACTCAATAAAATAAATCTGCACGATGCCATTTTGAAGCTGCCTCATCAATCATTGTAGCCCTGTGGCGATTTCATGTACTGTTGTTCCTTTCTTTCCCTACCCCAATTATTCCCCTTGACCATGCGTGTATGTCTTCGTTCCGTGGTATCGTGTAGGTCTTTGTGCGTAGATGCTGCGTCTTAATTGGTTAATCCCTTAACGGATGCGTACGCATCCACCCCCCCGACAATGAGTTCGGGCAGTCTGACCGGTGATTTCGTTTTTGAAACGGTTCTTTGTGTTAGTGTGACATCTTTTAACATACATGTGGCCTGTGCTGGATTGTTAGTATTATCTTTGACCTGTGGTTTAATAGCTGATTTACCATCAGCGAGGTGTGTGCTTCAGACCGGTGATGCGCTGAACAGTCCCGCCGTAACTTCGTGTGTGTTTAGTTCTTCATTGAGGAGTGAACTACACTGCTTTCTAGTGTCTGCTTTCTGGTGTACGATAAATAAAAGTCACGTTATCGCAACCTGTCTTGGCGTCTCATTTATGCTTCCTGGCCTATTTTTCCCCTTCCACTCCACCCTATCACACATTATCAAACAAAGGCATTGCGAAAAAAAAGACTGGAAGCAGAAGTACTTAAGACCATGACACCAACAAGGACATCGACAAAATGTAAAGAAACAAACAGGAAAAATCCAAGTAAACCAAATCAAGAGCCTTTCTGTTATAAGTTGGGACAGAAGTTACTTCAGACGTTTCAGCAAGCTATCTCACTACAGCCCTAGAATATCAACACAATATTCACACCAGTTTCACCATACGTAAAACATTCCTCTATAACGCTGTTCACCGCAAGATAACAATTGGTCTGGCATGATCAGTAACTAGTCTGAACAACACCTTTGCTTTGAATTACAGTTCAAATTTACTCAAGCTATCTTAGGTAAAAGATAATAAACATTTACGTACCACTGCCGACCAACTTTGAGGAAGCTCTCATAGTCTGCCATATCGTTGTCCTCACGTTTGTGTCAGACCACTACTTTTTGATATAATCATCGAGCTTCCTCTAGGCTCCAGTGATAGAAATAAGGCACGACTGCTTGATGCACAGACTTTACAACGGGTTTAGGAGCTGAATGGCTCAAAAAGAAAGTGGTCGGTTTCCTGCATAAAAACCCCAGACAGTCACTCAAGGTTTAAAATCCTTTAAAGACTGTCGCAACTCAAGATACACATTACTTACAGGATGTCTTCACACAAGAATGCTTGTGTAATCCTGTGCTGACTTAACGGGACTTAGAAACATGGTTATTTTTTAAGTTTGTCTATATAAAGCACCCCAAGAAGAAGCTAACATACCTGTGAGCAAGACCAAGAGCCATGGCAGAGAGTTCCCTGTCACCCAGTCCAGTGACCAAGCTGTCCATCTGAGATCTAATGCACCTCATCAGCTCATTGATGTTGTTGTTGGAAACGCACTGAATTTCAAACTTTTCCTACAAAAATAAAATAAATGCAATTATCAGAAATTTTGCAAACATTTTTCTCAAGCAGTATTTTCAAGCTGAAAAATAACAGAAAACCAGTCTTCTGCACAGCACCATGCGAAGAGGACTAATCAAGTCAAATTAATATATGACAATCTTTTTAAATTTAATTAACACACATAATTGGAAACCCTATTGCTCCTCACCTTGATGAGATTCCCAAGCTTGGCGTCTGCCACAGCAAGTTCTTCCTGCGTATCACTGCTCACCAGTTTCTTCATCAGCTTCTTCAGCGTCTTGCTCATCTTGCCCTCTACAGCTGCAGTGGCCGCTGCAAAAAATGGAAAAAAACGTTCAAACTTAAACCTGAGCAGAAACATTCCAAAGCCTGAGAACGGACAATGGAAATCTGGGGGCATCATGGCTGTCAAAAGAAAATCAATGTCATTCCTGCATGATGCGTTGTCACTCAGAATTTTCGTTCATCAGCGTTTCCTTTGGAAACTCGAAGCGAGCTGGGTTATGGTTTTCATCACAGTAACAACACAGTAGGAAACTGTCTTGCTCATCTTGCCCTCTGCGGCCGCTGCAGAAAACGAAACAATACATCAGAAAAAAACTAACTTTTGAACTTAAACCTGAGCAGAAACATTGCAAAGCCTGAGAACGGACAATAAAATCTAGGGGGATCATGGCTGTCAAAAGAAAATCAACCTTCCTGCACGATGCGTCGTCGCTCAGAATTTTCATTCATCAGCGTTTCCTTTGGAAACTCGAAGCGAGCTGGGTTATGGTTTTCATCAGTAACAACACTGTAGGAAACTACACCTTAGGGCTAAAATTATATTAAACTACTCACATAATGCGTTGTCACTCAGAATTTTCGTTCATCAGCGTTTCCTTTGGAAACTCGAAGCGAGCTGGGTTATGGTTTTCATCACAGTAACAACACTGTAGGAAACTACATTTCAGGGCTAAAATTATATAAAACTACTCACATGAAAGTGCTTCCGTCATGTCCTTGAACTTCTGGAACTGTTTCAACTTGACACTGAAAAAGGAGCAACACAACAAAATTAAAGCTAGGACAAGAGTTGAACTACATATAATGCACTTGCAGCATTTAAAAGAAAGGAATTACACTTTTCCTTGAATCGAAAATGTTACTGGTTACTTTCAGAACCTGTGCAATATCAGCCTTGCAAAATACCATCTTGTCCTCCCAGAGTAACTGCAGTAAGTGCCCGATTAATATCACTGCTTCCTGTGAAAGCATTCGTGACGTAACTATCAAGCAGCACTAACTGCATACTACTAATGTTATAAATCACAAAACCATCCCAATGTGTTCCTTTAACAAGAAGAGCAAACGCTCGATCGAGTCACTTTCGCAGTTCTGAATATTATATGAGGCATCAGATGGACAGGAAGAAATTGCTATTCACAACACAATGAGTCACGTTCACATAAAATTTGAGCCCGGTCACTTTTATAGTTTCCGAGAAAAGCCCAACGTTAAGTTGTGTGTTGCCGAACAGAAAAGGCTAGTTATCTCCCTTGTTTTTCTGATAACGTTCGTAAAAGGCTACAGATGTAAATACTTTGATGTAAAGAATAATCCTACAAAGTTTCAATCACATCCGATGAACTTTGTCAAAGATATAAAATGTCTAATTTTTCCTTTGACGCTGACCTGTGACCTTGAAAAAGGTCAAAGGTCAACGAAACCATCGTTAAAGTGTAGAGGTCATTGGAAGTCACGACTAAACAAAATATGAGCCCGATCGCTTTGATAGTTTCCGAGAAAAGTCCAACGTTAAGGTGGTGTCTACGGACGGCCGGACGGCAGGCCGGACAGACTAACACTGACCGATTACATAGTCACTTTTTCTCAAGTGACTCAAAAATAAAGCAAATAGTTAAAAAAAGATATTCAGCGCTCTCGTTAATCTGCATGCAAAACCATATTTTATTCACATAACTTCGAAATACTACAAATATAAAACAAGCTACTGGACACTCAGATTCTTCATTCATCAGCATTTCCTTTTGGAAACTCGAAGCGAGCTGGGTTGAAGGATTCATCACCGTTTCCATTAAGTTACGTGAACACTTTCTGAGCGTATCTTAAATCATACATTAGAATTTTTATACCAAGGCCAAATAAAAATATATGTTGGTTAGGGCAACGTGACCAAAAAGATAGGGCCGGTAGGGCATCTTTTATCTTCTTAAATTAAGTCAATTTTAAAGGAGGTTACTTTCCCTAGTCTCGGTATGGTTAGCAAAATGTGCCAAAAGTTTGGGTTTGCTTTAGAAATGAAAAAAAAGTGTTAGGGCTGGCGGGAAATAATAGAATCCACATAACTTGGAAATACTACAAATATAAAATAAGCTACTGGACACTCAGATTCTTCATTCATCAGCATTTCCTATTGGAAACTCGAAGCGAGCTGGGTTGAAGGATTCATCACTGTGACTCGGCGCCAGTATTACCCAACACATGAAATGACCCTGTCTTTCTTTATATGTTCACAAAATACTGGTTCCCTTAAGTCACGTGAACACTTTCTAAGCATATCTTAAATCATACGTTAGAATTTTTATAGCAAGGCTAAATAAAAATAAATGTTGGTTTAGGGCAACGTGACCAAAAAAGATAGGGCCGGCAGAGCATCTTTTTTGTTCTCAAATTAAGTTGCTTTTAAGGAGGTTGCTTTCCTTAGTCTCGGTATGGTTAGCAAAATGTGCCAAAATTTTGCTTTAGAAATGAAAAAAAAGTGTTAGGCTTGGCTGGAAAAAATAGAATCCACATAACTTAGAAATAATAAAACGAGCTACTGGACACTCAGATTCTTCATTCATCAGCATTTCCCTTTGGAAACTCGAAGCGAGCTGGGTTGAAGGATTCATCACTGCGACTCAGCGCCAGTATTACCAAAACATGAAATTACCCTTTCTTTATATATTCAGAAATACAGTTTCCATTAGGAATTTAAACCTAAGTTATGTGAACACTTTCTAAGCGTACCTTAAAATCAAACGTTAGAATGTTTATACCAAGGCCAAATAAACATATGTTGGCCTAGGGTAACGTGACCAAAAAAGATTGGGTCGGTATTTTTCTTAAATGTAGTCGATTTTAAAGGTTACTTCCCTTAGCTTCAGTATGGTTTGCAAAATGTGCCAAAAGTTGGGGTTTGTTTTAGAAATGAATAATATTTTAGGGTCGGCGGGAAAAAACAGGGTCGGTCGGTTAACTCTAAACCAATATATATTTTTATTTGGCCTAAAGCTTTGGAATCACTTTCCCGGTCTTACATTTGGCTTGCAGAGTCTGGGCTTTCAAAGTCAAGGTACAGGTTTTCGCTGTGTTTCAGCTTCTTCTCATTGAGGAGCTGCAACAAAAATAACATTCTAAAGTTGGATTACATCAAAGATCTATGCAGGCCTGAAAGTGGCGAGCATTTCACTCGCCATGGCAAGTAGAAACAAGTAAATGGCGAGTAGAAATGTTAATCCACTCGCCAAATGCGAGGCAAGTTGCTGATACAGTTTGGCGAGTAAAAAGACTAAAATTTGCTCTCTGGCTAGTAAATTATGAGAAGTACTAGCCAAAGGCTAGTGCCCCATTTTGTGGACTTTCAGCGCTGTTATGTCTTCATAATGCCTTAGTTTTACTTTCAAGCACACAGAAAATAAAATTTTCAAGACTAAGTACTCTCATGAGAACCTCAACAGTGACCTCATTCTCATTAACACACAAAGAAAATGTATGCAATGTACAAGAAGAAAGCACTCGGTGGCAAGCAATGTGAATAATGTGTCCACTCATACTGTTCCACACAATATTCTTTTTTTTATGATAGGATTACATGTTTTGCATAGTGTACAAACTGCTGTCTTTTCCAACAAAAATTGTTTATTTAACTATACCAAAATAGCAACCATGGTCAGAACTTCGCTTTAAAACTTAAGGTCTAAACTTCTTGTGGATTATGAACACCAAGATACAGCTGCCGATATATTTGACTGGGGAAAAATAAAAAAGCATTGGCAGCACCAGCCCGACTTTATCTACAGGAATCTTTTCATTAATTTTTATTTGCTGTATGAAATTTTTCTTCTCACTGGCAAAGAAGAGTTCAATTGTTTAACTCGATCGTGGGCCAAAACTGTCTGAAACAAAGCTACTCAATATAAAATCAAGTTAATTCCCTCATTAGCAAAAGCACAAAAATAGATTCACCTAACTGCAGGACAAATCACTTACACTTGAAATCTCCATAGTATGGTCACAGGGCTAACACCGAAAAAAAAGTTAAACGTAAAAGGCCAGGGTCCACGGCTCGCTAGGCTTTTTTTCTTCATCTTGTCTAGGCATAAAACAGCCTCTCCTGGCACCAAACTATGTTAATAAATCATTAAATGATAAAATGATACACATTTTGCCTCCAACCATCCAAAATAGTTTTACTTAAGATTTTCCATTTTTAAGTTTCAAAAAACGGATTTCCATCGAGAACCGGCAATGTACAAGAAGAAAGCACATAAAATAGACCTTTGACATCTGAGCACAGGCGGAAGGTATCGTCCACTGGACTACTACTATCACAGAAAGACTACAAGGTACGTCACTCACCTTCGAGTCTTCTGTGTTCTTGGAGTCGCACCCTGGGGAAAAATATTGTTCAAGACGGTTTGCCTCTTCCTACAGTCTGTGTAAGGTCAAATAAATACAGTTGAATGATTGTTTGAACTGTATGTACCTTTAATTTTCAGCTTCCGTCCCTTGCAGGTTGCTTTTAACCATCATTTGGACGAATCTTCGTTTGCGAGCCGCTAACTTCCACTCGGCGTCAAACTCATGCATCCGCACCGAATATGCATACCAGCGCTCATTGGTCTAAAACATATGTAAATATAGTGCAGCAATCACGGGAAAATAACCTTCGAATATCCTGTTATTAACCAATGAGCGCTGGTATGCATATTCGGTGCGGATGAATGAGTTTGACGCCGAGTGGAAGTTAGCGGCTCGCAAACGAAGATTCGTCCAAATGATGGTTAAAAACAACCTGCAAGGGACGGAAGCTGAAAAGTACATACAGTTCAAACAATCATTCAACTGTATTTATTTGACCTTACACAGACTGTAGGAAGAGGCAAACCGTCTTGAACAATATTTTTCCCCAGGAAGCGACTCCAAGCACACAGAAGACTCGAAGGTGAGTGACGTACCTTGTAGTCTTTCTGTGATGATAGTAGTAGTCCAGTGGACGATACCTTCCGCCTGTGATCTGAGCAGCCCTCGCGAGAGATGTTCTTTGTTATGCTTCGAAAGATGCGAGAATTACGATCCTCGTCCTTAGCAGCTCTCGCGAGATAGCTGTACCACATGCTTTAAAGATTGCGAGAGCTTGGAAGACTGATGATCTGGCAAACCCACTCTCTTGCTTTGATCTGGATCTCTGGATGCCCTACATGGTGGTGTTCATGGGGAGTACGTCACAGGAGCCGACTTCGGCTATTTTGTGCCAATTAAGTCAATAGGCCAGGCCTACCCAGTCCTTCATGGGAATTCTGCTGCTAAGCAAGTTAAAAGGCTTTCTTAACCGATATGCCACTACCTTCCTACATAAAAAAGACAAGTTATTAATTTTGATTTAAAACATAATTCTTCAGTGAATTATCCACGATGGTCGGTGGCTCTTGAGCCTCCCGAGTCCCGTCACCGTAACAATACACGGCCTCAATACCTGCGTATCCAAATATCCACGTTCTCCAGTGCTCTGCACCATGTACGCATAAACTCGGTACTTAGCAATATAGCCTATTGTTCTCCACTAACTTTAGCCAGTGATTATTGATCCTTATCAGCCAGGAAAGGGGATACAAACGCAGAGGAGGGGTTTACATTGCGACTAACAGTTACTGTTAAAGGGCGCCATTCACCACGTGCACGTGGTCAGACTCAGAAAGCGTCTGGAAGCACAAGCTATTTCATTTAATTATCACAAACGACATAAGAGTTACACATATTTACAAATCGAACTGCTTTAACATATGCAAACCTTGAAAACGGCATAGCCTGCCGCTGTTTCAAATAAAACAAGCATTTTCGCTGTCGATGTTGCGCTGCAAAAGCAACGTGCTCAGTCAGTGCGCTGAATTTAGCAGAAGAGAACACGCATGCGCAAGGTTGTGCCAAAATTAGGTTATAGATTGGTATATATTATTTTCTCAACAATTTAAGTGAGTCACTCTTCGTAAAACAAATTATGTTATACTTTGAAATTCATGAAACCAAAACTATACACAGTTTATGACTCGTGTAGCTGACCCATTTTTTAATGTAAATATTTTAGTCAAAATCCTACTTTTTAAATCTCGCAGAATAGTGCAGATTCTCGCGAACTGGAAATCCATCAAACTTCCTGTTCAATAATTTGTGGCTTCTGCTACGCGCAGTGAACCATCAGGTTAGGTCGCATTTCAAAATAAGAACATTGGATTTTTGTTTCTGTGGTGTATGTGCAAAAGTGCGTGTGCTTTCTATGTTATCGACAGAATAGTTTTGTGCAGCAAATGTAATTCTGTGGTACATCGATCGACGGATATCAAAAATTGATACTCTTGAGATTCGATCCACTCGGAGTCTGAGTCACTCATTCTTCCGTGGATTAGTTTGGAGCAAGAAGAGGGAAATAATTCGATGCACGGTGTAAGCCTGTTAGGCTGTTAAATTCCTCTCATCCAGGAAATTGAACCAAGTTAGTTACAACTTACATGACTGCTTAATGGAGTTTATCGTCTAGCATGTTTCCGAATAATCATATGGGTACTTTGTTATTTTAAAATTGTGCTTGAATAAATTATAGAGTAACTTTTGTGTTTCTCAACAGGACAATTAAGGTACTCTAGATCACAATTAACGTTGCTCAGTGCACTAAATTTAAAAAAAAAAGGTGCGCTTGACGTTGTTGCTGTTGTGGTTGTCGTGTACATGTTGTCAAAGTTTGCGTATTTTTTTCGGATTGAAATTTGAAAATAAAATAGCTCAAACTTAAAATAAAAATGTATTCAGCTTAGATAGGAACTCAATCAAAAGAATAGTACAACTATAATTGAGTTCTACACCATGCATTGGTAATGGTTACATTACTCCATTGATAATGATATGCTGTAGTTAGATTCTTAACCAGAGCTGATGAAGATAAGTGGCTGGGAGTCTAAAAGTAAAATTCAATGGCATATTGGCAAACAGATAACCAGCCTTATGTGTCTTTGCAAGAGCACCCTCAGTAGTCGCTTTCTGTGCTTGAGAAACGACATGCTTTTGTGCGATGCGATCGAGTTTGACAGACAAAATAGGCGTTGATTACTACAAGAGAAGAAAGGTTTGACGACATCGTTGTAGAATACGATAGTTAAATTTATAGGTAATATTTACAGTCAAGTTTTCTTTAAAAGATCTAGAATTAAAATACTTTTTTATCCCTTAATAAAGTTAATTGGTGCAATTCATGCGCTAGAACCGTAGTATTAAAGAAAGTAACGTCGTCGAAAGGAAACACAAACACTATGGCCGCCATTTTTGTTCTCCTGTGTACAAGCTGATGCGGCGGGCGAAGGGTTTCTCAGGCGTGGCGGTATAACCTTCTGGGATGTCTTAGTACTCTTATGCCGCAAAACGGCCTGCAGAGGAGCTGACCACTAAACTTTGGTCTAATTAAGTCCAAGCCTGGCTCCGTATCACAAGTATTTCTCATTCCTGTATGAGCATTAACCATTTGTAATTTGATGGCCTCCATCATTTAGATTTGGGCTATATGATATTTAAAGGTCTCCTAAGTAGAATGAAGTGGCTGTTTCATTTAAAACAACAGAGGTATGAATTGAATGTGGTGAAACGTATAGGCAGTATAAAGGCAGTTCTTTTCTTTAAGTGTGTACACATGTTGACATGGATACAGAAAATAAGTTTTGCATAATACTATAATTAAAGCATAACTTATTCAGTCATTGCAAATTGTCAAATCAAAACAAAAGTTCATTGATAAATGAGGCATTACTGCTAGTCCTGCATTGAATTGCAACTTTAAAGTTAAACTATCAAATGGCTGACTGATCGACCTTTTAATTACACATCGTCACATGCATATTTTTGCACTGAGTATGGTGATCATTATAGTTCTAGATTTAGTGCTTGCCAGAGGTGTTGTGAAATGCTTCTTCAGTTCAATCAGTTCATTTTCAGTTTGCAAGCCAACATACCACTATCACTATTAGTACCGGTTGTTGTTTCAGTCTTCTCTTTATTTAGATTCAGGATATATATATATATATGACTGTGTGACAGGAAACAAGTCATAGATGAGTGATGTACAATATTTCTATTGTACAGTGGTACCTTCTATGAGTGGCCCCTCCGATGAGAGGACACCTCCCATAAACTAACAAGTAAAAGGACACCATCTGTTGTCCATTTCTCTATTGTTTCTACCAAAATATACCTGTCATGACAGGCCACCTGCAATGTAGGGACACTTTTGCCTGGTCCCAAAGGTGTCCTTTCATCTCAGGTACCACTGTATTTTCAACACCCTAACACCCTGACAAGATCAGTTGTTAATGTATACATGTACACGTATGTATTAATATTACTGTTCATTGCAGGTCGGAACACGATGGGCAGCAGCACAAACTCGGATCGAGCTCTGAAATAGGGAGTGATTCAACAGTATCGCAAACTTGCTGGTGGTTTCACTATGGGATCCATTTAAAGGACAGGGATGATGCCTCCAGACACACACTTTAACAAACAGTAAAATGGATATTTGGCATCAGTGAGTTACCCCAGGCGGGAAAGAGTCACAATGGAGGCAGGTGCTAGTGCAGAGAAGCGGGAGAGAAAGCCCAGCAAGCGGGAGATGAAGTCCAAGTCTGTAACTCTTCCTGCTGGAGCCATGCTAATGGCTCACCCAGGGGAGGGCTTCTTCACTAAAATCCGCAGGTGTTTGAGGCTCCGCAGCAAAGGCAAGTATGATTTAGGCACCAGCTCAGGCCCAGCCCCGGAACAGGAGGATGGAAGCCCTTCATCCCGACGAAGTAGGAGCACTGATTCTCCAGTGAGGGAGAGCAGCAGTAGTGCTGTAAAGGTTGGCGCAAGGTCCAGTCCCCAGAAAGCGTCTCGCAGGTCCAAGGCGGATAAAGAGGAGGTGGTGCTGATTCGCAAGGACAGAAGAAGCCCCTCTGGGATCAAGATGGGCAGCAAAAGTTACGCTGAGGGGACGAACGAGGAAGTTTTAGTAGTTACCATCGCAGAACAAGAACCAGTGGCAGGTGCTTCAGGAGTTTGCCTTCGAAGTGAAAGCAAAGAGAATAAAAATGACATTGTTGAAGATATTGACCCTGACTATGAAACCCTTGACAACATTCGACGTAAGGTACGCTCGCAGGGTGACTTTGGCCACTACGCTTCACCGGATAATCTTTCCACCAACAGAACTAGGACATCAACCAGGCAGCCACTGCAAGTGAAGATCAGAACAAGTTATGATATGAATGGGCGAGACAGTGGACTGGACAGCCCTTTCACAGACAGCCCTGGCAGCAGTAAGGAGAGTCAGGCACACAGCGTTGCAAGCTCAGTATTCAGTAACTCTGCAGTGCTCTCTGACAACTCTGAACAGTCAAGAGAATCCACAAGAACTCCTTCAGTAGTGCCGGTCAATGGAGTCCCCGCTCTCACAGCTGACAGTGACCCCATGGTGACGTCCACTTCTTCGCTAAATAGTTCTGCGCTGGACGAGGACGATCTGTATTCTAATGCCAAGGTCCTGATCAGGAAAAAATCCCAGAAGCAGTCCCTCTCACAGACATCCCTCACCACTGCAGAACAGCGTACCAGTGGGTTGTTTGTTGACCAGTCAAAGTCCCAGAGAAATTCCCTTACCCCTGCTGACTTACTTGCCATGATGGAGGCAGAGAGCTCCGACAGTCCAGTCCCTCCCCCTCTTCCTGCTAGAAATTATTCAGAGGAAGACTTGGCAGCTCGGCAAGACATGACAGACTCTCAGTGTGGTGCGTATAGTTCTAATGCTGAATCAAAATCTAACAATTTCTCTGCCAGTGGAGAGCAGAACAGTAGAGTTAGCTCAGAGACTCTGTGCAACAATGGAGGAGCCAGACCCAAAACCACAAGAATGAAGGCATTTGTTGAAGAAGGCCCAGTGCTTACCATGAGATTGGAACAGGCGTCTCCGCTAGAGAACGATTACGCTGTTCCAGATGCTGATCCCTCTCGACCTGATCTGCAGGACCCCCAGACAACACTTACACCGACAGACAATATTTACGAAGACATTCCAGCGAGAGTTGAAGCCAAAGAGTCTGAGCCCATGGAACCTGTAGAAAACATAGAGGAGAAGAAAGAGGACAATCTCATGTTTATAGACGAAGACCCTTCTCCTGAGGTTGATAACCCGTCTGAAAAATCAGAGAACAATGAACTGCCAGAGGATGTCATGATTGTCAGTGCTTCCGATAGTATGTGTGGAAACGAGACAGATGACTCTCATGGAAATTCAGACAGCACAGGGGCAGAAGGAGCTCACCTCTCTGCACAGACAACACCTCTCTCGGAAGCTCCTCTAGTAGGTTTGTCTGGTTCAGAAACTCTAAAAAAAACTGAACATCTTCAAGATGAAGAGGCAAGTGGCTCACAGAATCAAAATGAAGACTGCATCACACCCAAACCCGAATCTTGCTCAAAAAATGATTCCAAAGATGGCGCATCTACCCCATCTTCTTCTTCTTCATCACCCCATCATTTGTCCGTGTCATCACCTTCTGATATATCCTCATTGACAGCCTCCTCTTCAGACACTTTAAACAATGTGCTTGACAACGAAACAGATCCCGATGACTTGGAGGGAAAGGATCAGAGTCCTCCTATTGGTCCTCCCATCCATGTATCCCTAAGACAACTGCGGCAGCGCCTGGAGAAAAAGCCTAAAGAAGATGATACGCCCCCACCACTGCCATTACATCGGCCACATCGTCGAATTGGCAATCCAAACGCAACTCCTAGGAACGTCAAATCCATGGAGATTCCATCGGGTCTCTTTGTGGAGCGGGATGGTGTACGTAGCCCCACTTCCCGCAGCAATCGCAGACATTCAAGTGAGTATTTTTAGGATAATTACCTCTGTACTTGTGTATGAACACCTCAGTGATGGCACTAGTATTTTTTGAAACCGGTAGTACACAAACTTTTATGATGCAAACAGTCCAGAAAAACCCGGTAGGCTGGCCATTAGAACCAGTAAGAGTCCAACTCAGAGTACTGCTTTTGTTGTTTTACCAGTGAAAGAAAACGGTAGTTCTAAAAATCAACCAGTAGGTCATACCGGCAGCCAATTTTGTTCCTGTATTTTCTAATTTCAACCCGTAAAATACAGGTAATTACCGGTTAACGGTTAACGCCAATACTGCACATGTATAGTTTTTTTGTTGGTGTGGTTTTGTGTGTGTGAGTGAGGCTGATGCTGTGCATACACATGAAACTAACATGCATAATACATGTATTATAATATTTTCACTGCCGTTCTGTCATTCTCAAGTTTATAAAAACAGAAAGAATACATATGTATAGCAGCACCAAACATTCTATACTTCATTCATTGAATCCATTCTCACTTTCTCTTTCATCTGCTGGTATGGAGGTCTGTGTGTGAAGAGTAAGAATGTGCTTGGGCGGGTGGTGAACACATGTGGTAAGATTGTGGGGGTGAGACAGGAAGGACTGACTGTGCTGTATGAACGACGTGTGGTGCGAAAGGCCCGCTGCATCATCCAGGATAGTAGTCATGTGCTCGCTCACCACTTTGAGGTCCTGCCCTCAGGACGTCGCCTCCGCACTCCCAGATTCCGCACGCTCAGAACTAAGAACAGTTTTATTCCAAAGTCAATTGGCTTTTTAAATACCTAAGTTAATTAAAACTAGTATGTGTGCCGGTGAACATATGCACTGATTTCTGTGATGAATATTTTTTATATTCTTTGATGTGCACCCTTATGCTGAGTGTGATAACCCTCGAATGACTAGTCCTGTGATAAATATTGTTCAATGACATATCTAGTCCTGTGATAATGATAGTTTTTAGCGGTAAACTTTTAGCTAAAGCTGACGGCAATTTACCTATTTGGAATCATGTTACTATTCCTGTTAGTGTACATATGCGTGCGCGAGTGTAGTATGCTTCGTATGGTATTTTTATCTGTTGTCTTATTATTTGTTTTGTCTTTTAATGTGCACCACACTGAAATTTCTCTGTATGAGATAATAAAGTATTCGTATTCGTATTCGTATTCACTAATATGTTTGCATTTACTTCCTCAACACTCGGGGCAGAAACAAGATATGAAAGTATCTGCATGCTCAGCTGGCCAGTCATCAAATGCAGACTAGGCTAACATGACTGATGTTGACTGTTCACTCAAAAGGATCTAATGCTTCTTGTTACTTTGATACACACTGTGTCTTTTTTTGTCCTTTGATGTTTTACATTTCATCATTTCAAAATCGGTTGGCTTGGTGTAGGACTAGGGGCAAGTTCATCAGGGTAACATTCAAGTTCTAAATTGAGTAATTACCTAATTCATTAATTGTTCCCCTATGCCCTTCCTGCCTCAGCACAAGATCTTCCGGTAACTGGAACTCAGTTGCTGCTTTACGTAACAAGAATGAAGGAGATCGTTGAGACTGTGACTGGCTCAAAGTCAAAGCCATTTTAACAAAATGTATAACAAACAAACATGCAGGGGTTTCAGAACAAATGCAGTAGTTTAGCTTCTTTTTTTTTACAGACGTCTGCGTGTGTGTGTGTGCATGTGCATGAGACAAGTGTTTATTTTGTGCTAGCAAGCTGGGAGAGTGAGTTCTAAACTCTGCAGACCCCTTTAATATTTGGCTACCTGGGTACAGGTAACATTGCATCAAAAAATCAAAGGGGTCAATGGGAAGAAATAATGTGAGTAATGAAAAGCAGGCATAAACACAATTTTTGGCACGAAGGTAGCTGTTGCCCCCAGCAGACCTGTTTACCCTTACTATTTTGGAGTAATTTATTACTATTTTTTAGGATTTGGGGGGGGGGGGGGGGGGGGGGGGGAGAATACTCCGTTTGAGTTCAGACTACGATTTTCAAATGTGTTTTAACTAAGGTTTGTGTTACTAATGTTGTTGTTTGTTACCACTGGGTTACTATTTTGGTCATCAGATTACTATTTCTTGACTTGACCATTATTTTGGGGGTAAACAGGTCTGCCCCAGACGTTTCTTTCATGTTCTCCCAGTGTTACATGATAGTTAATACCTTTGGGAGGCACCTTACACCACATTCCTCCTCCTGTCCCTCCCCACCCCCCTTTCCTTCTTCTTTACTACATGTATAAAGAGAGTTTGCTCATTCACCCTTTTTCTTTGAGATTCACCCCCACCCCCACCCCCTTACATGATCAGCTTTTTACCAGAATGATGCTCATAAGAAGACACAGGTGCTTGAAATCCAGTTACATGTCATGTACTTGATTGCAGGTTTTTGAAACTTCTGTTGAAAGTTATGATTCTGATAGGTTGTTATGTATGTGTGTCACTGTCGAGTGTAAGCATGCAAGTGAGCATATTTTAATCGGATATTGTCAAGCCAATCACACAATGTTGTTTTACTTTTAGTGAGCTGAAGTGCATTCTTACTCACTCTTTAAGTTTATGTTGCACCCTCCCCCCTTTAGTTTTTAATCACAAGTCTCTTGTACTAGTTTTGATTTAAGCCAAAAAAATCTCTTATACTAGTTTAGTTTCAAAGACAGTTGTTTCTCTTATAGAGACAGGAAAGCGAAAGAATAATATGTGTGTAATAAAAAAAAGAGAGCACAACATCAAGGGAGGTGTGGTTACTAAAATTAGTTCTTGGCATGTGATAAGGGAAAGGCATAATGTAAAAATGTTCCTTGTTCCTGAATAGCTTTGCAAGTTAAAAATCAAAAGTGATGATAGTGAAAGCAATTGTAAACACTTGTCAACCCTAAATGTATGCACACAGATTTAAAGCCAATAAAGGTGCGCCACACACACACACACACACACAGAAAACACACCTTCAAGTGCCTGTGGTAGTAACATGGTACAGCTTAGGTCCTTCTATAATGGAAACAGCTGCTTACAAATTTGGTGTCAGGTGAACGAAAAGCATCATGTGCAGAAGAGAGATCTTGTGAATGAAAACAGATGAAGGAATGGAACAAAGAAATGTGTGGTCTTCTTGGAGTGCAAGAAAAAAATGACTTAGTCATACTAAACTGAAGAAAAACTTCTGCATGAATTTGTATGTCTCTGAATCTCATGATCAGTTCCTGAAGGACCATAATTATAGTCTGGCGGAGAGAGCAAGAATATAGTTCTCTAGTTCTAAATTGCTGCATGAGTATTTGCCATGAAAAGGATTGCCATCAGTCGGGAGATAATTTATAACGGAAAGAAGTGATGGTTTAATAATAAGTTTGCTAGCTCAAGATTTTGTTTTATATCCTGTTTATAATTCCTCTGATTTCACATAAAAAGCTGGAAGTGTGAAGTGTTTTAAATGATCCATCTTTGTGCACTACTTTCCATAACCTATAACACCCGTTACACATTTCCAGCGACCCTCTCCCATCCTGTGACTAGGGCAGTGACTTGGTTTCATGTCTTGCTACAGTTGTACAAACAAGGAAGTAAAATTGAGTT
The DNA here is from genome assembly GCF_037325665.1 of Littorina saxatilis. Taxonomy (NCBI): domain Eukaryota; kingdom Metazoa; phylum Mollusca; class Gastropoda; order Littorinimorpha; family Littorinidae; genus Littorina; species Littorina saxatilis. The sequence goes on from NC_090246.1 coordinate 31,029,515, forward strand.
AAAACCCATGCACGCGTCCAAGGGCCAGTCATGAAAGTCAAACTAGTGTCACTGCAGCTTTTTGCAACTTAGGGTTGAGCTTTTAAGCAGGTCATTAGGAGAGTGAACAAATCATGTGATGTGCATGCCTTTTGCTCATATCATGGGCATCTGTAACATTTTCAGTAAGCCCCCTAAAAAAACGCCGTCCCACTTGCAAATTCTCTCTCTCTCTCTCTCTCTCTCTCTCTCTCTCTCTCTCTCTCTCTCTCTCTCTTTTTAAAATTATTTTTACATATTGAACTTGATGAACTGTTAAATTTCTGTCTATGAATGTTATAGATCTATGTAATTGTTGTTTTGAAAACTGTTTTGTGTGCATGCGTGTGTGTGTGAGGTGGATAAGGTGATGCCTAGCGCAGTTTTTCTTGAAAAAGAAATTGATTATCCGAGGGAAAAAGCGTAGAGTGACACATTCCATGTTCATATAATAGACAGACAATAAAGTCAGGGCCTTGTGCGGTTGTAAACATTATGTAAGACTGAGTCACACCCATCAGTGACCATAGAAGTAACGTGTTTCCAGTCGCCGGTCAGAATAATATTCATCTTGTTTCCCACCAGTCGTAATCAGTGTTAGTTAGTGTAACTAATGTCAAAGAAGCAGGCAATAATAAGCTTCACGTGCAATACGGCTCCTGATTTTGTTCAACATCCCACGCAGTTTTACAGCCTGTCTGTCTGTTGCGATGATGCAATAATATATTTTCCACGTTCTGTGCCTTGTTACAACCTTCCATTTGTTTAACTTGGACGTCTCTCGGAAGGGTACCTGGAGAAAAAAAAATCGGCAGACATTCCGAGGCGACCTGGAAGCAACAACACGTTTTCGCCTACTGACATTTCATTTTCAGAAGCCAACCTTTCTCTTTGTCGTCTGTGTGGGCGGATGTCGGCTGACTCCATCTGGCAGAAGATGGGGGGGAGTAGACTACTGGCTAATGGGGAGTACGAGTAGGGGGATGTATGGGGTTTCACGTAATTCATTTCTGTCGTCCACGTGCGCCGCTGTGAAATTTGTCCCCACCTGGGTGCACTTCAACACGCTCGGCTTGCCATCGTTTCCCTCTCTCCTGCATCCTCCATCTCCTTCCCTCCATCCCTCTCCCCTCAACCCCTTCCCCCTTCCTCACCCCGTGCTACCCACCAGACCCCTGTACCCCCTCCCTGTTCTTTGTGTGTGCGCGTGAACATATTTTTAAAAGTCACGGTCATAGATTGCTGCTGGTTGCAAGTTCTAAAAGTGGTAAGTATTATCAACAAGTCGTGCATTCGCCTGCAAGAGGTGAGGCATTTTACTGGCCGTGTTGGGTTCTTTTGCCGCGGCACGTCAGTATCGATCCTGTCCACTGCGGCCCCCCCCCCCCCCCCCCCCCTGCCCCTATGTTGTTTGACTAAAGGCACCCTTGCAGAAAGTTGACATTGTACCAAAATTACGTAGTCATGTTAACAACTAAAAAAATGTGCTTACTTTTTTTTTTATATATGATCTTTGAACAACAACAAAACATCAAAGCAATTTCTCAGTCTCTGCCCCCACCCCGCCGTCTTGGCTTTCGATTTTCCAGCTCTTCGGCTCCTCCACCCCCATTCTTTGCACTCGATTTGCTGCCCCGTTTGTCCTCCAATCAAATCGCAGACGTACCGTTTCTTACCACGATTTACGTTTGTTGGCATCTGTCACTCCATCCCGGCCTCCGAAGACGTGCCCCCACCCGCCATAAACTCATTCTAACCCCCTCCCTCTTCCAACTCGCAGTCCTTCGGTTTTTGGGGTGGGTGTTTTTTTTCAACCCTCGTATTACGTTCACGTCACCGCCTATTTCATTCATGATTCCGTCTCGGTGCAGCAACAGCTGCTCAAGTCTGAAGGATGCTCTTTTAATCCTGTGCGTCTGTTGAGAGGGCTTGACGCGCCGCTGTCGTTTGCGAACAGCACCTCTTTATAAAACCTTGCTTTCGTGAGGTAAGTTTTTTTATCCCGTGATCTGAAGGATGCTGTTTTAATCCATTTTATTCGTACTTAAATCTGTGCGTCTGCGTCACTAAGAGTTCACCTCTGATGGAAAAAGCTCTTCGCTGTTGTCGTTGGTGACCTGCACATCTCTGTAAAACCTTGCGTTTGCTACGGTAATATTCATGACAATACTGTTTTTACCCAGTGCACCTGCGATGTTACCGAAGTGTTCACCCATGATAATGGGGAACGCTACTACAGCTGTGACATTACTAGAGAAAGCTTGACACAACACTGTCATTCGCTGATAGAATTTCCTTATAAAATCCTTGCTGTAAAATCTGAGACGATATGGAGTCTCCGGCTTTCTGCGTCGGGACAGGCAATGTCGAGACCCCTAGGGAGGGCTGGGAGGGGAGGACATTCAGAAGAACATGCTGTGGATATTGATTTATTTCTGTGCTTTTTGGGGACCAAGCGTTGCGTAGACTTGGTTGGTCTTTGAAACTTTGGTATTGATGAAATTGAACGGACAAATAAGGGCCACTTGCGGCTTGTTGAGTCTGTTAATTGGGTGTCCTTGTAAGACGGTAAAGGTCGATGAACGAATTCTTCAGTCCGTCCTTGGTGACATGCGCTGGGTTAAAATTAAGCTAATGCCGCTATTGATCCGTGCTGCCGAAAAGTGGATGCAAAGGTTTGTGATCCCGATCGTTATTGCTCTTGTGTTTTGCTGTCTTATTGTTCCCGTTCTTACGTATAGGGGGTAAGCGGATGGGTAGAAAAGAGCATTTCAGACATTCCATCTTTACTTTACAATTGGTGAGTTGATGCATCCCCTGTATACTTTTAGCTGGGTTGCCTTGAAGTTGCAGCTTGGCTTCTTTTCCTCATCAAAGAGCCGTACCGTGGAAAGGTTCAACACCCCCTTTCCTCTCCACCCCTACGTTGATTCCCCAGCCCCTTTCGTTCAGTCTTCTCGTCAAAGAACGTGTTGTTTTTTTTATGAAACTGAAAACAGTTGCTAAACCCAAACATTATACCTCTCCCCTTCCTCCATCGCACCCAACCCCAACCCTACGCCACCCCGTTGGTTCCCAGCCCTTTTCATTCAGTCGTCTCGTCAAGAACTTTTTAAAAACTCGAAACAGTTGCCATTATACCACCCCCCGCGGGTTAGGGGGGAAGAATTTACCCGATGCTCCCCAGCATGTCGTAAGAGGCGACTAACGCATTCTGTTTCTCCTTTTACCCTTGTTAAGTGTTTCTTGTATAGAATATAGTCAATGTTTGTAAGATTTTAGTCAAGCCGTATGTAAGAAATGTTAAGTCCTTGAAACTTGCATTCTCCCAGTGAGGTAATATATTGTACTACTACGTTGCAAGCCCCTGGAGCAAATTTTTGATTAGTGCTTTTGTGAACAAGAAACAATTGACAATTGGCTCTATCCCATCTCCCTCTTTCCCCCGTCGCGATATAACCTTCGTGGTTGAAAACGACGTTAAACACCAAATAAAGAAAGATGCCATTATACCTCTCCCCTTCCTCCATCGCACCCCACGCCACCCCCTTGGTTCCAGCCCCTTTCGTCTCGTCAAAGAACTTTAAAAAAAATACTCGAAACAGTTGCTAAACCAAAACATTATACCTCTCCCCTTCTTCCAGCGCACCCCACCCCCAACCTACCCCATCCCATTGGTTCCTAGCCACTTTCATTCATTCGTCTCGTTGAAGAACTTTTTTAAGTACCCCACCACCACCCCCATCTTATACCCATCACCGTCATCCCCCCCCCCCCCCCTTTAAAAAAAAAAAAAGGCTCTTCCCCTCCCCTCCTCCCCGCCCACACTTCATTCGCATCAAATCCTAGGCAGCCGCCCGTTTCCGGCTGCTTGACTGATTATAAGTAAATGGAAACCAGATTCTTGGAGTCTCAGAAAACTGGTAGAGAAACGGGGAGGAAAAACGGGGGAGTGGCAGGCAGAAGGAGAGTGAGAGAACAAGGAAGGGAAGGAGAGTTTTGGATTCTCGAGCAGTACGTGCAATAGTTTTTTCAGTGCAGTCATTTCCTGTGAAAGATGGGCCTGGGACAGAGGCCTCTGCCCCTTCTGCCCGTGTCTTTGTCGCCGCCAAAGTTTTACCACAAAGACCCTCACCCTCATCTTCATCCTTTGTGCTTTCGTCAGTTATCAGAACCGTCGTCATTATCGCATGTGTCGTCGACGTGCAAGTCGGTGTACTGCGGTTCTAGGCATGCGGGCTCTGCGGGGAATGCCCGTCATTCGAAGGACGTGCGCAAAGTCAAGTTGTGTCGAAGTGTGTCAGATGCCGGCTCGTCCAGCGCTGTCAAAACAAAGAGGGAGGAGGCGAGGTGTTGTGTGTCAACAAAGGAAGGTTCGTTTTTTTGCTGCAGCAACCTTTCGTTTACTGATTGACGGGGGGAGGGGGGGGGGGGGGTGGTGTCCGGGGTCACACCTACAGTGTTGTTACAGTGACAGTCATTCACTTTTATCCTCGTGTGGGGAAAGGTGAGTGGGACGGACAGGATCACAATCACTCAGATTATTCTCCAGTGGGGAGGGGGAGGAGGGGGGGGGTATATGTACGACTGGTCACTCTGTTTATCCTCCTATGAAGAAAGGAGGGGGGAGAGGTGTATATGGTCACCAGCAAACTGCTGTTACAGTGACACTCACTAGGGTTGTCCTTCTTTCCGGACCTAACGGACTCAGCTTCCTCCACTGCTTCCCCCACAACAGGACGGGACTGGGGACACACACTGTCACTTACACCTCAGCTTTGACACTCAGCTTCTTGCTCCTATATGTTGGTTTTACTGTGGACATGGGAACGGATCTCTTGCTGTGCACATCGTGACATTGCTTTCCCCCCCTTTCCTCCTTTGTACAGTTTCACATGTAGCGAAGTTCATCAGGTCAAAAACTGTTAGTGTTGTGATGAGAAACTTTAAAGGTATAATGCAGTGATCGCAAGCCATTTAAAAAAACCACCTGGTATTATCATCCTCGCTCCCAGAGGAATTATGTTATGCCAACGGGTCAAAACCAGTCTAAAACAAAGTGACCATCAAGAAGAAACCGGTCAAACAAAATATCAACGAATATGTATGGCTGGTTGATAATTTCATATCCATTATTTTGAGATTTTTACCAGTGAAATACCAGCACTTTCTGGTTAACAAGAACCCTTTGATTTGATTTCAAAATTGCAATAGCATCCAAAAGATTGAAGGAAATGTGAAGTTTTCTGGTACCACGGTTCTTTTGTGTGGACTGCCACTGCACCGGCTGAAATTTCAATTAGTCCAAGATTTAGTGAATAAAAACGAGTCTTTTTTTGTTCAGGTTCTATTGCTGCCTCCAAAGCACACAGGGACTTTTTGGAGAGCATGAGACAGCTGAAAGATGTAAGTAGAGGATTTTTTGTTTGGATGTGGTTGAGGTATACATGTATTTCTGTTCTTTTGTTCTCTTTGTTTTTATTATCTTGTTGTTTTTTGGGGGTGGTGATCATATGTGGTGTTCCAGTCAGTGTTATTAAGAACATTGTCACAAAGCCATTTGTGGATACATATGGATGTGTATAACTCTATCTCTCTCTCTCCCTATTTATTTCCTGGTAGAGCTCTCTCTCTCTCTCTCTCTCTCTCTCTCTCTCTCTCTCTCTCTCTCTCTCTCTCTCTCTCTCTCTCTCTCTCTCTCTCTCTCTCTCTCTCTCTCTTCACTGCTTAGTTTTCTGGTCAACAAAATGCACATCATTTTCTGTATTTTCTTTCAGTGTGGCTGGTATTGGGGTCCTCTAAGTTACGAAGAGTCTGAGAGTAAATTGATCGACAAGCGTGACGGATCTTTTCTGGTGCGTGACTCTTCAAATGAGAACTACATCCTCTCCCTGTCCTTTAAATCCATGGGACAAGTTCACCATACACGCATTGAACATCACAAAGGTGATTTCTAAGTGTCTGTGTCTGTTTGTCTGTCTGTCTGTGTCGGTGTGTGTGCAAGTTTGTGTGTGAGTATGTGTTGGTGTGGAAGAGTGCCCATTTGCATGATGTGGTGTGTTTGTTGTACGTGAGTGTGTTAGTTTGTTCGTTCATGGGCTGAAACTCCCACGGCTTTTTATGTGTATGACCGTTTTTACCCCGCCATTTAGGCAGCCATACGCCGCTTTCGGAGGAAGCATGCTGGGTATTTTCGTGTTTCTATAACCCACCGAACTCTGACATGGATTACAGGATCTTTTTCGTGCGCACTTGGTCTTGTGCTTGCGTGTACACACGGGGGTGTTCGGACACCGAGGAGAGTCTGCACACAAAGTTGACTCTGAGAAATAAATCTTTCGCCGAACGTGGGGACGAACTCACGCTGACAGCGGCCAACTGGATACAAATCCAGCGCGCTACTGACTGAGCTACATCCCCGCCCGAGTGTGTTAGTGAACATGTGTTATTTCCTGAACACATACAAAGTAAACACAGACAGCATCTCCTCATGTCTTCTTTTGAGACTAATCACCCTTACCCTTACTCGACCTGACCCCAGTTCATAATGAGACGAAAATCAAACTTCCTGTGTACAAAGTCCATTTCTGTTACTTTTTTTTTATGAATGTAATACTTTGTGTACAATGTCAGTTTGAACGGAAAATTCTGCGTAGCTTGCCCATCTGTGTTGGATGAAAGAGAGAGACCCTAGCTGTATCAGGAAACATATGTGTTTAAACACCACACTACAGGCACAGGGTGCCCAGTTTATACGAATATAGATCATTGACACACATTCTCAAAATCTGATTGAAGTTAGGGACTTATCTCCTAGCTGTATCAGGAAACATATGTGTTTAAACACCACCATACAGGCACAGGGTGCCCAATTATGTATGTATACGAATTTAGATCATTGACACACATGATCAAAATCTGATTGACGTGATGGATTTATCTCCAGTGCTTTTTATGTGTAGCTTGTATGCTTGTACACAGGATTGGTTTCACTTTGTACAATTTGACCCTTGGTTTTATCAACATTAACCTTCCCGTGGAGAAGCTATTTTGTTGTTGTTGTTGTTGTTGTTGTTGTTTGCATTACACTTTTGTGGTGATTTTTATGACAAAGTTTGTAGAATGGTGGAAAGACTTAATGTTTGTTCTCAAGTTAGTCTTAAAATGGGGGTCCACTATACTGACATCAACATGTCTTTAATACATTTTGTGTGGGAGCAGAACAGTCTCTTCACTCAGTCTGGTGTCTTTTTTGTTTAGGTCTCTTCAGTTTCTGGTCACAGCCAGACTCCCACGGCAAAGCCCAGATCTGTCAGTTCATTGAACAGACTGTGCAGAACTCCAAAAACGGACGGTTTCTCTACTTCCTCCGGCCATCGGGCCCAGGCTCACCCCCGCTGCCGATTCAACTTTTGTACCCTGTGTCGCGCTTCTGCCGTGTGCCGTCACTGCAGCACATGTGTCGCTTTCTGGTTCTTCGTCGTGTCAGGAGAGACCACGTTGACCTTCTGCCCTTGCCTCAGAAGTTTAAGGCCTACCTGCTGGAGAAACAATATTATGTCGAGACCCTTGAAGAAACCTGACAAAAATGGAGTAGACTTTCTTCTCTCAGTGTTATCTTTTCCTGTGTCTGAACTGTTGGTGTAGTTGCTGTGAGAACTTTATTGTATGACAAGATTTGAGTACAAAATAAAAAGTTAAAATAATACATACATTGCATGAGAAAAATTTTCTATTGCTTTGTTGGGTACAGAGGGCTGACTACCCTTTATTGGTCTGCTTGAATTGTCAGGCATTCGTTTTATACAAGGAAGTTTTTTCTCTTCTCTTTTATGACTTTATATGTTATTCTATTCCAAGAGGCTGCATCTCATTTTCATTATTCATTTACAACAAAATTTATCTGACCGTCTTAAGACTTGTCATTTATGATCTTAGACATGGTTGTTCATGGATTTCTAAGAGAAGTCAGATTGTGTCTTGAAAGTTGAACAGGCTTCATACTTCAGTGGAAAAGACAGAAAAACTGAGTACATGTATTCTTGAAAAGAAGTGCAATGACAGCATGCCAAAAATAATTGCTTGCTTTTAGACCAGAAACTGAGATGCATATGCCATGTATTTACATGTATATTTATGGGTTGTTCTCTCTCGCTGATGTCATAGCATAATCTGGACTTCTCTAAAGACTGGAGAAAGTAACAGACACAGATGAAAGAGAAGAAAAATGAAAAAGTTTTCTTTGTAAGACTGAGCATTACAAGAGCCATTTCAAGTTGATAAAAAAGCACAATGCATATCAGCTTTGGTGACAAAATGTTGTGCAAAGGTATGCTGTTACACAGTTTTTATTTCAGTTTTACAGATGTTAATTGGCCAGATTTTTGGCAAGTAATTTATTTGCTTTGGGTTTATTTATTTCAAATCACATGATGTACATACTTTTTAAATGAAGCTGTGTGTGTGTTATGATGCAGAAAACTAAGTTTTCCTAGAAGCATCTACTGTATGCGTCTATGTATTTATTATTTATACAAAAAAAGACCTGGTCTGTTTTCTCTTACTGTTCCTTTGTGAATTTTCCTCTTGTCCCTCGCCTTCCAACTTGTTGTGAAGGGGTTTGGTTTCTTGACATATTTAAAAGACTGATCATGACACTAACAGATTAAATGTATATTAAATTGATTGTCCTAACAAGGATGTTTCTAATGTACTTATTCTAGAAATCAAAGAGAGGTTATTACCTTAAACTCTTTTTACATTTAGTCAAGTTTTGACTAAATGTTTTAACGTAGAGGGGGGAATCGAGATGAGGGTTGTGGTGTGTGTGTGTAGAGCGATTCAGACCAAACTACTGGACCGATCTTTATGAAATTTGACATGAGAGTTCCTCTGAATGATATCCCCGGACGTTTTTTTCTTTTTTTCGATAAATACCTTTGATGACGTCATATCCGGCTTTTTGTAAAAGTTGAGGCGGCACTGTCACACCCTCATTTTTCAATCAAATTGATTGAAATTTTGGCCAAGCAATCTTCGACGAAGGCCGGACTTTGGTATTGCATTTCCGCTTGGTGGCTTAAAAATTAATTAATGACTTTGCTCATTAAAAATCTGAAAATTGTAAAAAAAAAAATTGTTTTTAAAACGATCCAAATTTACGTTTATCTTATTCTTCATCATTTTCTGATTCCAAAAACATATAAATATGTTATATTCGGATTAAAAACAAGATCTGAAAATTAAAAATATAAAAATTATTATTAAAATAAAATTTCCGAAATCGATTTAAAAACAATTTCATCTTATTCCTTGTGGGTTCCTGATTCCAAAAACATATAGATGTGATATGTTTAGATTAAAAACACGCTCAGAAAGTTAAAAAGAATAGAGATAGAGAAAAGCGTGCTATCCTTCTCAGCGCAACTACTACCCCGCTCTTCTTGTCAATTTCACTGCCTTTGCATCGAGCGGTGTACTGACGATGCTACGAGTATACGCTCTTGCTGTAAAAATGGATCTCTCTCTCTCTCTCTCTCTCTCTCTCTCTCTCTCTCTCTCTCTCTCTTATTTAAACTGAATCGTTTGGTTTTCCCACAAAAGGCAATCTGTCGAGAAACATGTTTGTGATTACCTGAAAAATATGAGAATTCTTCTGATTTTGTTTTGTTTTGTCAGATGACAGCATTTTTAAATGGAAACTTTCATACATGTATGTGTTTTTGTATGTAAACTTGTATTTTCCAGTTAGAATTGACTGTATATGTTTTGGACACCTTTTGCACCCATAAAAATTGCGAGCTGAATTCAGTCAGCTTTTTTCATTATTATTGAAATATTGTTTCGCTGACATTTCCCAGTAAATTAACTTTACTATTTTTTGGTCTTCATCTGTCCCTTCCCATTTTTTGACAGATTTTTTTGTTTTAACAAACCTCATCATGTTTCGGATTTCTGTGGGGTGTTTTGCTTCTATTGCATCTTTTCAAAATTACTGTTCTGGAAACTTCCTTTCCTTCAACATTTCTCTCTTTGTGTCAGGTGTATGTTCAAGGTTGTGACATTCAACCCGCCAAGTACAGTATTTTCCCTGCAAGACACACCACAATGAATAAACTGTTTGTCACATCTCTGCTTTGATATAAACCACAACTGGAAATGTCTGATGTAGAAGAGTTTTCTCCCTTGCATTTGCTGATACATTAGAACATTCTGAGAGAAGACAAAAATCATGGTTGGATTAGACCCAAAAAGTTACAGCAACAATAAAAGTAAACTAATATAAAATGCCTGACATCACGCGTGTAAGGTTTCATGCACTGGATTTGTTTTGCTTTTGTATTCAGTCCAGCTTTTGTTATATGACATGTTAAAGTCCAGCCTGCTAGCGGGGATATAGCTCAGTTGGTAGCGCGCTGGATTTGTATTCAGTTGGCCGCTGTCAGCGTGAGTTCGATCCCAGGTTCGGCGGAAATTTATTTCACAGAGTCAACTTTGTGTGCAGACTCTCTTCGGTGTCCGAACCTCCCCCCGTGTACACTACATTGGGTTTGCACGTTAAAGATCCCACGATTGACAAAAGGGTCTTTCCTGGCAAAATTGCTTAGGCACAGTTAATAATTGTCTACCTATACCCGTGTGACTTGGAATAATAGGCCGTGAAAGGTAAATATGCGCCGAAATGGCTGCAATCTACTGGCCGTATAAAATTTCATCTCACACGGCATCACTGCAGAGCGCCTAGAACTGTACCCACGGAATATGCGCGATATAAGACTCATTGATTGATTGATTGATAGTGATCTTTGCCGTAGGTTCAAAACTCCCCACAACTTAGTGTGTTTAAACAGCAGTTAAAACATAAGCTCCGCGATATCGACCAGATGTGTGTGCAAGGTGTGAAAATCACAGTTTAGTTCTTCTGCTCAATGATGATCCGTTTTGTTTGTTTGTTCGTTCATGGGTTGAAACTCCCACGACTTTTACGTGTATGACCGTTTTTACCCCGCCATTTAGGCAGCCTTACGCCGCTTTCGGAGGAAGCATGCTGGGTATTTTCGTGTTTCTATAACCCACCGAACTCTGACATGGATTACAGGATCTTTTTCGTGCGCACTTGGTCTTGTGCTTGCGTGTACACACGGGGGTGTTCGGACACCGAGGAGAGTCTGCACATAAAGTTGACTCTTAGAAATAAATCTCTCGCCGAACGTGGGGACGAACTCACGCTGACAGCGGCCAACTGGATACAAATCCAGCGCGCTACCGACTGAGCTACATCCCCGCCCTGATCCGTTTTGAAGACTGGAACTTTTAACTGCCATGACAATTTTGCACTGGGAGTGGTTGTAGAGTCCATGTTTTTTGGGTCTACGGCTGTCATTTCATGTGTGTTTGACTTATCGCAAAACTGCTGAGAAATACATAATCTTTTCAAACAAAGAAAGGCTATGAAGTATTAAGGTTGGAGGCTACCATTTTGTTGTCTACCATGAGGGTCAAGGTATTTTATTCACTCATCAACGCAACCTGTAATATGTACCGTAAGTGAACTGAAAACAAGTAGCTAACTGGCTTGATTTGCATGCTTTGTAGTAGCCTGAAGCGGGCTTTAGGCTGTCAAAGTTTGAAAAGGAAGGAATAAAGATGATTTTGCATTTATTAAAATTAAAGAGAGCTGTTGGGCAATGAGCTTTGAAAAATAGTATGACGCTTCAAATGAATTAAACTTGTACAGAAAAGTAGCTGAACACTTAATATGGAGGGAAAAATAAAACAGTGGGTTTTATGTTTCAAACCTACACTAGGGTTCAGTGAAAAAGGTGCTGCAATGAACATAAACTGTAAAATACTTTGTATTATGTTTTTGAGGTATCTACATCTATTTGTGGTCTACATTTTGTTGTTTATTTGTGTGTTAAATGTATTGCGTAGAGACTCAGATTACTTGCCATACCTAGCTCACAATATTTGAAAGATTGTACATATTTCAGAATTGTTATTATTATACGGTCTGGTACCAGGACTGATGTATCTGGTCTCTGACTTAATCTTATTTTTGCTTTGTGTATTGCAATTTTCGTGGTGTTTTATTCTGTTCATGATTTACTGTTTCTCTTGTTATTTTATATGGTTTGATTTGTATCAAATCTAGCTGTGATTGAGTTTTTATTCTAGCTTGCAAAGTCTGGAAACAAAACTTTCATTGTTGTTATGTGTTTTTGGATAATAACGGACATTGTGCTCGCAAGTGTTTGAATGAGATTTTTCCTGCTATTTTACACAAAAAGGAAACATGAAGACAATTTTACTTCTAGTAGTCCTTTGTATATTCTTAAGAGATGATTTGGACTTGATTATCTTCTTTGTTCACACTTATAAATACTAGCTTCTCCGAGATTCAGATGCTTTTAGATTGCGGCAACTTTTGACTGCTGCGGTTTTTCCTGAACTTTTTCTCAAGTTATCACTTGCCTTACCAGTCTGGACACAATCATTTCCAAAGTGAAAATATTTTGGAAAAAAATGACAAAGTTTAGTGTAATGTATGACAATAATAAAGGTTACTTTAATATGTTGAACATTGGTAAGGAGGAATTTTGACAGTGGTTTACTGTGGTAAGGCAGGCTGGCTTGCTTGTCCTTTAATTGTCTCTCTTCTGTCTCGAGGGTTATCGTGCAGCAGATAATGTTCACTGATAGGCCTTATTTTGTATTTGTAAATTTTAATTCAATCACATATTCTTACCTCAACTCACATAAATGGCATTAACTTCAGTTCATTGCTAAGATATTGAAGTAGTACTCGACCCTGGTAAGGGGGGAAGTAACTCCCTAAGAAAAACAATCCGTAGTCAAGGACGGGAGTCACCTCCCCTACCGGTAACCCGCACATGCGCGGTCCTGCTACCGGCCGTCATTCCACCCACTTCAACACTCCTGCACAGACGTGTTGTGGTACTCCGGCATATTTTTTGCCTTGGCCTTCGTGGAAGGCCATTTGACCCTGGTCTTTGCGTTGCTATCTTTAGGTAAGATCGTTTCACTATCTCTTCGCTGCGTTCGTTCGAGTTTTTTCGTTCGTTTGAGGATTTTCGCTGTTGTAATTCATCTCCACGTGCGCGTGTTCGATATTGCAAATGGCGGACAAAAACTCAAAAAGCAAGGGCAAACTTGTTTCCCTACTCTCTTCACCGGGAAAAGAGAAGGATAAAGACAAGTCTAAGTCTAAATCAAAGACGCGTGCCTCTGTGGCTTCTTCACAGCCTACTTCTTTAATTCTGGTTACGGACCCGGTGACTAAGAAGACAGAACGGGTTTCGCTCGACTCTACGTCACCGTCACCGGTTTTCCCTACGCGGGAACGTTCTTCTTCTCCTCTCTCGCGCTCGCAGACGCCACGGTCTAGCGAGTCCGTGTCGCGGGAAGAAATTCTGGCTATGTTCGCAACTCTGAAACATGACCTAGTTGCCTTACATTCGGCGGAAAGGCCTGTCGCTCCCCTCCCGCCTGGCGTGGGGGGGGTGGCTTCTCTTTCTAGGCTGCGGCCGTCCGCGACGATCACGTCGGCCGATCTCGGGCCGGATTTTTCTGGTTCGGTTGCGGATTCCCCTGCCTTGTCAGGGGGGTTCGCGGCCTTAGCGCCGCCCGGTTCCAGCGCTTCGGCGTTGGGCGGCGTTTGTGGGAGTCCCCATCTTTTTGGGGGCTCACACTTGCCTGCGGGCCCGGGTTACGCTCTTGCGTTGCCGGGTTCGCAGACGGCTCCTCCCCGGCAGTACACCGTCCATCACGTGGCGGGTGCGCTAGGGAGCGGCGAAGCGCGCCAGCCTGCCCCCCTGGGATCAGTTTCGGCTGTCCCGGCCTCTGGGGGGCAGGCAGCAGCGTCTTGTTTGCCCAGCTCTGGCCTACAAGATTCTGTCGGCGGTCATCGACCTGTAGCTCTTGGTTCGGCTGCCGCCGTTCCTGGTTGGAGTTCGCAGGGGGTAGGCTCCTCTGGTTGCCCCTCGGGGCTTCCGGTCGGGCCTGCCCGCGGATTGTCGTCCTCGACTTCCGGTTGTGCTGTGGCAGGCACTTCCGGTGGAGGACAGCGGGCTAGTGGTTCCGGTGGCAGTGTCCCTGCTATCCCGTCCCTGGTTACGCATCGACTTCCGGCCCCGACTTCCGGTTCCGCCGCGGCGGTTCCGGTTGTCGGCGGTGCTGTTGGTGGACAGTTTGCGGCGCTTCCGTCTATTGTTCAACCGACTCTAGCCACTTCCGCTTCCGTGGACGGGTGGGTTTCCGGTTTACCGGACCCTCCTTCTGATGGAGATCAGGAAGGTTTTGGAGAGGAACAGGAAGGGGATGAGGATCGTTCCGAATCCGTTACCCCCTTACGGATTCCCAATAAGCTGGGCCCTACTCTGGAGTTGGCTGCGGAGATAACCTCACGGTACTTCCCTGAGGGTGTCTCCGCCGACTCTACTGTTGTCGCACCCCCTCCTTCTGCTTTGGCAGACTTTGCGGGCGCGGGGGACACGAGGGCGAAGTTCCGTTTCATGGAATCTCCTTCCGTCCCGTTTGTGATGGCTCAGGTGTTGGCGGACGCTAACACACCCTACCCTCTTTTGGCTGCTCATGGGGAAGCCCCCCCTTCTGCCCAGCCTTGGTTAACCTCGGCTCAGGCAGGCGGCGGCCTCCCAGCCAACTCAAGAAGATCGCGGCTGCCTAGCAGGCCACATTCTCTTCTCTCCTCTTTTTCGCTGCCCACAGCTCCACTTCCGGTGACTCCGGAACTGGCTCGCTTGCGGCAGGATGGTTATAGCCGAGATAGGACTTCCGTTTGTACGGAACAGAGTCTACTCGGGCTGGAGGAAAGCGGGCGTTCTTCCCTTGAACTGACCTCTTTAGCGGAAACGCTCATCCGGTCTCTCACGAGAGCCATCGCTTCGTCCATCGAGCCTTTTAGGTTTCGTGACGATGCTATTGAGGCTGATGCTGCCATGCTCCTGGCGGCGCTTGCGAAGGTCACTGACAGTCAGATGACGCTTGCTGCTCGGCTCTACTCTCAGGTGGTGTTCTGGAGGCGCGAGGCTTTTCTTAACGGCTCTCGCCTGACGGATAAGGCCACCATAGACTCTTTGAGAGTCTCTCCCTTTTCAGAGGGTGCGTTGCTGGGGTCTCGCTCTTTGGATGCCCTTCGGCAGCAAACTGAGGAAACTCGTGACCAACATGTGGTGCAACTGACGGAACTCGCTCTTAAGCAGCACAGCAACAAACCACGGAGTTCTACGTCAGCGCCAGACAGCTCTTCTGGGCAGCAGTCGTCTCGCGCAGGTAGGGGTGGGTCACGGTCCCGTCCTTACCAGCGTAAACCTTCCTTTGGGAAGCGGGGGTCTGGGCGCAAGCCCAACCCCCAATGAGCCACCCCCGATCCAGTCACCCCCCCCAGCCTCTACCCTTTTGGTAGCAGGCGGCCTCTTCCGGGTCCTGACAGCTTGGCTGTCTCGGACAAGCAGCCTATGGAGCATGGGGGTGATTCGATCGGGGTTCCGCCTTCCTTGGCAGGAAGGCAAAGCCCCTTCGTCCAGGGCGCCGGCCAACTTCCGGTTTCCGGTCAGCCCAGACGCTCAGGAGACTTTACAGGCGGAAATCCTTCTCTTTCTGCGGAAGCAGGCTATAGAGGAGTTTCTCGGCCACCCCTTCTTGGGACTTTACGGCACAATTTTGGTTGTCCCCGGGGTGTTGCACCAAGGCATGGTGTTCGATTCACGGGAGTGGGCAGTCCGTCCAACTCAACGTCGTTTATACAAACTGCAGGCGCGCCCTTTTCAGGCGGCGCTCAGTCCAGTCTGGAATCCGACGTCACACGGCTGGGACGTCTCAGTTCCGTTTCGGGGTCTGGTCGCAGCAGACCACGCCTCAGTGGATGAACACTCCTTGGCTTCTGTTTCATCACTTTCTCTCCGCTTTCCAGTGCACCCATTTGTTGTTTCTTTACGACAACACGGCGGTCTCTGCTTATTCCAACAAACAGGGCGGGTCCCGATCTCGGCTGTGGTCCAGCCGAGCATGCGAGACTCTCTCTTAGATCCTGATCTCGGCTCGCTATCTGCCCGGCTGCCTGAACGTCCTTGCCGACGTCATCAGCCGTTCCTTCCAGATCCTCCACACGGAGTGGACCATCACCCATCAGGCGCTCCTCCTTCTTTGGGCGCAGGTAGAGCGTCCGATGGTCGTCCTTTTTGCCACGAGATTTTCACGTCGCCTCCCGATCGTTGTGTCTGTTTCCGGGCCCGGAAGCTTGACAAATCGACACGATGACGATCAGCTGGGCAGGGCTAGAGGCTTACGCCTTCCCTCCCACTCCACTCATCGGAAGGGTTCAGCCTAAAGCCGACTTGGAGCGGCTTCATCTCCTTCTCGTGGCACCGCGCTGGCCCAGTCAGCATTAGTTCCCGGACCCCATGCGGCTCACCAGCGGCCCGCCAATCCCGCTCGGCCGCCGGCGAGGGGAGCTTTTCCAGCCCAGAACGGGGACTCTGCACATCCCCCCGAGGGCCTGGATCCTCACGCCTGGAGAGGGTTCGGAGATCACTGGGGTGCTCAGGCGCCTCCGTTTTCGCTTTTGGACTTAGGCCAGATAGGCTCACAGGCCACCTCCTCTGTCTACTAGTCACACTGGCTGGCTCGGACTCGATGGTTTGCGGCTAATAATGTTGTCCCGGTCGCCCTGCGATCAATGCAGGTCGCAAACCATCTGGCATGGCTCTCCGCTCGGGGACGCGCCGCGTCCGCTTTGCGCGCTCGCCGCTCAGCCATCTCTGTTACTTTTAAGCAACTTGGACGCTCCATCTCCCTCGGGGGAGTTATCGCGAGTGTGCTAAAGGGCGCGGCCCTCAGTTCTGCAACGGAGAGAACTTCTGTCCCGGCTTGGGACGTTCTTCTAGTACTCGAATTTCTCCGTTCTAGTGCTTTTGAACCTTTACAAGACGCTAGTCTCTCTGACCTTACGCGCAAAACTCCCATGCTCATACTGCTCGCTTCCGCGCGGAGGGGCAGTGAGATCCACGGCCTCTCAGGCCTAGACCGGGATATCACTTTCGGAAGAGACGGCTCGGTTTCACTGCGTGTCCGTCCCGATTTTCTCGCCAAGAATCAAAAACCTGGTCCACTTTCACCGATCATTTCCATTCGGCCTCTCCGGGACATTTTTAGCCCCCGGCGATCCGGATTTTTCTAACTGCCCGGTACGCGCGCTTAAGGCTTACTTGTCGCGCACCGCTCCGTTTCGAGCATCAGCTCCGAAGTTGTTGTTTATTTCGATCATTTCAGCCCGAAATAAAGACTTTGCAAAAACCACGCTTTCCAGATGGTCTTCCACACTTATAAGGCATGCTTATCAGTGGTGGCAGACACAAAAAGGGGGGGGGGGCAGTCAGTCCTTCCTCCTCGATCACCTCGTATGCACGAGGCTTGAGCGTGGGCAACTTCCTTAGCTGTCCTCAAGTCTGGAAGGATGTCAGACGTCCTCAAAGCTGCATACTGGACGACTCATGATGTCTTCCTCAGCTACTACCTCCGGGGCATTGCCAGCACTTACCCGGACGGTACCAACTGCCTCCCAGCTATGGTTGCCGCAGGCCAGATACTTCCAAGAGATTAATGTGAGTATCCCACCGCCTTTATGTGCAATCTGCCATTTATGTGAGTTGAGGTAAGAATATGTGATTGAATCGAAAATTTCAAAACTAAATTTTCATTTAATTAATATACTTACTCAACTCACATCGTTTATACCCTCCCATCCATCCCCGCTAACATTATATGTGTTACAGGTGTGTGTTTCCGTGGGGGAATGACGGCCGGTAGCAGGACCGCGCATGTGCGGGTTACCGGTAGGGGAGGTGACTCCCGTCCTTGACTACGGATTGTTTTTCTTAGGGAGTTACTTCCCCCCTTACCAGGGTCGAGTACTACTTCAATATCTTAGCAATGAACTGAAGTTAATGCCATTTATGTGAGTTGAGTAAGTATATTAATTAAATGAAAATTTAGTTTTGAAATTTTCGATTTTAAGTTGAGTTTAGCCACAAAAAGCAGGGGATGTAGCAGACAACAGGTTCCTTCTTTAAAAGTTTGAGTGACGATTTTGCAGATATAATAGCAGGATAAAAGATAAGATGAAGAAAGTGCAAGGGAAAGAATGAGTCTGTACTACATGTAGTGATGACTGTGGATAGAGAGCTTTTCTGGGGTACAATGTATATTGTAGTTCTCTTCCCTTTGCTGGTGTGCTTGACAAACAATGACACTCTTTTATTGTTAGTTCTTTGGTCACTTTTGTTTGTGTCAGTCTGAAGGCCTGTTGCACATTATGACAGTGGATCAGCTGAGTATTTTTGTACTAATGTAGCATTGATGATTATGTTTGTCAGTTAATATTCCGTGTGATTAAAGTTTTTGTACAGTCTGTGTTTCTCAGAGAAGAAAGCAGTGCTTCACTGATAACTTTTTGGAATTAATGTTTGTTTGTCTGCTGTAGTTTTCCCGCAGTGGGGCACTGCGGTTATGAAATTAAAGGCCCCTCCTGTTTTTGGAACCGCAGGAGCTTTCTAGTTTGCTGTTAGGTAGATTTTTGGTTCCTCTTTCCTGTCATGCTCTCTTTTTCTTCATGAATTCTTTTCTTTTTTCTGCCTTCTTGCTCATTCACCTGTATTTTTTCCAAAAATCTCTTCTCTTGCCGCTTGTCTCGCGATTTATGTATAGTTTAATCTGTTAGTGTTCTGATGTAAGTCCAGCAGTAGATAGGTTAAGCCTATTTTAACATACTGGAAACTGGTAATCTTCCAGTAGGTATTAATTTAGTTTTACTAAAGCCTGCTGGGACACAAGTAATGGGTTAGTGCATTTGTAAACAGGAATCGCTTGACAAGTGGCCCCCTTCATCCCCCCCTTCCTCGTCCTGATATGGCTCTGCGTAGTCGGCTGGACGTTAAGCAACAAATAAACAAACAAACAAACAAACTGCTGTAGTTTTCAATGTTGTTTGTATTTTCACATGACCTTATTCTTTCAAAGGGTCTGTTCTATCTGCCAAATGTTTCTTTTCCTGTTTTTGTTGTTCTTTTTGGGGGGTATTGAAAGATCTCAGGTTTGTTACCAAAAATTTGTGTTTTATTTTATTTTTTATTTAGTTTTGAGATTGGTATTCTTCTTCTTAGTGTTTATGAACAGTCTGCTTGTAATGTTCAAGAATGCAGCTTCAGGAGTTTGAATGTGGTTAGCATTACTTGTTGAATTAAATTAAACAGCTTTTATTTTCTGAATTTGTCTTTAAATCACCTTTCCTATACAACTTTTTTTATTATAGTGAGCATGCTTTGTGCTTGGGCATTTTTCTGAATCTTTCTTGTTAGGATAATTATCTATACACAGAGGGAAAATATTGAAAGAAAGCTAGTATCAAACTTTTAAGTCAACTGTTTGTGATTACAAAGATGGAATTTTGTTCTTTTAATTGTTGTGAAGTCTTTTCACCTGTGCATATTCCTCTTCACCTGTTTGAGAAAAGTGATGATATTGTGAAAGTGTTGTGGCCTGTGTGTACCTTTGTCGGTGTGTGTAACTTTCTGGTTTGAGTGACATGACAGTGAACAAGACAGGATAAAACCTCATGGAAATTACTGCTGTGTGTACATGAGATTTTTTTCTTCTTCAAAATTGTAAAGGACAGCTGGTTTGGTCATCATGTGTACAAGGTATAACATCACCTAGTCCAGATAACTGATTACTGCATTTCATGGTCTTTACACAGGATGTGATTGCTCCCAGGTGTGTTTTTAGGGTTGAGCAAGGTTTCAGTTGTACAAGTAACTGCCGTTGTAGCGTGATTCTCGTTCAAGTACTTGGATGTACAGTGATTTTACGTTATATTTGGTAGATCTACACTTGGGGTAAGTTACCCTAACTAGCACAGAACCTAGAAATAAGCTGCTCTGGTTCAATTGCAGAAGGAATTTAACAAAAGCCCTGTATTTCAAAACTGATTGTTTAATCAAATTGAAACATTGTTAGGCATCAGAAAAGAACAAGATAAGTGTACTGATGGTAAAACTATTTTTTTAAACAGTGGGGGTGCACTATGATTGTTTTTGTTTATTAACACACAAAATATTCTGAGGAAGTTTTACATTGCAAATCTAACATGCTCATCTCTTTTATTTGCCTTTTTAAGATTTTATATTTTACTTTTGCATATACATGTAAGGACTTGTAACCCCAAGAACCTGGTGCTGTCATATTTAAACAATGAAAGAGGGAGGAATTTGATAGCAATTCAAATTCACTTTCAGATTTGAAGAGTTCTTTCCCTGTTCTGCATTACATTGTTAATGGTGTGTATATTGTTGTATGGTAATAAACTGGATTATCCATTTATAATTTATTGAACCTTTGTTTGAATATACAGTCGGAGGACTCTTCAAGCCTTATTTTGATTAGGAAAACAAGGGTACAGCTTTTTGTATTTTATCTTGCTGTTGGCTGCACAAAACTTTTGGACATGTTTTTTTCTGTTTTTGTTCTGTTTTTGTTCTGTTTTGCTGATGATTTTGACTACTCTTTTGCTCAACTGAACACTGACAATGTTTGCTAAACTTTCTTATAGTCCCTTGAAGTAAGCACTGGTTGTCTTTTTTTCTATCACTTGTTTTTGTTCATCATCCCAGAGTATGATTTGCCATACATGCTTTTCTTCTCAAAACCAATTTGTTTTGTTGCAGAAATCATGCCTTTAATGCTTACATTTGTTTCAGTTAATTTTAATTTCCGTTTGCCTGAATTCGTTTTGCCAAAGTTTCATTTGTCTTCTATTCTTGTTGTGGAGATGATTTGGGGGTTAGGGTTGGGGTAGGGTGTGTTACATTCACTGTAATGGGACTATCTTTGAATCCAATGACAAGGGTGCTTTGAATTATTCTGCCAATAATGCTAATTGAACAAGCCCGTCATAGGAAACATAGGAAAAACAGAAAGAAAAAGATGGACAACAAAATAAAAAATAATTAGAAGAAAAAAATGAGCCTGGAAGGTCTCCAATATGAAATGCTGTTTTGGTTATAAGAAACTTTCTGCTTATAAAAAATAGTTCTGTAGACCTTTAAGTAAAAAATTGTGTTTTCTTTTGTCCATCATAAGATACATTCAGATGTTTGTGCAAGTACAGGGATATTTCAATCAAAGAATGGAGGAAAGAAGAATGCGACCATTGACCAATAAAATCAAATGTGCACTTTTATGAGGTTGCTTCTGTTTATTTCTGCTTAAACATTATCTTGCTATCTCTCTTTTAAAACACACACACACACACACACTCAAACACGCAGTGTACACACACATATTGTAAAGGAAAGAAAGAAAACACTCAGTGCACACACACACACGCACAAAATATTGTAAAGAAAAGAAAGAATACACACAGTATACACACACGCACTAATATTGTAGAGAAAAGAAACGGAAAGAAAACACACACACACACAGACATGACCTATTTAACCACTCCCTTACCAACGAGATGTTATCGAGTGAGCTTCAACATTTTCGTTATTTTCCACAGGTAAGAATTCATCTTACAGTGACAAATATATTGTTCTTTCTTTCTTACTAGCTTACTTACTTGTTTGATTTTGTCAGTGAGGGTCTAGGAAATCTTTCTAAAACATCGAGAAACCTTTTACAATACTTACCATTTTGTGTCAGTGTATAACGTTTATCGTATGATATGTTACTCAGATATATACACGCAGAGAGAGAGAGAGAGAGATACACGCACACAC
The DNA here is from genome assembly GCF_037325665.1 of Littorina saxatilis. NCBI lineage: Eukaryota > Metazoa > Mollusca > Gastropoda > Littorinimorpha > Littorinidae > Littorina > Littorina saxatilis. The sequence goes on from NC_090246.1 coordinate 31,051,348, forward strand.
GCACGCGCGCAGTCACACACAGCCGCGTGCTGTTTTGCTTGCCAACCCGAGAAAGGCGAAATGAGCTCATACAAGTATCTTTCTATTTGCAGAAATATAATAAAAGAAATCAAACAAAATCTCTTGATCACCTTGGCTTCCCAACGCGCTGTATCAAGATTAACTCAAGATTGCATCAAGATCTTCAATAAGTTCTCATCTTCACTTCTATGGCTTCTTCACATACTGCGTCGAACTCCAAGAACGGCAAAAACCTTCGGTGCGGAGTATGCAACAATGTTTTCCGCTGCCCAAAGTTGCTGCCTTGCACGCACACCTTCTGCCTGTCATGTCTGGAGAACCTGTCTTCGCACTGAGGGATCTCGAGAGAACCTCACATGTCCACAATGCGAAGAAACCGTTCGGATACCAGCAGAAGGCGTGGAACATTTCAAAGACAACCCCTACATCACGGAAGAAGAGCTAGCGTTGGAGAGGAACCCCAACAAAAGGGCGATGTGTCCGATTCATCCGGAAGATCCCTTGAAGTATTTCTGCCTTGAATGCCAGCAAGTCTTGTGCATTTCGTGCAAGCTTACAGAGCATATGCCTCACAAAACCGAGGACTTGTCCAAAACAGCAGGAGAGAGGACAATCAAACTGAAACGGACTTTGGAAAGAACGGATGAGACAATGAAGCACCTGACTCGAGCTTCTGATTTGGTGCAGAATGACCTCCAGAATTCTCGAAGGAAGGCCGATGTTCTCAGAGAACAGGTTGGTTATGATTGTTTAATTCTCCAGTTTCAAAGTCGTCAAAATTAAAGCCCCCCCCCCCCCCCCCCCTCCTTCTCCAACCCCTTCAGACATTTTTGTTTCTGTTTGATGGCAATGTATCCCGCATCCGTCCCATCTCATTCTCTCTCAGGCTAAACACACTTGAGTTTATTTCAGCTTTCTATCTAAAGTTTAATAAGTTCACATTGAAATCATCCTCGGGGGCTGGATGAATAACAGAGTACAAATCTGACATCAGTTTTTCTGACCCTTTCACATCCTTTCTTGCCAAATCGGATAACCAACCAACCACACGACCAAAACACACATTCCCACAAACGTTCTTGCTCATGAAATCACACCCCCCCCCTCCCCCCCACAACAAAACAACAAGTCGCGTAAGGCGAAATTACTACATTTAGTCAAGCTGTGGAACTCACAGAATAAAACTGAACGCACTGCATTTGTTCACAATGACCGTAGTCCGCCGCTTGTATGGCACCCTAACATCTAGGTTAAGCGTCACTCGCTGAATGACATTAGAAATAGCTGGAAATGTATTGGTTGCCTAAGTCAGCAAACAGATTTCTCTTTTGACAGAGTGTTTATGAAAAAAAGTATTTCACACCGATTGTTAGGCAAAGCCCTCGATCTATGTCTGCATGAGGACGAATGTAAATTGGCCTCTCCTGTCAATGTAAAGCTGAATATTCTTCTAATCCGTTTTTGTCCTTGCATTAAAGTACTTTCATTTTTCTACTTCTTTCTTTTGTTTATGGGATAATACAGAAGAAGAAAGGCCCTCAGGTGGGTTCCGAATATACCATTAGATTCTGCATTACAAATATATGTCAGAGCGCAGGAGAACTGCCTGCTCTTTGCAATGCTGGTGTTTAAAATGTCATCAAATAGGCAAAGAAAGAGCACATTAAGATAATGAGGTACAATGGGTTCCTCAGATTCCGGTCAGATCAATAGTATCCCTTTAATTTTATTAATTTATTTTCTTCTTTTTAAAACTTCCTCAATTCCACTTCATTAGTATATTAACAAAACAATATTTCCTGCATCGTCAGTCTTTTTGTGAGAAAATCATAACTTGAATAATGTAAATTAAGTTATATCAACCTGTAAACATCTTTTTTCTCAACATAGATATAGACATTTCTTGCGAATACAATTCTACATGTACCAGGTTTACACATACTTTAAGTTAAAATTAATTAGAAAAAAACACAGTAAACACCAAGTTTCAAAGACTTTCGGCCCACGCCCTTCTTCAGTGAAGTTAACATACTTTAAGTTATCATTGCTTCCTTATCTAGATGTCCATTAACATTTTTCTCAACATGGATATAGACATTTCTTGCAAATACAATTCTACATGTACCAGATCTACACATATTTTAAGTTATCATTGCTTCCTTATCTAGATGTCCATTAAATTTAAGTTTTGCTTGAAACTGACTTACTGCTGCCTAATCAGTGTTTTCTTTGGTTGGGTGTGGTTGCAAAATGGGATGTGTGTGTGAGAGAGAGAGAGAGAGAGAGAGAGAGAGAGAGAGAGAGAGAGAGAGTTATACCAAGTTCGCAAAATTGCCGGTTTCCTTAAAAAGACCATGTCTGTTGATGCCAGGAAGTGGGTAGTGGTGTGAAGAGTCAGGTCGGGTCTTAAGAGGCGTGTAGTCTTAAAATGAGGGTAAACTTACAGAGTTTATAAACAGACAATCGGAGAAAACAGCTAGGGTCTTAAAAGGGAGGAAGTCTTAACACTTTCTACCCCACCTATGTTGACCAAGGTATTTTTTAGCCGAGACCAGCTGTGCTGCAGCAGGTCACTCAGAATTGTAAAAACTGTGTATCAACACGTTGGAATGCAGGCGTTAGATCTACGTTACAGGAAGCGACTGTGTGTACGGATATATCCGCACCAAGTCAGATAGAGCCATATGAGTGGGTACGGATATATCCGTGCCTGGGAGACAATGAGTTAAATCAGCGGGTCTTAAAAGGGCAAGGCTTCCGCTGTACTTTATTTTTGAAAAAAGATAATATAGCCTAATTTTACATTTAATGCAATCCACAGCTATTGCCTGATAATGCGCACCAAGCAAAATAGCTGACTGTTCCCCGAAACTGACAATTCTGCAAATTTGGTATGGCAAAATTTGTACTTATGTTCATGCACAGAAAATTTTCAGAAAAGCTGAAAGGCTCTTTCAGTTTCCCTGCAAGAGCAACCCTAACTGAAAAACAAATGCCAATACAAAACTGATGCAACAGTTGTTAAACCCGAATATTCCAGGTGCACAACTGAGCACGACATCATCATGACGATTCAAAAGTTATCAATACATCTTGGACAACTGGCTCCAACTAAAAACAAGTCGCGTAAGGCGAAAATACAACATTTAGTCAAGTAGCTGTCGAACTCACAGAATGAAACTGAACGCAATGCAACGCAGCAAGACCGTATACTCGTAGCATCGTCAGTCCACCGCTCACGGCAAAGACAGTGAAATTGACAAGAAGAGCGGGGTAGCAGTTGCGCTGAGAAGGATAGCACGCTTTTCTGTACCTCTCTTCGTTTTAACTTTCTGAGCGTGTTTTTAATCCAAACATATCATATCTATATGTTTTTGGAATCAGGAACCGACAAGGAATAAGATGAAAGTGTTTTTAAATTGATTTCGAAAATATAATTTTGATAATAATTTTTATATTTTTAATTTTCAGAGCTTGTTTTTAATCCAAATATAACATATTTATATGTTTTTGGAATCAGAAAATGATGGAGAATAAGATGAACGTAAATTTGGATCGTTTTATAAAACTTTTTTTTTTATACATTTTTTAGATTTTTAATGACCAAAGTCATTAATTAATTTTTAAGCCACCAAGCTGAAATGCAATACCGAAGTCCGGGCTTCGTCGAAGATTACTTGACCAAAATTTCAACCAATTTGGTTGACTTGAAAATGAGAGCGTGACAGTGCCGCCTCAACTTTCACGAAAAGCCGGATATGACGTCATCAAAGACATTTATCAAAAAAATGAAAAAAACGTCTGGGGATATCATACTCGGGAACTCTCATGTCAAATTTCATAAAGATCGGTTCAGTAGTTTAGTCTTCTCTCTTTCTTTCTTAGTGATAGGTAGCCAACATCAGCATGGTGATGAATCTGCTACACTTGGGTGATGGTGGTTCCGGTCTATTGCTTGGTCAGGGGTGAAGTTCAGGGGGGGGGGGGGGGGGGGGAGGTTGGGGGTAGGGGGGGGGGGGATGATGGGTCAGTGGAGAGTTGCCAGCCTGGCCTGAAAGGATGCCAGGGATGGCGCTGTGGCAGTTTCTACAGGCAGGCGGTTCCACTCTGGAATGGTGCGCGGGAAGAATGTTTTCTGCCTTTAGGCTGTCCTGGAGTGGGGGATTTCGTAGGACAGAGCGTACGTGGGTCTGCCTGGTTGTGCACTTGGGTGGGCTTGGCTTTGGTGCGTGGTTGCTCTTCACTGCGACAAGGTCGTGGTGGACTTTGTAGAAAGTTGTTAGTCTCGCTCGCCTCCGTCTGCTCTCAAGCGTAGGCCACTCAAGGTCTTCGAGCATGTTGTTGACGCTGGAGGTCTGGCGGAAGCGATGCGACACCCATCTGGCTGCTCTTCTTTGGACCTTTTCGAGAGAGGCACTGTCTTCAGCGGTGTGTGGGTCCCATACTGGGCTGGCATACTCTAGGATGGGTCGTACTAGTGCCTTGTATGCAGCCGCCTTGAACTTCTTGTTGCTGAGCTTGATGTTGCGTCTAGCAAAGCCAAGTGCTCTGTTCGCCTTGGTGGTGATGTTGGCGATGTGGGTGTTCCACTTCAGGTCTTTGGTCAGGGTGACGCCGAGGTACTTGGCCTGGGTCTCCTCCTGGAGTTTCTGGCCGTGGAGCTGGTACTCGTATGGTAGGGTGGTACGGCGTCGGGTCATGTGTACGGTGTTGCATTTGGCAGGATGGAATGCCATCTTCCACTTCTGTTCCCAGGACGCCAGTCTGTCTAGGTCTGTTTGGAGGTTTTCTTGGTCCGCTGCTGTCTTGACGTCAGCGTGGCACGCTGTGTCGTCGGCGAAAAGTCGCGCAGTCGAGGTCAGGTCTGACGGGAGATCGTTTATGTACAGCAGAAATAGCGTTGGTCCGAGCACGGACCCTTGAGGAACGCCACTTTCCACTGGAGCTAGCTCTGAGATGGCCCCGTTGACGACGACGGACTGCTTCCTGTTGGTGAGGAAATCCTCGACCCAGGCGTTAACTTTCCCACCTATGCCGTACTGACGGAGTTTATGCACGAGTAGACTGTGGCTGACCTTGTCAAACGCGCGGGAGAAATCCAGCACTAGAAGGTCCACCTGGTGCCCTTGCTCAAGCGCGAACGAGGCCTCGTCGACAAGCCCTAGCAGCTGGGTCTCGCATGATCTTCCCCGTCGGAAGCCGTGTTGTTCAGGACAGAGTATTTGGTGTTGTTCGCAGTAGGTGAGGATGGCGCTCACAATGATGCGCTCTAGGAGCTTGCAGGGGATAGATGTGAGGGAGATTGGTCGGTAGTTCTCCGGCCTGTAACGCTCCCCTTTCTTGAACACTGGCGTTACATGGGCTAGCTTCCAGTCTGCTGGTACCACTCCCGATTTGAGAGAGGCCTGGAACAATAGTGTTAGCGCCGGTGCAAGCTCCGTCGCTACCTCTTTCAGGACGCGGGGGCTGAGTCTGAATCGCTCTACACACACACACGCACAGACAGACAGACACAGACACACACACACACACACACACACACACACACACACATACACCAAGACCCTCGTCTCGATTCCCCCCTCTATGTTAAAACATTTAGTCAAAATTTAGTTCATGCTTGAGGTAATCGCTAAACGTGACGCCTCTTTCACGCAAGAACGACTGTAACTCGCTCACGGTAGCAGGCTTTCCCTTCGCTGACACCATTGTTTGTCCCAAACAAGGGAAACTACTCTCATAGGTCAGTTTCCACTAAAAAGACGTGAGTTAAATGCATACGCCGAGTGTTTTACGCATGCGATCCGAGGGTGCAATGTTTGCTGGGTCAGTTGTACATCAAGCGCCGGACCGGTGTGACTTAAATACCAGCTTGTCACAGTGCTGGTTGAAAAGACTTTAATTTGCAGTTTTTATTCAACTGACAAGCGTCTACATTTAAAAAACACCAACTGCGACATCGTGTAGACTTCATTTCATTATGGCAGTATCACTGAATGGATCGCGAAGAGGAGGAAGAAGGCAACTGATCTGTGGAGTTTGTCGAGATGTATACCGCTCTCCTCGATTCCTTCCTTGTCACCACAGCTTCTGTTCCCACTGTCTAGAGGATCTAGTGACAGCACGCGGTGGCCGGCCCTTTCCTTGCCCTGCTTGCCGAAGGACTACACCTGTACCCTCTGGTGGGGCATCAGGCTTTCAATCAAACTTTTACCTCGACGAAGAGGATCTTGAACTCGCACGAAAGGGTCCTGGTACTATCCTATGCTCCGTTCATGACATGACACCACTGGAGTTTATGTGTGTACAGTGCGACCAAGCCATCTGCATTAAGTGCAGGCTAACCAAGCACATGCATCATGAAGCAGAAGACCTCTCCGAGGCAGCTGCACGTTCTCAAGATCGACTGGAAACAGTCAAGGTCCGTCTGGAGGGCACCATCAACTTTCTTACCAAGCAGGCAGAAGAGGCAGACACCAACCACAAAGCTGCCATAGAAAAGGGAAAGCTACTCGAAGGACAGGTGAGACAAAACGCATTTTGCTTTAAAGCCATGTTGCTATAGCTTACCGCTAAAACCATTCTCACATCAATATCGAATTCATGGATCTCCACTTAAATTGTGAGGAGATCTAAATATGATTTTCAGAACAAGGAGAGAATGTGTTGGGACTCAGCCAACAAAACTTATAAACTGTGTAGCGGCTCTTTTGACTGCGTGCTATGAATATTTTGAGATAATTAGCGACTCTGTCGCATCACCGTCGAGGTTAACATGGTTTTCTTGAGAAACAAGAAAGGCAAAAGGCTGATAGAATCGCGTTCAGTGTATTCCCGGTGTAACCTTGAATATTGATAAGGCCAAAAAAAAAAATTGTCTGTTTCTGGTAACATGGCTAAAAAAAATAGGGTCGGTAGGTCGGGATTTTTTTTTTATTTTTATTTCAAATTTTTTTAACCCTAAATGTAGACCAATAAAACTAACTTTAAAAATCGCGCAAAGAGACTGGATTCACTATACATAGAGACAAGACACTCAACACATTTACAAATCGTCAGCGGACTTTCGTTTTCACACGTTTTTGTTGTTCATTTTCTCACCCTGTCCTTTACCACCAAAAAAAAATAAAAAATTTTTGAGTTTGGAAAAAAAAAGTTTAGGGTCGGCGCCGAAATTTAGGGTCGGTCGGGTGACCAGAAACAGACAATTTTTTTTTTTGGCCTAAGGGTAAATAACACCAGCGTCATCTTTGGAGGTCATACATTTCTGGAAGTGTGTGAAGTGTCATATATATCTCTATCTTCACATACTGACATAGTGTCCGAGAAAACATCAACACAAAATGATATACAAGATTCGACGGGCGCAGTGGTGTGGTGGTAAGACCTCGGCCTCCTAATCGGGAGGTCGTGAGTTTGAATCCCGGTCGCTGCCGCCTGGTGGGTTAAGAGTGGAGATTTTTCCGATCTCCCAGGTCAACTTATGTGCAGACCTGCTAGTGACTTAACCCCCTTCGTGTGTACACGCAAGCATAAGACCAAGTTCGCACGGAAAAGATCCTGTAATCCATGTCAGAGTTTGGTGGGTTATAGAAACACGAAAATACCCAGCATGCTTCCTCCGAAAACGGCGTATGGCTGCCTAAATGGCGGGGTAAAAACGGTCATACACGTAAAAATCCACTCGTGCTAAAAACGTGAGTGAACGTGGGAGTCTAAGCCCATGAACAAAGAAGAAGAAGATATACAAGATTCGTATCACGCCCCGCGACGCCCATCGTTTTTCAAAGTTTTTGGTTCATAAACTGAGCAAGAAAATTTATTGCGACAAATTTCGTACCCCGACAAAACAATATCATTCATTCCCGTTTTATTTTCATTAAACTTAAAGGCACTTCACTTGGCTATCGGGCACACTTTTCGGAGGAAATATTTCTTTGACTTGAGTCTGGTGACCGCCGCGCTTGTAAGATTACCCCCAAAATCGACCAATAAAATTTGCAGAACGAAATGTCGCAATAATTTTTTTGCTAAGTTTAGATGTAGGGCTATAAATCCAAACACAACGTAGTACTGGTCACCTTATTACCCATGAGTCAAAAATAGCAAACAAACAAACAAGCATGACATGACATATGGCCCAACACTAAACAATTCGTGTTTCTACCCATTACTACAGTCTCGTGATTTACTTGAATACAATAAACCAACACTAAACAATCCATTCGATCTTCTGTAACAGGTGAAGGTACAGCATGACGCGCTCGTAGCCAGAGTGGTCCGACAGCGAGACTTGGCCGTGAAAGAAATCAAACAGTCCAATGCTAAAGTTGTAGAAAAGCTCTCCGCTGATGCACAAAATGTAAAGCAAGAAGTCGACTCTCTGCTGCAGCTTCAACAACGCGTACATCACGCTCTGAATGACGCATCAGATGCGGAGAAAGTCCACACGGAGAAAGAGATATGCGAGGAAGGTCAGAGTAGTGTGGAACAGCTGAAAAGGGCTGAAAGCAGTGTACCTGACACCACTGTACGGCCAGGTCTGCATTACGACCAGAGCGCTGTCAGCGACGACGACATTCGCCGCTTCCTGGGGTCTCCCGTTAAGCTGTCCTTGCCGTGTGGACCTGTCCTTGAGGTCGTCGTTCCCATCTATCAGTGTGGCCAGGAGGGGGCGTGCCGTGAAGTGCACAGTGTGTGTCATGGCAGTGATCAGCTTATTTGTCTTTCTTTTGGAGGCACCTTGCCAGATTATGCAGGTGAAACACAGATCGGGATTACTGATAAAGGAGATATGAAAAAAATACACCCGGAGCAGAAGAACAAAAAGGTTACCTTTGTGAAATTCGCTGATGGAAAGTTAACGTCAGGCAAACACGACAAAACGACCAATTTTACGCTTTATGCTAAACATGAGATTTTGATTCTATTAATATCAAAGGATATCAAGACAAGACTGTTTGAAAAACTAACTATCCTATCAACCAAACCTTTCACAACAACAAAAATTCCTCTGTTCAACATTAACTCCGAACACACAGTCGCGTGTGATGCCACAAAGGACGAGCAGCTGTTTGTCGTCATAGAAGAAAAGGCCACTGGGCATTCACAAAAAGCTGAGTACAACGTTCGGCTTTTCCACCGAGGTCAGAGAGACCCGTTCACAACCTACCAGCCACCCGATGCAGGCTTCCACCCGACAGACGTCTGCTTCTGGCAAGAGGACGGGTGGCAGAAGCTGCTGGTTGCAGACGCACAGAACGACAGCGTGCACGTGGTCAACGTAGAGGAGGACGCCTGTCTCTTTGAGCGCTACCTGGCTGCAGGCAACGGTCACCTGGTCCGTCCCACTGCTCTCAACGTGGATGACAGGAACCGAGTGTGGATCGGCTGTGGCAACGGCTGGATCCTGAGATGCGAGAAGCTCCAGGAACCTGAAAAGCTACCAGATGACGATGGTGATGGTGACGATGATGATGATGATGACGAGGATGACGATGATTCCAACGCATCAGTCAGATCTGTTGAAGAAGCTGGAGCCAGTGACACTGGTCTGCTAATGGTAGAGAATTTGAGTCACTCAACAGATGCAAGGAGCCAGCTTTCTGAAGATTCCGAGTAATCTGATGGGGGACGTTCTTGAGTCAGCTCAATACACCGGGAGTTATTCGCTAAGGTTCGTTCTAAAATTATATATCACAAACTGCTCCTCCGGCTGGTTCGTCCCACTGCTCTCAACGTGGATGACAGGAACCGTGTGTGGATCGGCTGTGGCAACGGCTGGATCCTGAGATGCGAGAAGCAGCAAGAGTCTGAAGAGCTACCATGCGATGAGGAAGGTGACTCCAGTGACTCCGATAGATCCATGGAGTCGTTTGCAATCGGTGACAACATTCGGCAGCCGCTTGAAGAAGACTCTGGTCCTGCCTTCATGTCTGCGAGATCACATGTATCTTCTTCGGCCAGACCTGCCAAGTCCCTCAAGCGTGTCAATAAGATCTCCTCCATCCCCTGCAGCTAGTATTGCCAGCAATTCCAGTGTGGTCACTGAAATCTCCATTCGCTCTACTGATATACTGAGCCAGCTTTCTGATTATTCGTGGTGGAATCCGTGAGTGAACCACGTTAACAATGATATCCAAGACTCCTGATTACTTTCGAGAAGAAAGAAAAGTTACAAAACCAAATTCACAATTTTAGAAAGTAGTTTCAGCCTAATACTAGAGTTTTTTCACAGCCGTTTGATACAAAATTAAGACGAAACTACCATCACTGTGACATGTTTGAGTTATGGAGACTGACACATCGCTTTTAGTTAGATGGTTACTTATGTTAAAAATGATGAGGAACAATTTCGTTTTGGAGCAAGGTTTTGTTCGTAGATGTTTGCATGTGGTAACAACCTTCTGTGAAAGAGGTTTTTTTATTTGCCAGAAAAACAATAATCACAGGAGAACAGCTGTGTATTTGATATGTCTGAAAGCCAAGGGTAGGAATTTTTCATAGCAGGATTATCATTGGGGGAAAAGAAGCTAATAATGTTTGCCCGACATATGCCATACACATCGCAAAGAAAAAGACACATTGGCAAGTTTATAAATACATCAAATACGTAAAAATAAAAATCGAGCGACAACAGGATCCCTCATTTAATCTTCTGTATTTTAATTGGATTTGTACTATTTACTCTTAAGGAATTGCTGTCTATCTGTAACCGATTAAATGGGATGTGTGTTTGTGTACATATATACTTTATATGTGTGTGTGCTTATGTTGTTAGAGATGTTAACCCTTAGGCTGGTTGTCGCGACATATGTCGCGCTACTTTACGTATACTGTCACCTGGTTCAGGTTGTCACGACATATGTCGCGCTACTGGCTCAGTCTGTTTTGTCGGTTCCGATTACCTCCCATGGATGTGAAAACCTATATGACCGTTTTTTGTTATTTTTCTCTCTGTTAATTCACCAGTGGCTATGTAACATGTGTTACAGAATTGCACCAGTGTGAGGGTTAAGTCTACATTAGTTTATTATAATATTTAATGTTATTATTTATGCAATTTTAAGTGGATGATGTGTATTTACTCTTGTGGAATTGATGGTTGCTCATGCATGTACTACTATGGTATTAACTGAATCTACATTTACAATGATGTTCAAAATGTAGAATTTTAATGTCCAATGTGACCGTTAGTTGTTCTGTGAATAGCGTTGAATAAGAACGCTTTACTGCCCTCTGTATATTCGGTGTTTTTTATATTTAGTCAAGTTTTGACTAAATATTTTAACATCGAGGGGGAATCGAAACGAGGGTCGTGGTGTATGTGCGTGTGTGCGTGTGTGCGTGTGTGTGTGTGTGTGTGTAGAGCGATTCAGACTAAACTACTGGACCGATCTTTATGAAATTTGACATGAGAGTTCCTGGGTATGAAATCCCCGAACGTTTTTTTCATTTTTGACTCACATGCGAAGCAAAAGTGAGTCTATGTACTCACCCGAGTCGTCCGTCCGTCCGTCCGTCCGTCCGTCCGGACGTCCGTCCGTCCGGAAAACTTTAACGTTGGATATTTCTTGGACACTATTCAGTCTATCAGTACCAAATTTGGCAAGATGGTGTATGATGACAAGGCCCCAAAAAACATACATAGCATCTTGACCTTGCTTCAAGGTCAAGGTCGCAGGGGCCATAAATGTTGCCTAAAAAACAGCTATTTTTCACATTTTTCCCATTTTCTCTGAAGTTTTTGAGATTCAATACCTCACCTATATATGATATATAGGGCAAAGTAAGCCCCATCTTTTGATACCAGTTTGGTTTACCTTGCTTCAAGGTCAAGGTCACAGGAGCTCTTCAAAGTTGGATTGTATACATATTTTGAAGTGACCTTGACCCTGAACTATGGAAGATAACTGTTTCAAACTTAAAAATTATGTGGGGCACATGTTATGCTTTCATCATGAGACACATTTGGTCACATATGATCAAGGTCAAGGTCACTTTGACCCTTATAAAATGTGACCAAAATAAGGTAGTGAACCACTAAAAGTGACCATATCTCATGGTAGAAAGAGCCAATAAGCACCATTGTACTTCCTATGTCTTGAATTAACAGCTTTGTGTTGCATGACCTTGGATGACCTTGACCTTGGGTCAAGGTCACATGTATTTTGGTAGGAAAAATGTGTAAAGCAGTTCTTAGTGTATGATGTCATTGCTAGGTTTAGTTACCCTAAAGGTCGAGGTCAAGCATGTGAGTCGTATGGGCTTTGCCCTTCTTGTTTTGATAAATGTCTTTGATGACGTCATATATATCCGGCTTTTCGTGAAAGTTGAGGCGGCACTGTCACGCCCTCATTTTTCAACCAAATTGGTTGAAATTTTGGTCAAGTAATCTTCGACGAAGGACGGACTTCGGTATTGCATTTCAGCTTGGTGGCTTAAAAATTAATTAATGACTTTGGTCATTAAAAATCCGAAAATTGTAAAAAAAACAAAAAAATTTATAAAACGATCCAAATTTACGTTTATCTTATTCTCCATCATTTGCTGATTCCAAAAACATATAAATATGTTATATTTGGATTAAAAACAAGCTCTGAAAATTAAATATATAAAAATTATTATCAAAATCAAATTGTCGAAATCAATTTAAAAACACTTTCATCTTATTCCTTGTCGGTTCCTGATTCCAAAAACATATAGATATGATATGTTTGGATTAAAAACACGCTCAGAAAGTTAAAACAAAGAGAGGTACAGAAAAGCGTGCTATCCTTCTTAGCGCAACTACTACCCCGCTCTTCTTGTCAATTTCACTGCCTTTGCCATGAGCGGTGGACTGACGATGCTACGAGTATACGGTCTTGCTGAAAAATGGCATTGCGTTCAGTTTCATTCTGTGAGTTCGACAGCTACTTGACTAAATATTGTATTTTCGCCTTACGCGACTTGTTTTCTCTCTCTCTCTCTCTTATGTTGCCATTCCTAAACTACTCACAAAAAGTCAAGGAACACTTTTTATATTACGCAATGCACCAAAACCAGTCAAGACACAATGATGATCGTTCGCACATATTTAATTTCATTATTCGACAGTTTGAATACAAAACAATCAAAGCGATAATGGACAAATCGATTTTTGGCAAATTTTTAAACACACCAGGGATCATTTTCAAAAGTCACCAAATTTTCAAAGTTCATTCGACTGTGTGAAAATCACGTAAACAAAGTCAGTCTGCCTTGGATGAGGTAGAGGGGGGTTCTGTGATGGGCAGAGATCCCACCCCATACCATGATGGAACCCCCACCATGGGCAGTCACATGCTGAATGCAGTCATCGTTGTAGCGCTCCCCCTGTCGCCTCCACACGCGCACACGGCCGTCGTTGTGCTCCAGGCTGTACCTTGACTCATCAGTGAAGAGGACCACAGCCCACTGCTGACGTGTCCAGCGAATGTGACACCTGGACCAAACTCTGCGAGCTCTCTTGTGGACGAGGGTCAGCTTGGGGCGCTTGGATGGACGACGGGCGTTGTGCTGGGCAGCATGCAGGCGGTTGCGAACAGTCTGTGTGCTGACGTTGGTGTTGGTAGCAGCCCGTAATTGCCTTCTGATACGGTTTGCAGTGGAAGTTCGCACTGCCTGGGCCTGTCTTGCTGTGGTCTTCTTTCGTCTGCCTGGGCGAGGCCTGTCTTGAACTCGTCCAGTGGCCTGGAAGCGCTGTCGCAGTCTTGTGATGACGGAGGGGGACACCAGAAGCCTTCTGGCAATCTCCCGTACGCCAAAACCGTCTTGGAACCACCCTATGGCTCTTCCTCTGTCCAGCAGGCTTAACTTCTGTCGTCCGACCATCGTGATGTTGTGCCCTGGTCCGCCCAGGCCCTGGCTTTTATTGAGTGACCAGTGTTCACAGTCAAAGCATCAAGCTTCCACGTGCAGTGCATCATTTTGTCAGAAACACGCTATTAACAGCTATTGTGTTTTCAGCGTAGCAATAGGGCCCGATATTTAGACGAGACAAGTATAATGCCGACGAGTCGAAGACGAGTCGCATTATACTTGTTCGAGTCTAAATATCGGACCCTATTGCTACGATGAAAACACAATAGCGTTTATATAGCTATTCTGACATTAAATTCTGTGTTAGAATCATGTTTTTGTCAGCGACAAGTACCAGAATGGTCCATGTCGTTGATTGCAGACGGCGGCTCCCTTTCCGCATGAAGCCACGGAAATAACCGAACATTGAAAAACCCACGGACATGTATTACGGAGAAAACTCGAGATAACCGGATGCTTAGCATTACGTCAATATGTTAGGAATCATATGACGTCATGACGTATAATGCTTGCCTACGTAGATTGTATGTTCGAAAGTCTGACTTCTGTTGGGAATTCGCGTGGTGAAGACAGCGGTAAATCTGTAGATGATAAGAGAACAAGGATAGTCTCAGAAGAAACAACGAAATGTTTTAGACCGGTAACTTCATTTCAACATTGCACTATACAATGGACGTTCTATGTGACAGGAGAGTTTGCTGATTTTGTGTTAAACATTGGAGAGATCGTCTGCTAGAATCCGAGATAGGTCGCTTCAGATTGCAGCTTCTGGAAATTTGCAAGGTTTGTTGCCTGTTAAAGAACTGGATTTTACACGTAATGTATGTCATGTACAGTAAGCAACAACAAAAACACACACAAAGCAAATGGCATCGTCTGTCGACTAGTCACAGAGTGACAGAAACAAACCTGGCGAGGTATGCGTGTACTTTATACACGTGGAAGAAACCGGAACCATGCGTCTTTGTTATTGCCGATATCGTTTGGATATCGGCAAAAATGGCCAACTTTCGTAGCGTTATGCTTTGATGATCGGAAAAGGGATGTGTGAGACCATCCAATCACAGCCCACGAATTCCCCCACGTGTCCATCAGAATAGCTATATAGAAAAAATGGTGAGTCAGCATAAAACGGTAACATTTTCCAACTTTTCACCTATTTTCAACGCTCAGCCACTGACGCCCGAGTAGCACGTGCAGCACACCAAGCCTGTACAACAAAGGCAGGAGTCCACTCTGTGCGTGTGTATAAGATCAGCGTTATAGCTTGCAAAGTTTTGACAATAGCATCGATTTGCAAAAACACATGAAAATGAAGGGTGTTCCCTAACTTTTTGTGAGTAGTTTATTTTAATTAATCTATATTAAGGGAGTATCCTTTTTTGAATATAAGTAAATTTCTCTTCAAGACAGATTTATTGGGTAAGGTAAAAAATATTTTTTTAAAAAGTAACAACATTATTTCTTTCAATCCCTTTTAGCTGCTATGTTTGTTCAACACATCAGGTGGCACCCTGCCTCTAGGTCAAGCGTCACTCCCTGAATGACAAACGAAATAGCTGGACATTTATTGGTCGCCAGTCAGCATACAGAATTCACAGAGTTTTTATGAAAAAACATGTCACACTGATTGTTACTACTTTTCATTCCAACCCCCGTTTAATCAACCTCCATGTTGCTAATAATTAATATACAACGCAAAGGACTTTTAGACTTAATTTTTTTTATTTGTTTACAATCACCCAATCATCTTTTTTCAGCCTCACCTCCCAGCAATACCTCTCTTATTTTGTATTACTAGTGTACTATATTGAACAATTCGGTGTACTTTAAAAAGGTGGATTATGATGATGATGATGATGATGACGACGATGATGATTCCAACGCATCAGTCAGATATGGTTTTTGTTGTTGTTGTTGGTGGTGGTTTTTTTTGGGAGGAGAGGGGGGGGGGGGGGGGCTACTGTTGTTTTGCCTCTTAAATTTATTTTTCTTTATATTGTCTTTCTGTCTTTCGTGTTCTGGCTGTTCTGCACCTTATATGTTTTTGTCTATGTCGTCATTTGGGGGTATTGTGAAGGGGGGGGGGGGTTATTTGGGGGGAAAGGGAGCGGGGTTTTACAAATCCTCCCTCCTTTTACTCAGGACAGGAGCGACGAAAAATATCTATTTTGGAAGGCAGACATCTGTCTTGTCTGTGTTCAAACGTCTTGTTATACCATGTCAATGTGAGCCATAAAAAGTGTTTTGAGCTTGACATAACTGTTCAGCACTATCTTGTTCTGCCGACCTTATAAATATGTTAATACCTTTCATTTACAAGTAATGTGCCTTATTGATCACTCTAAGCTTGGTGTACTGGTTTGCAGACAACACTTTTTGTGTCGTTTGTGTTGTGTGAGGCTCTTCTTTAGCCAATATATGTATTACTAATGTGGCTTGTAAAGCGGTTTGAGCCAGCTTACAATGTCTAACTGTCAGACAGCATTGGTTGTGAAATAATGTATCCATCATTTGTTGTTAAACTTGTCAAGTTTTGCATAAAGTTTTTCACTCAGAAACTTCTGTCTATATAATCTGCTTGCTTGTTAGAGTGCTTGGTTGGTTTCAGGGCTGGATTCGATGGGGGATATCTGGGTTCCGGCAGCCCCCTTTCCCTCCCCCTTTCGCCGGCAAATGAACCTTTGTGCTGAAGGAGAGACCCAACCTTTTTTAAGTGCTAAATTTCAAAAGCATCCGCGGGGCTTAGCCCCCAGGCTCCCACCCCCATCACCTTATCCCGCCTAGCTAGCCCCTCTACTTTTGCCTCATTTTGGAAGCCCCTCCCTCTCATACACTAGGTCCAGGCCTGAGTTGGTTCTTTTGTTTGTTGTTTATAGTTTTCTTTATTTCTAATGCTTTTTGTTTGTCCTTTTATCTCTTGTGATCGCACCACCCTTTTCATTCATTATTTTCGTTTACTAATGATGCACCATATTGAGCACTTAACATTATTATGTTATCTTTCGTTGATAAGTTTTTGTTGTTGTTGATGTTGGTGGTGGTGGTTTTCGAGTTTTTGTTTGTTTTTAGTCTTTGGTGGTGGTGTTCAGTTTAGAGTATTTGATATATCGTCAGTCTTTTTTGTGAGAAAATAATCACCTGAATAATGTAAATTAAGTTTTATCAAACTGTAAACATCCACTTTAATTATTTAATTACATTTTTTCTCAACATAGATATAGAGATTTCTTGCAAATATTGTTCTACATGTACCAGATCTACAAATACTTTAAGTTACCAGTGTTTCCTTATCTAGATGTTCATTAAATTTAAGTTTTGCTTGAAACTTACTGCTGCCTTCTCTGTATTTTCTTTATTCAGATGTGATTGCAAAATAGTGTAAATGTGTGTGTGTGTGTGTGTGTGAGAGAGAGAGAGAGAGAGAGAGAGAGAGGGAAGAGAGAAAGAGAGAGAGAGAGCGAGAGAGAAAAACAGACACAGATAGAGAGAGTGTTATACCAAGTTCACAGAATTGCTGGTTTCCTTAAAAAGACCATGTCTGCTGCTGTCACACAAATTCACATAATGGAAGCTGATTCCAGGAAGTCAGGAACCCCCCGCGGGTTAGGGGGAGTCCCATATTGGTTGGGACGAGAAAGAATTTACCCGATGCTCCCCAGCATGTCGTAAGAGGCGACTAACAGGTTCTGTTTCTCCTTTTACCCTTGTTAAGTGTTTCTTGTATAGAATATAGTCAATGTTTGTAAAGATTTTAGTCAAGCAGTATGTAAGAAATGTTACGTCCTTTGTACTGGAAACTTGCATTCTCCCAGTAAGGTCATATATTGTACTACGTTGCAAGCCCCTGGAGCAATTTTTTGATTAGTGCTTTTGTGAACAAGAAACAATTGACAAGTGGCTCTATCCCATCTCCCCCCTTTCTCCTATCCCATCTCCCCCCTTCCCCCGTCACGATATAACCTTGAATGGTTGAAAACGACGTTAAACACCAAATAAAGAAAGAAAGAAAGAAAGAAAAGAAGTCAGGAGTGGTGTGATGAGTCGGGTAGGGTCTTAAAAGTGATGTAGTCTTAAAATGGGGGCAAGCTTACAGAGGAAGTCTTAAATCAGAGGTACAGCCTAATCTTATATTCAATGCAATCTGCAGCTTTTGCCAAGTAAAATAGCTGCCTGATCCCACAAACTGACAATTCTGCATATTTGGTATGGTAACATGTACAAGTATGCACAAAACCAAACCCTCTGAGAACACGAATATCTAAATGTTGATATTGTTCAGCTCTTGAATGTTTAAAAACAAAAATCAAAACTTATAATTACTGAAAATCAACGTTACTTTTATACAGTTAAGAAGAAAAGCTGTTGAGGACAATTAGAACTTTCTTGTGTTAAAAAGGTCAAGTGCTATTCTAAATCGTATGTTTTTGTACCCTTAAACTTGTGTGTGTGTAATGACCAAAACACGGTCAATTTCAACCCCAGAGAAGCGTCCTAAACAAATTTTCTTCTGAAGTACAATACAAATATTGCTTTAATTTTAAAGAAGTATACAAAACATCCACAACTGGCGCCTCAGGCAGACAATAACCGTTTATTTGGTTGGGATGAAAAAATTGGACCATTGACATATTAACAGTGACACCAAAATGGCGAAAGCAAAAAGAAGAAAAGAAATACACACATGGACAGGCAGACTGACACAGATAACAGACAGACAGACAGACAGTGAGTCTCTCTCTCACACACACACACTGACACTCACACCCACACACACAGAGGGAAAGAAACAATACACAAATTTAAATAAAGAATACACTTGTGTATGCCACTACAAAACAAAACATTTCAAAAACAACGAAGGAGCAGACACTTATATCAAAGTTTAGTTAAGATATAATTGTACTACTATTTCCATTGTTTCTGTCAGATATTTAATACATGTACATGTATTAAGGACACGTATGAATCTGAAAACATTCAATAACATAATTTCTCAGCAGTTAGTTGCAATTGCTGTCACCATGTCTTATTTCCTAATCACGAATAATTGTCTGTGATTTAAACCTAGATGACATGTTCTGCGTGCACTTTTACGGTTTTGTACAAGATTGAGCCACACAAATACTTTCAGCTGCATCAACTCTGAACTGAACCTCTGTGCAAAGTAAGAATGCAGAAAACAAAACCCATGGACACTTCACTTATCAGATAGCTAGTAAAAGTTTCTTTGAGCAATATTCCTCTTTAAAGCATCAGCTCTGCATTGTATCTAACAACAGTTTAAAAAATAAAATAAAAAATACTGAAAACAAAAGGCTGCTAAAGTGACACTGTTGTTTTTCTTGTGTAATACTTTCTGCTTTATACCCAAAGATTCACATGTATTTTTCTCCTGCATTTTCAATCGTTCATTATGAAGTTTTCTCATTCAAGGCACACAGTACTTTTCTTCCTGAACTCTACCTAACACTGCCCTGTTAAAAATACATACAAAGTAAACAGTACTCATCCTTAATACAAAGAAAAGAACGAAAGAAGGAAAATACGATTAGTGCCACAACATTTTATTTCAGATCTGGTTTTTTTTGTTTAAACAATTTACCAGATATAAACAAATGTTTACATCAATTCTTTGCAACAACGAATGTTACAGTTGGTGACAGGATTGTCAAATAAAATGTAGCCATTTCAAAAAGATGATAATTGTATATGTACATACACAGGATACTGCCACTATTAAGATGCAATCATGAGAAAATAGTATTCTTGGGACTATTCAACCAATTCAGAATTGAATTGCTCATACAAAAAATAAGACTATCACAAATCAATGCTATGTATGTTTTTTAGGGCCTTGTCATCATACACCATCTTGCCAAATTTGGTACTGATAGACTGAATAGTGTCCAAGAAATATCCAACGTTAAAGTTTTCCGGCCGGACGGACGGACGGACGACTCGGGTGAGTACATAGACTCACTTTTGCTTCGCATGTGAGTCAAAAATCATTATCAACGTTTTTGGTAAAAGTATTTGTTAAAATTCAAATGTAAAAGATGAAAACAAAATTTAGATCAAGACTCTATGTCTGTATAAAACATGTTGACACAGACATTCCAGATTTAAAACATTGAACACAGATTTATAATCCTGATATAATATGTGCAAAAAGAGCATACATGTATATACCATTTACAAACAAGGCAACCAGTCCTCAAGTCAATTTACTATACATTTTCAGTTCACAGCTTTTGCTAATTAACGTTAAAGACAATATGGATAAAAGTTGTTTCTTTTTGTATGTGCGATTTTTCATTCTGAACTCAAAAAAATGAGTATTTGCACATCTCATGTTAGCCTGTTATGAAAATGAGTTTAAATCAAATAACAAAACAGAACAAAACCATGGATGGATTAAATATTGTATATTTGATACAACTTTAATAATACTATAATCATATTCACAGTATATTACACTGTGTCAAAACAAAAGTAACACCTCTTAAACTCGCACAAACACCCTCAGCATAAAAACCAAACAAACAAACAAACCAACAAACAAATAAAAAGCTAATTAAATAAAATCTACAATGTTAGACACTTAACAATAAAACCAAACAGGTAACCCACACATTTTCACCCCGAAAATTCCACCTAAGAAGGTGAACCATGATAGTCACAGACTATAGATATTTGTATTTTGCCCTTTGAACATCCAACCTGCATAGCATAGTACATTCCTCAGTTGCAAGACATATGGGTTGGAGGCACTTGGGGTGCGGGGAAGGGGAATTTCAAAATGTTCATATGATTGTGGCCATAATATTGAAATGTTTCACACAGTCCCATCAAACCTTTCATGAACCAAACCATAGAGATTGACGTCTTCAGGCAACCAGAATCTTTCAGGCTGAAATGTCCAGTGGAACTACACACTGAACACAGACCCTATTTGTCTTGTGGCCATGGGCTAAAAATGGTAACTCAAAGAATAATCTGATTTTTGTAGCAGCCGCTCAGATCCTTGTGAGGAAGGACTATGGAGTTAAGAATGATCACTTCTGATGGCACTTGAACACTGGAACCTGAAACATATAATAATGATAATACGAATAAAAACCTAATCTAGCAAAAGTCCAGTAAATAAAGTGTTTTACAAATCAAAAAAACATAACATAAAGTTAAAAAAAAACCACACATACACACGCAAAACACAAAAAACCCACCATACAGTGATACACACAGACAAAAAATCATGGGTTAATTATTCTCAGAAACATATGCAGTGTAAGGGTCACTCTTATTGGGAGTTGACAGTTTTGTCATAATAAGCAGACACATGTTTCTGAGCTGAGAACAACCCTCATACAATTCGCTGAATTAAGCAGAGAAAACTGAACTAAAATCTAGATTCATTTTAAAGGAAGGGCTGTCTCCGGAATCATCAAAAAAAGATAAACCATTCCTACATCTCCTGATGATCTAATATTTGTACAAGATGGCATCAAAGAATTTTGACTAAATCTTCATTTCAGTACTCACAATAAACATTGTTTTCTTCCTCTTCTTCTGCGTTTATGGGCTACAACTCCCAAGTACACTTGGGTTTTGAATGAGCGTGCTTTTAGATGTATGACCATCTTTTGGCCCCTGCCGTTCACAGTCAAACTTTGTTTTAAACAAATTCAGGGGATTGTAAAACTTTGTTCAATCTGATGGCTCACCTATAACAGTAATAGAAGGATTCAGCCTGCCATCCTCAGTGAACATGGAGGGAATTTCCAGCTTGGCGAAGGGTTTGTTGGGGTTGGGGTCATTGGGCGTACCCTCCACCCTGGTCCAGAACCCCACTGTGCTGTGCCAGCCAATGATGGAGTGGAGGATGCAACAGTGATCCTAGAAACAAACACAAGGTAAGAATTACAGTTTCAATGATATGTTGTATAGTTGAACAAAGTAAACTCAGAATACAAACAACATTAAAAAAAACCAGCAAAATACAGTTAATTTCCAAGAATACCAGTGTTATGACACATGGTTTTTTCTTAGATAACAGCTAATCCATTACTAACCTATTTCAGAAGTAAGAAGCTCATGAGTAATATATCATTGCACCTTAACAAAGAAGATCAACAGAGATGACTACACATTAAATGTAAGATGAACATCATGCAAGTTATGTTTTACAGTCATGTTTAAATCAGGTATGAGTGGGAGTAAATCAAACCCTACCTCCTACTGAGTTGCCATCCTTTTTTCCCCCCATCCAGTTCTGTTCTTTTTTCTTCATATCGAAATTCTGCCAAGAATCTACTTGTCCAACTCACTCTTAACCTCCCTTGCCCCTACTCTCCTACCTCCACTTCTCCACAAACAGGGGTGGGACTCTTGTGATGAAAAAAGAGAAAATCCCTTTTATCTAGGGGGGTTCGAGGGCATGCTGACCCCCTGCATTTAAAAAAAAATGGTACATTAAAATCTGTGCAATCTGGTGCATAATTCTGAGACTAAAATTCAACTCGTCTGGATTAGATAAACAAGTCGCGTAAGGCGAAAATACAATATTTAGTCAAGTAGCTGCCATTTTTCAGCAAGACCGTATACTCGTAGCATCGTCAGTCCACCGCTCATGGCAAAGGCAGTGAAATTGACAAGAAGAGCGGGGTAGTAGTTGCGCTAAGAAGGATAGCACGCTTTTCTGTACCTCTCTTTGTTTTAACTTTCTGAGCGTGTTTTTAATCCAAACATATCATATCTATATGTTTTTGGAATCAGGAACCGACAAGGAATAAGATGAAAGTGTTTTTAAATTGATTTGGACAATTTAATTTTGATAATAATTTTTATATATTTAATTTTCAGAGCTTGTTTTTAATCCAAATATAACATATTTATATGGTTTTGGAATCAGCAAATGATGGAGAATAAGATAAACGTAAATTTGGGTCGTTTTATAAATTTTTATTTTTTTTTACAATTTTCAGATTTTTAATGACCAAAGTCATTCATTAATTTTTAAGCCACCAAGCTGAAATGCAATACCGAACCCCGGGCTTCGTCGAAGATTACTTGACCAAAATTTCAACCAATTTGGTTGAAAAATGAGGGCGTGACAGTGCCGCCTCAACTTTCACGAAAAGCCGGATATGACGTCATCAAAGACATTTATCAAAAAAATGAAAAAAACGTTCGGGGATTTCATACCCAGGAACTCTCATGTCAAATTTCATAAAGATCGGTCCAGTAGTTTAGTCTGAATCGCTCTACACACACACACACACACACGCACGCACGCACACACATACGCACATACACCACGACCCTCGTTTCGATTCCCCCTCGATGTTAAAATATTTAGTCAAAACTTGACTAAATATAAAAAGGCATTCTCCTCACACCCCCCCCCCCTCCCAAAAAAACACACAAACACAAAACACACTTTCACACACCAATGGTAACATTGTAATGGTGCATACTTACGTAATGAACCATGTATCCATAATCCAATAGTATGATTCAATGCATTGAAGCTCAAAATGACTATTAGTTATCAGGAGTTTTCAGTCAGCATAATTTAACTGTCAAGCCTCCAGTGTTCTGTTCCATCTTCACTTCTCTCCATATTGTTCAGTCAACAAGTTATGGATACTGTGACGCGGAAAAATAGATTACTCCAGCAGAATTCGTGTTGTGTCCATGGAAATCCGCAGATTCGCTGAAAAGTCCCACCCCTGACAAAACACACATACCCCCCTCCCACCCACCCCACACCTGTCAACCTGCCCTTTCTGAATCCTTTGTTCCAAGGTACAAACAAAAAATATATCATATACACAATTGCAGTTTATTACTATCTAAGTATTCCTTTCTTTTTAATTTCTTATGGATTAACTTGCTTAAATATGATTCCAGAGCAAAATGTATCCAACACTTATCAGGATTTTGTAATAACACTGACCTGCAGTGTAGCTCCTTCTAAGATAATGGATTCTCGGACTCGAACCCCTTCTCCAACCGTCACATTCCTCCCTATCGTCACATTGGGGCCCAGCTGAACATAAACAAAAGTCAATGATTTCACTGTACATTTTTCAATATCACACACCCACACACACACAAAATGGCAGTAACAATAAAATGTCCAACCATCTCTCTAATCAAAGATGTCAAAGGCAAAATCATTTTACACAGTTTCACTGTAGCTTTTACAATATATCTTACTATTGTCTAAAACCATATGGTTGGTTAAAATCATCCAAATACATGTACAGCAGTCCCTGCAATGTACGGCCCCCGGCGTGAGCGGACACCTGACATGTACGGACACATTTGCTCGGCACGGAGTGTTTTCCTTCTATATTTGCCCCCCCTTAAACGGACACCTGCAAAACGTGGACGCGGACACTCATTTTCGGTCCCAACAGCAGGTCATACCTCCAATGTACGGACAGACCATCGTCAAATTTTCACAACAAAATCGATAACAGAGCAGTCCGGCTCTTGGTACAAAGATCACAGCCGCAATGGCGTGATGACAGTCACTGATAACTTGAGTGCACGTGTACCCATCAGAAGGGGGGGTAGTTTTGGTCAGGAGTGGAGTACATGTATGCGAAGATGCCAACATGAAACTGCACTGTGCTCTTTATTCTTGTCTGTTGGACGTAATCAACAGAAACCACAGTCGATGAAGGTCCTGGGCGAAAGAGAGTGAAAAACCGGCCACAGTTCTCAGCATCGTGTGTCTGTATGTAACCTCTTTCATTGACAAGATACTCTTGTTTCCCCTCAGCCTTGACCAGTGAATCGGTTGCCTAATCTGTGAACCCTTCAGTTGTCTTGCTTTGTCAAAAGTTAGGACACAGTCAACTGGTTTTGCTCTGAGTGAACAGTGCAGCTGGCCTCTCTGGCCACAGCCCCAAACAGTACATGGCTGGAGGGAGTGAGAGAGGGCGGGGGGGTGGAGGGGTAGCTGGCTAAACTCTGTGGGGTGTCTGGTGTCACTACATGTCAGCAGGAAGAGCATTGGAGAGAAATAGAGAGGTGTACTCTTCCACACAATTTCCAAGCATCAGTTGTCACGGCTTGGGGTAGGCATTAGTGAGGGAGAGTGGGAGCTGTGTTATATACAGTGTATTTCCGACTGAAGAGTGAAAAAAAAGTCACTGCCATGCCACATGATCGGCATGCAGTCAATAAAGCCAGACAAGAAGAAAATAAATTACATGATTATGACATGCAGCTCTATCTGCTGCTATTTATTCAAACTGGTTTTCAACCTTATTCTTGCAAAGCATCTGCACACGCTCCTCTGTGCTGTGTTTGTGTGGCTGCTTTCGTATGTCAGTGCATGGTGAGTGTGTTCACTGCCTTAAGGATTTATTTGATCTCTTCTTTTCAACACTTTTCATACAAATCATTTTTACAGAACGTTTTAAAGACGTATTAGGAGTTTGTTGTTATTGTTTAGTAGCCACAAGAAGTGATTAGCATTGACTCAATCCTGTTGTTTGTGTGTCTCTGTGCGAGTGTATGGTGGAGGGGGTGGTGTGGTCACCCCTCCCGTGACCGGACACCTGCAATGTACGGACACTTTTGCTATGGCCCAAGGGTGTCCGTTCATGAGAGGGACTGCTGTACTTTAAATTTCACTCATATCACACACAAAAATAGAGACAGTAGCAATCAAATTTACATGGAGAATACAAAGACAGAACCGTATAACAAGTTTCTGAACTCCCATCGTTCCCTTTAAAAAATGATGGAGGATGAAGAAAACAAGAAACACGGATGAAAACCGTGATAAACAAACACTGTCCATAGAGAAAACAGTGACAGTCTCATGGTCAGTTATATCGATTGAACATAACCGCTCAATGGCTGGGGTATATAATACCACATGCTACAAATCATCACCGATGCCTGAAGTCTACAGGAAACCTTTTTAACACTAATGCAGGGGAGATAATCTACATTTTTGTTGTTCTGGCATCACTATTCCAATAACCAATCAATGAATAAAACAGCTATAAATTTATTAATGGACGAAACAAAAAACCGTATTGTATCATTTAATCAATACAGGACAGAAGTGCTGACTTACCACGGCAGTGGGATGAACTTGTGCACTTGGGTGAATGAAGACATCCCCTGTGATCTTGGGTTTACCCTCTGAGTTGAGGGTAAGGCGTTCTGGGTGTGTGCGTTTGTAGATGGCCAGGTAGTGTCGGTTGGCATAAATAGCAGCCCTGTTCAGTTAAAGAACACAAGACACATCAATCGTAATGAATCGTAATTAAAATGTTGCTTAAAACTGTCTGAAATTACTCCGTCATTCCTTTAACACACATATAAATCGTTATAAACACTTTGCTTAAAATTGTCTGAAATTACTCAGTCATTCATTTTGTTCATGACAAAAATAATATTTTGATTTTCAAGGATAATCTGTCAAAAAATCCTCCTTTGCCTGCCTATGTATCATGTGATCAGACTGAAGGTCACGGCCACACACCAATACCATATCTGTGCAACCAAAAATTCAATTAAAAAAAACCCAACTAAGTAGCATAAAAGTATATGGCCATGAGGATTGATTGGCGAAAGAATCAAAATAGGCACAGATGCATGTATTTTTTCTTCCTTTTGCCTGCTTCATCAATGCGATACCAAAACACACAAAAAGAGAATGACGTGACTTGCTGATTCGATCTGACTCGTGAAGCATGATGTTCAATCAATAACCAGTGTCATCAGTACATTACAATCTTACCCAGCTGATTTGATCTGACTCCAGAATTGAGAGGTGTGAAAAACAAACAGCGTGGCTGTGGCTGCCATGGGCAAAAAGACATCTTGCTCCAAACGAATCACCTCTTTGGACGGGACTTGGTAATCAAAGCTGGAAAAAGGAATTGTCAAAAGTCATTGAACTGAACAGCTACAAGCGGCCACAGACAGACACACACACACACACACACACAAATGAACCCATGTCAAAAATTATCCACAGCCAGGCAAGCACTCACTTACGACAGGAGGACAAACATTGTACTGATGTATTGACTAAAATTGTTGCTGACATTGCTCATCCAATTTCTTCAGTATTTAACTGGCAAGATAAAAGAAATATGTTTTCCAGAATGCGTTCTCACATTAACTGTCTAAGACTTAATAGATATTTGAACAACAATAACACTGTTCCTTCCTCAGATGAATAAGCATATCTTAAAATTCAGCAAAATGACTGATGAAAACACATCTAAATTAAACTACATGTATTTATTCATGTATGCTTTTGTGAGGCGTTTGGAACAATTTTAGGATTTGCGCCATATGAATATCCTCATTTTTATTAAGCTGGGGACAAAAACAACCACCCCAGCTTCACTGACCACATACCAGTGAAATATTGTCTTACATTTATTGATCACTATTGATTAATGCTTATACATGTAAGAAAAGTGATCAGCTGTTACCCAGCATTTACACAAGTAACTCACAACATCCAGAAATAAATACCCCAGTAAACCTAGCTCAGAAGCTGTTTCTCCTACTTTTAAACATTTTTACTTCGGATAAATGCCTGTTGAAAATTAACTGACTCAGTGACTGTACATGTCTCCAAAGCTTAATTTTCATAATAAAAAAATATGAGGTTTCAAGTTGCGATTTTTCTTTTTTTTGAGTGATCAGAAATAAAGATTTCTATGCCCCCCCCCCCCCCCCCCCACCCCCTTTCCCCATGACTGCACACACTTTCAGAGAGATCAGAGAAGGGAAAGTCTGCTTCTTGGAACTGAAAATAAATGTAAAAACAAAACCATCTATGAAAACAAAATCTGTCAGACATTTTAAAGATGAGCAGAGAATGTGTCACTGATCTGACACTTACATAGTTCTAATCTGCTCATTAATCCTAGCCTGTATCTCTGCATGGCACACAGCTCAAAGTATGACATCAAACTGGAGAGTACATGTGTAAGCCATACACACTGTACCAGGGGTGTACCTTAACTTTTTTTGCTACCGGCCAGGGGGGCCGGTAAGTCAAAAATTGAACCGGCCCCCCCAAATCCCAACCGGCCCCCAACTTGCCGGGATTTCTTACAACCGCCCCAGCGGCTCGTCGCTTGCTAACCACATACACAAAAGACGTACATTCATACTTATAATGCATACATGTGGATTTGCACTACTAATAACTACCACAAACACACAGAAAACTTGATGACTAAAATGCTATGTTTTAATATAATGATAATTAACCTTGTTTTAATAAAGAATTTAAAATAAATGCCGCCACAAAGAAACAAGAAATCAAAACCACATTCACACCCTGTCACACAATCACACACTAAACCTCACTAAAAGTTACCCCCTTTATGTACCCCAACCACACAATTTACAAAGTAATTTACTATGGAACTTTACTTACCACATAAACACACACTACAAAAGAGTAAATCAGCATTTTTTTTAAATTTAAATTATGTTTTTTGTTGTATAAAACCAAGTATAAAAAACTGACTACAAACAAAACATTTTTCTAAGTTGCTTTCTTGTTTTGTTTCTTTTTCTTTATGTCTGTGTTATTAATATTACTGTAAAAGTTGTATACCAGCCAAATTTACCACAGCTTAAGTCATAAATAATCAAAAGCATTACATTTCATTTCTATTTCCTAATGAAAACAAACAGATGTTCAGATTTCCTGATCCTAGAATTGTTCACAGGTGATCTTTATGCTTTTGATTCAGCAGAGTTGCATCCCTTGTCCTATTGTTGAAGGTCTGTCTTTTCTTCTTTATATAGTGGATCTGGGTTTTTTTTTTTTACTTCCTTAGTTGAAGGGAAATAATTGACAGCAGTAGTACTGTCACTACTTGTACTAAGTTGGTCAGCAAAGCTGGTGTTAACATATTTGGGAAAACGGTCTCAATGAGTATCCCTGCAGTCAATGACATAATTAGGCCAAAAAAAAAAATAGGTCTGTTTACGGTAACCCGACCGACCCTATTTTTTTCGCGCGACCCTAGACTTTTTTTTGGCATTTGGGGGAAAGAAAAAAAAAATCTTTTGTTTTCTTTGCAAAATAACGTAAAAATATGGTTTTTTGGAGGAAAAAAAAAAAGAAAAAAAAAATCCCGACCTACCGACCCTATTTTTTGGGCCTATGTTACCGTAAACAGACCTTTTTTTTTTGGCCTTATATACATTTCCCAGAAACTGGATCAGTGGTACATAGCAGGCACATCAAAGGAAAAATACAGAGGGCTAAGGGGAATATGTTTGCTCTGGATGGGCGGTCAGATCAAAGGCAGATGCATTGTAAAAGCTGGTTGGCCTTGAGACCTGGGTCAATGACCGTTACTTGCAATCTGAACACAGCTGCCTGTCGAGACACTGACCTTCTTACTCGGGGTCAATGACCGAGTTTTTATCTGAGAGGAAACTGTTTTACAACATGTGAAAGTCTCTGAAGGATTGGTGAGCGCAGGATAAGATCAGAGAGGGGGTGAAGTGAATAGCGCAAAGAGGGGGGACGGAGGGGGGTAACTATTTTGACTGCTGATGCAAATTGCCAGCGGCTCGTGGCACTGGAGGGGTGATGACACGGTCAAGTGAGGCGGAGGGGGGTAGCTGTCTAGCCAATGTGTCTGAGATTGATTGATGGTAGTCCTGAGTCCTCAAAGTGGGGGAAGGGGGGGGGGGGATGAGTGGGCAGTAGAGAAGTGACAGATTTTGAGATCGCCCGCAGAGATATTTGTTCGCCGGCCGTTCCGATTGACTACGTTGCCTAACGACTTTGTACTTCAGCAAAATTTGAACTCGCCCGGCGGGCGATTTCAGAGGAATTTCGAACTCGCCCGACGCGATTTGAAGTCGCCGCGGGCGAGCGGGCGAGCGCCAAAACTCACCCCTGCTGTACAAGCAAATGAACTTCACAACATTCCCACGTCCAACAAACTCACACCATTTAAGGCTCATGCCTGCTCTACATTTTCTACATTGTTTTATATATTTTTGTTTGACACATACATTCAAAAATGCAAACAGGGATTTCATTGACTTCATTAAGGTCACATCCTGTCAAAGCAAATACTGTTCCCACATTATGAGTCACACTAAGCACTTGACAGATGTGTTAGTCTGCACTGCAATTAGTGCAAAACTGATGCCTTCAACAAGGAAACAGAACAGACAAGCATGCTTCATGTGAATCTAATGAACAGGTTCATGATCATTTCAGACATTCAGAACAACATTGTTTTTGTCACTCTCATATGTTCTTGTGCCTTGCTTACTTGTGGGGGGCTGGAGGGTGCATTGACCTTAGCCAACAAACACTATAGCAAAAGACAATGTTTCAATTGTGTTTAAAAAAAACCCAAAAAAAACAGTTACTTTGATACCTGTTATACCAACAACAAAAACCCTCAAAAAAACAACCTCACACTTTTGAATGAAAAATATATAACTTTGTGTTGTCTACTGCATGGTTCATCTGCTTAACCAAAAATATCCCTCTCGCGTAAGGACACCTGCCATAAAAAGACATCTTAAGTCCACCCTAAGGGCGTATTCTCGTGACAGGTATCACAGTAAAATGGTCACTTTCAACTGCAGTGATCACCACAACAGGCAAAACAGTGTATGATAACTGTTCACCAATTTCAGGGTTATATAGTAACCATCAAACAGTGGTTACTGTCAGATTAAAATAACCAAGTGTATCAGCTCTGTGTTACTAAAGATCAAAAACATACTGTACTAGTGTTTTCAAACAAAAGCAGACATTGTTCATCAGTCCTCAGCAACTTTGGATATATACCAAGGCTAGGAAAACTGATGAAAGAAAGAAACTTGGATCAATGTGTCAACTTTTCCCCCCAATCCGTGTATACAATCTACATGCATACACCAGCACATTTACTTATTTCCTCATACTGAAGAAATGTGCTGTTGGAGTAAGTGTCTCTCCCAACCATCTCCCAAAGAAACAAGAGAGAGAAAAAGAGTAAGAAAGAGAAAGAAAGGAAGAAAGAGAGAGAGAGAAAGAGAGAGAGAGAGAGAGAGAGAGAGAGAGAGAGAAATGACTGCATTTTGTTTTCATTCCTTTATCCATCACCTGGATCGAGCTACATATGTACAGCCCATGCTGTGTGAAGTGAAACCTTCCCGTAACCGTAACTATTGAGTGAGGAGTTTGGAGTTCATTCACCCATTGTACAAACACCAGTGCCATCTTAATTACAGAAAACAATCACTTACATCTTCCTGCGTCCAACACTATACATGTAACTTGTTCATAAAAAGACAGAGGAAGAAAGCAAGAAGCATTGAGTGACAGGTTTTCAATGAAATAATGCGAGAGCAAGAAATTATGGTTTCCTTTCTTTGAAACAGTGGCACCTGGCATGCAATGAAAGGACACCCATGAGACCAACCAAAAGTGTCTCCAAGTTGCAAGTTTATTTTATGACAGGTTAATTATTTAGTCAGGTTAATATCATAATAGACAAAGGGACAGCAGGTGGTCTTTAGAAAGATCGCAGATACCACTTAAGCTATTCCAAAAACACCAGAAAGCTTGTTGCCAATGACAGCTGTATTGAATCTTGCATTGTCATAAAAAGAAAAAAAGAGTTAAGGTGGTACAGGTATGATGAAAACACATTTGACTGAAATTCACGGAGTGTCTTTCTTTTGTTTTTTGCCAAAATGGAAGATGCCTTTTGTGTATATTTTCAGTTTCCTTGTTTATTTTTTGTTGTTGAAAATTAATTTGAATGATGAAAATTCTCTGTATGATAATACGGGTAGTAGTACCATAAACATTTATTTTATATTTATTATATGAAAGCCATCAGTAATGACACAACTAGTGATAGTAGAGTTAAGTACATTGTAGCTGCTTTCACATGATCCCAACCACTACAAAGAAAGTTAATGTCACATGATATGAAAAAAGGAAGTTAAACTTTGTTTCAAAGTAAGAAATTAAAATACAGTGATAAGCATAGGTACATACTTCTGATATAAACAAAACACACACTTTTCTTTTTTTTAGATCACACCCAGCTAAGTCTAAAGCAGATTACTCACACACACACACACACACACACACACACACACACACACACACACACACACACACACACACACACACACACACACACACACACACACACACACACACACACACACACACTAAATTGAACAAATAAGTTTATACTTAATGCTATCTATGTAATTTGGTTGGTTTTACCAAAATCACTATCCTGAAAACTTTTCAAAATCAAACAGTAAACATTCAGATGCTTCACATTCATTCAACACTAATACCAAACAAGATACAGCCCCAGACATTAGTAAAAATCTAACAGACTCTTATCTAGTGGGATTTGTCAACAGGTAGTTTATGTATACAAGTGTGTTACTATTAGACACAAATTGACACAGGGCAAGTTTGTTACAAGTACAATTGAGTTAGCATTAGAAGTTTAGTTACATACATACAGGTGAACGAATGTTAGCTACATGTTTATCTGTCCAGATTGTATAGGGTTCACCCAATACTGCACAGGTGCATGCACAGAGGTAAATATTTCAGCTGAACAATGTTATAGTCATTATATAGGTATGTTAAGACAATGTTTGGCACAATTACTCCAAATACATGTGCATATATCTAAACATGCAGCGCTGCAAGTGAAAGGGGCTGCATGCAAAGTAGGTCTTCCAGCCTGACAGTTAGGTCATCAAAAGCTGAAATTTGCCAGTGGGCCCATGGGAACAAGACGTACCAGGCAACAAAACTACAGCACAGATGGAACTACCTCGCACCGGACTGCAGTGCAAGACTGTAGGCACACAAACGCAAAAATGCATCCACAGAGGACTATTTCACTGGTTCACGAGACAATGCCAAGGGGATGGTGAAATAAGGCAATGGAAAGGGAGTAACAAGCATGCCAAAAGCCACGTTTCCACAACGAGGACACATACTGAACTGAAACGCTGGGAAGCACATACCCCTTGTTCATGAAGCCTTGAAAACTAAAAGAAAGTAGAAACAGTGTCAGAAACGACACAGGGCTTGCAACACATTATGTGGCAAGAAATGATACTCTCAACTCAAAAAGGTTTTGTGCACTTGGGTTATAGCTCAATAAAAATGAAATGGAATGCTTCGTAAAATAGAACAGAAAATAAACTCTGCATCAAAACTGCTTCAGTCATAACCATATTACAAATACAAGAATCAGAGATGACAGAAGACAAACATAACATAATATAATCACACATCTTTTCAAAAGTCAAACAAAGATATTAAGACTTTATAAGTAATTCCCTTCACCCAGGAAAAGTCATAATATATGTATACATGTGTGGAAGTTATCATTCCCACATCATACTTAATGACTTGAACAGAAAGATCTCAGCTACACTATAAAACAAGATTCATTTCATCTCCAGCCCATCACCTATGGCCACAACTTTATCATGTATACGTTTTAGAGTTGTGATAGAAGTGCAATGCATTGCCATTGGTTACATCTCTTACCAGCAACTCATGTGCGTGATAGTGTGCGTGCAAGTGTGTGTGTGTGTGGTATGGATGTGGGCGGACGTGCGCGGACGTGCCTGTCTTGAGTACTTCTGGTGTTCTTTCTTTGTATGTTTTTATTGTTTTTATGTTTAGGGTTGTTGTCATATGCAGTTTGGTTGTTTTAAGAGCAGATGAACCACACTTTTCCATCCATTGTTTAATTGTATGGACAATAAATTATCTTATGTCTTATGTCCTAAGAGTATCACGTTAGGAAGGGAAAAGCAAAAATAATGCGTACACCTGCATTTTTTTCAACACCAACCTATTATGCCCCATGGGAGACCAAAAACAAGCAGGTTGTAACAACTAGCAGCAGATTTTCGTAAGGTACATAGGTGTTGAAATAACGGCAACAATACTTAACAAATAGCTTCTGACCTATAGTTTTCCTCCAGGTTTTTCTTGAAGGCAACTTCCAAAGGCTGGAAGATTTCTGGGGTGAACAGATAGATACCGCAGTTGATGGTAGTGCTGACAAAAGTTTCTGGCTTCTCCACATAGTGCAGAATCTGAATCAAAAGGGTTTGAAAAATCAGTGCCCCTGTTAGCAATCACAACAAATTCAACTGACTTATGTCACTGCCCTGTAACAGGCTATGTGACTACTGACTTTTTTCTTTTGTGCACATGAAATTTCCTTGTGATATACTAAACAGTGACTATACCAAACAGTGACTGATACTTGGAAAAACATTCAAATCTGAAGAAATAATTATGCAGATACATCCCCTGCATTATATATATATAAACATGTCACTGTATGTCTCAATTTCTTCCCCTTGAGCCATTAACTCATAGAATATTTGCATCCAATCTCTCTCTCGATCTCTCATCAAAACATGTACAGTAGAACCTCCCTTTTAAGGCCCCCACCATTTTTAGAAAATCGGGTCTGAAACAGGAGAGTGTTAAATTGGGAGTACACTTACAGAGGCTATGAACAGAAAGTCTGAAACAGGAGAGTGTTAAATTGGGAGTACACTTACAGAGGCTATGAACAGAAAGTCTGAAACAGGAGTGTTAAATTGGGAGTACACTTACAGAGGCTATGAACAGAAAGTCTGAAACAGGAGAGTGTTAAATTGGGAGTACACTTACAGAGGCTATGAACAGAAAGTCTGAAACAGGAGAGTGTTAAATTGGGAGTACACTTACAGAGGCTATGAACAGAAAGTCTGAAACAGGAGAGTGTTAAATTGGGAGTACACTTACAGAGGCTATGAACAGAAAGTCTGAAACAGGAGAGTGTTAAATTGGGAGTACACTTACAGAGGCTATGAACAGAAAGTCTGAAACAGGAGAGTGTTAAATTGGGAGTACACTTACAGAGGC
The DNA here is from genome assembly GCF_037325665.1 of Littorina saxatilis. Classification (NCBI taxonomy): domain Eukaryota; kingdom Metazoa; phylum Mollusca; class Gastropoda; order Littorinimorpha; family Littorinidae; genus Littorina; species Littorina saxatilis. Next base: position 31,086,164 of record NC_090246.1, read on the forward strand.
TATGAACAGAAAGTCTGAAACAGGAGAGTGTTAAATTGGGAGTACACTTACAGAGGCTATGAACAGAAAGTCTGAAAAAACAAGGTCTTAAAAGAGGGGGAGTCTTGGTGAGTTTGTTTGTTTGTTCGTTCATGGGCTGAAACTCCCACGGCCTTTATGTGTATGACAGTTTTTACCCCGCCATTTAGGCAGCCATACGCCGCTTTCGGAGGAAGCATGCTGGGTATTTTCGTGTTTCTATAACCCACCGAACTCTGACATGGATTACAGGATCTTTTTCGTGCGCACTTGGTCTTGTGCTTGCGTGTACACACGGGGGTGTTCGGACACCGAGGAGAGTCTGCACACAAAGTTGACTCTGAGAAATAAATCGCCGAATGTGGGGACGAACTCACGCTGACAGCGGCCAACTGAATACAAATCCAGCGCGCTACCGACTGAGCTACATCCCCGCCCCTAAACAAGGTCTTATAAGAGGGGGAGTCTTGGCGAGTCATAAAAGGGGTCCTGCTGTACACAATTTATGAATAAATCAAAATTGCATTACCTCATGTGTATCCTTGTTTTCCACAATGCAGCCGTAGGTTAAAGATTGTTGCCTGGTAGCCTAGCAAAACGAAAAAAGACATTTTAATTAAAAAGCAAACACTATGTGTTCACAACTTCTTTACTGAGCACACAAGATCAGAAAATGCCTGCAAACAGTGCTGACAAACTCTTGCGCTTATGGTCAAACTCAAATCATAAAATGTTCACAAAGAATTTCACATTCTGAACCAATAAAAAACAAGAGGCGAAGCCTTCAAGGCTCACGTAAGAAATCGACAAACAGTAACACAAACTCAATCACTCCGTCACACATACACACACACACACACACACACACACACACACACACACAGTATGCATAGGTGACACTGTGCAAGAAAGCGAGACACTAGATCTAGATCTAGCCTACTTAAGCCTGTCCTTAATTGAGCCCGTAGTCGACTACACGAAGCTTCGCAAAGTCTTAATACCAAAAACCCGCAGCTACGGCGTGGTACTTTGACCCCAACATCGCTTCTCAAGTTTTGACATGCGAAGCTTCGCCGTAGCTCGCAACGAAGTTTTTTTTTTTTTTGTAAGAAGAGTGCTTTTTGATTCAAGATGGACGACGAAATCAGACTCAACACCATAGTGAAGAATGCACTTATCGACTTTGGTCGATATCGACTAACCTCCTACCTGTATTATTTCATACTGCGATGCATTGACATGTCGAATGAAACTCGAAATCCCAGCGCTCACGCCAACTGGTCCCGGCCGTGCTCAGTCAACGAAATAGAACACATACAATTAACTTACGTCATCATCAAGTACGTAAAGTACAATTTGTGACGTAAAGTACTCAGAAAGAAGCACACCACGCGCTAGTCGAGACTACGTGCATGCGCTTTCTGACTAATAAGATTTGAGACGCCAAGACATGAAAAGATAACTCTCTTTTCCGCCATAGTGCCTTCCAACTAGTCTCGGCCCGCTCAAAATAATGAGCCAAAATGACCGAGACTTTCAGTAATTCCTTCGCGTGACGTCTAACCCTCTTACGCCATAATGTGACGTCTTCAAATGACGAAATGTTAAAGTTTCTACCACAGACATACACACGCACACACGCACACACACACAGACAGACAAAGTTACGATCGCATAGGCTACACTTACGTGAGCCAACCAGACAAATTCTTCTATCCGAGATACTTATTTCAATTATGTACGACAAGCACTCAGTCATTTCAAATGGATAAAATTGCAAACGATAGTGTTGCATTTGACAGCAAGCTCTTTGCAGCAAACTAACTTGTAAGAATTGTTAAATTTCAGAAAGAAAATAAAAGTTTTATTTTTAAAGGGCTCACCTCTGTCGCCAGCACAGTGCAGATGGCAGAAGACGGCAGAGCTCGATGGGAATCCAACATATCTTGCAGAGGAAAGTCTCCGCACACATCAGCGTTCATCACAAAGAACATCTCCGGTCCTCCCGTCATGATCTGATCTCGGAAGTGGTACAAGCCTCCTGCTGTTCCCAAACCACTGTATTCCTGCAGATACCTACAATTCAACAACAAGGAACATTGTATTTGAAATCATATTTTGCAATTTAAAAGTTAAAGGTGCACTTCTAATCATTTGATGACTTCTTCTCACTTCCTCTCATCCAAAGCAAAGTAAGGCTGACGATGGTTTCTTCCTTTCAGTTTCATCAAAAGAACAAAATAGAAAGGAAGGGAGGAACATGACAAAAGAAAGAAAGAAACATAAGAAGAGAGGATGTAAGAAAGAAAGGATGAAGAAAGAACGACAGAACATGTTTCTTATAACATTTTCTATACATTAAACATCAATAAAAATGATTTGCTGTGTGGTTTCCTGTTGGCTCACCTGATTTGCACCTGGAACTCCACCTGGGACTGGCTGATGAATTTGTTGAGAGCATCGTTAGGTTGGTAAAAGCCAATCAGAATGATCTCACGTAGGTCTGACAGCTGAAACAATAACCTGAGGTAACACCTTACATCCAACTTTCTACCAGCTGTGCATACATTAAACACTTTCCTTCAGCCTATATAGAGATCTACAACAACATATAATGAAGACAACAAACATGAATTGCAAAGAAAACTCTTAATATACTTCCGCATCTGGTTCGAATTTCACTATTTCTTGCGTTATATAAAACATAGCAAATTCTCTTTTGTAGCTTTCTATTTTTTCCTTTCTTCTTGTGGAAAACCTCTCACATTTTCTTTGCATTAATGAAAATGTTGGGTTTCAAGACATCCTTCTTTTCACCATTGGAACAGTTTGTAGTCTAAGGATTCAGTAGTTCTTGTTTCAATTGGATATTTTTAAATAACAAGTTGTTACAATTTTACCTGTTACAACGCTAAAAACACACACCTGTAGACACACTTCAATACATTAAACCACAAGGCAGCACAATACCTTGCTGCATGCTTCAATATGATGGTAGATGACGGGAAAGCCAGCCACAGGAAACAGAGGCTTGGGCAGCTCCAGTGACAGTGGTCGGAATCGGGTACCTGAAACGTACATGCGATGATCACCAACTGATGATTTTTGTCAAGCATGCAGCTAATCTCAACCTGCCATGCTCACACTGCAACTTAACCATAGACAAAGATCTCGAGGCTGGGGAAGCAGTCTTGTACACAGTGAAATCTGAATCATCATACACAAACAATGATACATGTACGAGCCCTTAGGATCAATCCAGACAATGCGCATGCCCGATACACATATTTGCAATAGCTAGGGTTCATTTTGAAATAAGATAAGCGCAAAGAGCATTAATTTCTACAATGCATAATCCTATAATAGTGAAAGGTTAACCCTTTTTAAATACGCAATATACACTGTGGTCCTTGTTGGTGAGAATTAAGCTGTGGATGGAAGCAGAAATGGATTAGGTTGACAGTGTATTGGGTAAATTAAGTTTTAACACAAACATGAAAAGAAGCAGAAGTAATTGTACATTCTAGAACTTGTATTTGTAATGACTGTCACAGAGATGTGAGTAGCATATTTGTGATGTGAAACCACGTCGTGTTTTTAACCTCCCTAAATATTGAAGTGCGATGCGTAGGTGACCGGAGAGGCGTTATCACGGGTTTTGTGCGTTGCACGAGAAAACCATAGTTTGACATGAGTTGTGTTTTTGAGAACTGTAGCTGGTCTGGGGTTAATAACGTCACAGCGTTTAAGATTTTCAACCGGGAAGGTTGTCAGCGCGTGTCGGACTTGTTCTGGGAACAAGTACTCTTTCAAGAGACGGGTCTCTTAAGGTAAATGATTTACTATGTTGTACATTATTGAAGTTGGAATACATAGCTGGAATGTAAAGGTTAGTGTATACAAAGTGCACTAAATTCTAGTGTGAAGTTTTGAGAGAATTCTTGTTGTGATTATGTTATGGTTTTCGTTGGTAAATTCTTGAATATAATTGCTGTTACGCATTTATGTTATGTTTAAGACAGTGATACTATGTGTGGTAGTGTCAGTGATGGATTAAGTGATTCATGGATGAAGTATAGTTGGATTTTGTCTGTGGACGGAATGTGAATGTAGAATGAACGAGAGAGATGTTACATGACTTTAGTTTAGGAAGAGGAGATGGTTAAAGAGAATGTGTATTAAGACTTGGGTTAATTCTTTAGGAGTTTCCATGAGGGGTTTTCCATGGCGTGGACAAGGGACGGACCTTACACGGGAGAATGCGGGGCGATGGTGGGGGAAGAGACCACATCGGCGCAGAGATGGCTTGACGGCGGAGTCTCCATCGTTACCGGTCGTAGAGGCGACGGTTTATTTCGCTAATGGCGGAAATGTTTCTCGGGGAGAAACGTGAAAGGTGTGTGTTGGCACCTATAAGGAAAGTTTCTGGGAATTCATCATCTACGGGATTCAGCGACACAAGGATGTGTAAATGACGACATGCAGTGAGCCGTGATACGAACTCGTGAGTGTCTGTCAGCACCTTATCTTGTGCGTTAATCTATCTTTGAGAAAGTATCTTTATACTATGTATTTACATGCATTGAGTGAATGCTATATGTTGTGTGAACTGTGTGGTCGAGAAGTTGAGTCGTATTGATGTATTTGAAGTGAAGAATTGTGTTATATTTTGGTGAGGAAATAATAAGTCTGCATCCTCCCAAAATTCTGTGTTTGGAGTGTTTTAGTGTGAAGAGTGAAGAGTCAGGGTAATTAGATAGGGCAGAACACGTATACGTAAAAGTAACTCCTTTATTCACACTAAAATCCACTTCATGACAATGACAATCAGACCAGATGGGATGTGGCTGACAGTGCCATGGCCTGGAGCTTCTCTCTCAAGCAAAAGTTGATGGTGCATGCTTCTTGAGACAGCAAAATTGGAATCGTTGTTTTCATTCATAACATTAACAAACTGTCGGTGGCATCAAATGGATCCATGATAATAATTTGCCAGCGATGATTTGCATCCAAAACATCTTAATTGCTGTAACTTTGTAACTGTAAGCACAGAAACTGAGACTGTGTGAGAGAGAGAGAGAGAGAGAGAGAGAGAGAGAGAGAGAGAGAGAGAGAGAGAGAGAGAGAGAGAGAGAGAGAGAGAGAGAGAGAGAGAGAGAGAGTCTACGGTTTGTCGCCCTCTAAATTGTATACGTGACGAGGTAAAATTACATTCTCTTCAGCGCCTGTGGATCGAATCTGTTGTTTTCCCCCAAAAAATAAACAAAACTGCAATTAGATCAACACTTTATTCTTCGCGTGGGGTTATACATACCTTTCATGGGCCCTCCTATAAGGATTATTGCCTTCAACATGATTGCGGTCGACGTCAAATTCACTCCCTGGTTTTGACTTGTCATAAACTTGTCTGACTGCCTGACACGCAAAAGCTTGCTATTCGCTGTTCGGTTCACTCCCCTTTCAAGCAGAGCTGACCGATCTTTCAGACTATTAGTTTCGTACTAGTAAAGAAACGCAAGGCAGACGGAGACAAACTTTGAAGTTGGGTTTATTCGGCCTTGCGGTCTCATTTAAAACAAAACTCTACCTACATTCCCCAGTGTGTGTAGCAATAATATTTCGTTTCGTTGTCACAGCAACCTAAGTCAACATTCTGTTTATGGCCTTACTGAATCAAACACCGACAATCTGCAATGACTTATTTTTAACTGTAACATATTCCCATGAAGTTGTTGATAAGTATCAAGAAATAATTCTGCTATATGCAGTCAAGAATCAAAACCTAAAAAAATTACTTCAGTTGGATACTACTTTCATTTATACACACAAACACACACGTACACACACACACACACACACGTTCCAGGAGAGAGAGAGAGAGAGAGAGAGAGAGAGAGAGAGAGAGAGAGAGAGAGAGAGAGAGAGAGAGAGAGAGAGAGAGGTATACATGGTGTAATATTTTGATTATTTTGTTATGTCAAAAAAGAGACGTAAACTTAATTCTCTGGTCATCAAAAAAGAAAAAGAAACCGATTCAGCATATGTTTCGTCTAGTCTGGTTACAGACGCGTGTTTCTTTAAGGCAAGATACTCCGCTCACGGAGCTAGGAGGCGAGAGCGTATATGAAACGGTTCGATGGCCAGCTACGCAAGAATCAAACACCATTAGTTGATACCGAAAAGTTCATCTACACTGGTGAGTGATCCATGCGCAGTCGCCATCTTTACTCGCTTAGCTAGCAAGCCCGAAGCTAACACGCCTTGGCTTGCAAGATCCTAGCGTCCCTTGCAGCGAGAATTGCCCAAGAAACGGTACTTCTTCGCCCCATTCTCGCCTTAAAGAAACAGGGGACAGTATTTTTTAGTCAGAATAAACAGCATTAGTGATAAACTCAGACAGAAAAAATGGCATGTGTGCGCTTGTAAGCTTATTTTATTTATGTTTTTCTTTCAAAATTCTTTTGTTTTAATTTTAAGTACGTGTATATTCATAATCTAAACTGGAGAAAAGAATTTAAATATGTCTCAATTTCTGCTTTATCTCTTCTCTATTGTTTGTTTGTTACACACTGTACATTAATCCTATACCTAATTAATACATATATCTATACTTACTACACCCGTTTACCCTGTCAGAATTTTTTTTTTATGAAATAAACTTTGTTAAAATGTAGTTCCATGAGATTAATACTACCACAGTGATTAAGTAAGATAAAACAATTCAACATAAATACAAGTCTGTCTCTTTATTCATACCTGTTCGCAGCTTTGAAGTTAACTTCAATTACTATCAAAGCGAACGAATGTACAACCAAACGAACAATTTAAACAAGTACATCTATTATGAGTTTCAAAGGCAAGTTCAGTATTATGATAGCTAGCAATATTACCAATAAAGAAACAGAAGTTAACAGGAAGGGAGAAAGAAAGTAGAGAGAGAAAGTCAATTTAGAATCAGTATACAAAGATCATCTGATGTACATAATTTTTCCTATTGATGAACCTATGAGTTTTAAACTATTGAGGAAAAAAAATGGTCACAAGTCTCAGTCCTTCCAATGTCATTTAACAAATCAACTCACCAACTCAGATTTGGCCAGGCTTTTTCGTGGGATAAGACCATCACTTAGATGCATATCAAAACTCAACAGCCTGTGTGCTCTCTGTGCAGATTCTGAGCTGTTGCTGTGAACTTATTTCCAGACACTATGGTGGCTTTTGTGAAATTAATTCCAAAACATTTCTCACTATGCACAAGAAGCAATCAGGATGTTGATTTTTGTGGAGGGATATTCTCATACCATGTAAGAGTCTGAACAGGTCTGAGATGGTAAGTTTTCACATGAAGGACTGGTCATGCCTTGAAGACTCAATTTATGTGTAATAAATCATCTTAAATAAGACAGACAAAAGCATAACACGTTTTTAACAGCAGATACCGTGAAACCACATTTTTTAGACCCTCTTATTGTGACCTTCTCTCTTTTAAGAATGTAACAATCGTTTCTCCAGAGTATTCCTCATAAATATACTGTCAAGTTACTCCCATTACAACCCTACTATACCCACCTGTATGATCTACTTCAATAAAATTGTAAATGCCCTTAAACAAAAAACAGAGAGACAATTGTGCTCTAAACAAAATATATTCCTATTCGTTATCTCAATTAGCTGCATCCTAAATTTTTATTTATCTATTTTATGCAGCTTGTTATCGCGCGCATATTTGAACATACGGATTCAAGGCGCAGGGATTTATTTATGCCGTGTGAGATGGAATTTTTTTTACACAATACATCACGCATTCACATCGGCCAGCAGATCGCAGCCATTTCGGCGCATATCCTACTTTTCACGGTCTATTATTCCAAGTCACACGGGTATTTTGGTGGACATTTTTATCTATGCCTATACAATTTTGCCAGGAAAGACCCTTTTGTCAATTGTGGGATCTTTAACGTGCACACCCCAATGTAGTGTACACGAAGGGACCTCGGTTTTTCGTCTCATCCGAAAGACTAGCACTTGAACCCACCACCTAGGTTAGGAAAGGGGGGAGAAAATTGCTAACGCCCTGACCCAGTGTCGAACTCGCAACCTCTCGCTTCCGAGCGCAAGTGCCCCCCACCCCCCCCTCCAAAACAACAACACTAACAACAAAACAAAACCCAGCAACAATAACAACAAACCCATCCTTCATAAAACTTCAAAGAAAACTCGCATGAAACAGGCAGCCAATAACAGATTACCTTAAAATCACAATATCAAGTTAAGTCAGTCACACATAGTTTTGCAATTGCACACTCTTTTATAAAGTGCTTATGCTTCACACTGATTCAGGCACTCATTTTTCCCACACTCAAGCCAGTCTTTTGTGTTTTCATTCTTTTGTCTGCCTGTCCCAACACCAAACATACACACACACACATTATGCACTTTCACTCTTTCTCATTCATATCAAAAGTTATTGTCTACGTAGCATAACGCTTCGTCCACTGTCGAGCAATGCGGTCGTGTTCTTCCCGATTTGTCGTGTACTGCTGAGCAATACTGCCCACCAGGGGATCAAGGGGGTTGCAATCTGTGAGAAGGGAACAAACTGACAGCAGAACTTTAGAGATGGTCAAAGCCGGGCTCCAGTTGTCTTTCAGAATATCCAGACAGATGACCCCTTGGCTGTTGATGTTACAGTGGTAAATTCGTGTGCGGAAAACCACCTGCAAAATAAAATTTGGACACAAGATAAACTTCTTCGCCCATTTATTTTCAATGTTATTCTCAGTCTCCACCCATATCCATAGACATTTCTTCAGAGGAACACATGCACAGGTATGACTCATTGTAAATTATGTAAAGCTGCTGTGAACCTAAATACATTGTTTTTTCCTTCTTGACTGGATGTCCGTTCTTTCATTATGCAGATCAACAAGGAACTCTGCCGCTTGGTTATATATATATATATACAAGTTATTATTTCCTTCCATGTAAAAACACAAAATCTATCCTCACAGAATTACAGAAGATGCTTATCTTTTTCACTCCTTCCCAAACGAAACATTTACCTTTGGTGGTTTAAATGGGTAGTCGGGAGAGAAGTGAATATCCAGGAAAAAGACTCCTCCTTCGTAAACAGAGCCCTTGGGACCTAGAATTGTGGACACCCATTCATAGAGGTTGTCTCCTTTTGGACCAGCGCTAGAGTATTAAAAAAGAAAAACAAATTAGTTTGACATTCATGAGTGTTGCCAACAACAACAACCATGAGTACATCATAAAATAAAATGTTTGTTTGAAACAGATCACCCTACAAACAAAACTCTTGAAAATTCTGCATTATTCTCACCTGCAGTTTGGCGGGGGTTCAAGAGTGATTTCTGCTAGTTCACGTTGTAATCTGCAACACAAAAAACGAACACAGTCATTAAAAGAGCTGAATGTATAACTCGTCAAGAGCAAAATTTAGTGTAATTTCTTATAACCGTGAAAATGAGACTAACAAAACAGAAAACATTATCTATATATATATACGACTAGTGTCTGTGTGTCTGTGTGTCTGTCTGTCTGTGCGCGATGCACGGCCAAAGTTCTCGATGGATCTGCTTCAAATTTGGTGGGCTTATTTAGAGAGACCCCGGACACAACCTCATCGATGAGATATTTTAACACGTGCTCTCAGCGCGCAGCGCTGTGCGCGCTGAACCGATTTTTTTTGTTTTGTTTTTGGTCGGGATCCACTACCAGTAACTCTTCCTTATCTTCTCCAGTGTTTTCAGCCGCGATTATCTCCCTTCCTCCGTGTGGCGTCAATCCATATTCCCGTTACTACGTTACTATTTTTAGAAGGTCACTGCACGTTACTATTTTTAGAAGGTCTCCAGTGTTTTGCGCGTTTATCTCCTTTCCTTCGTGCGCCGGCAAAGCCGGCGTACACCCGGCAGAGCCGGGTCCCAGGCACAGCCTGGTATTCGGCTCTACTTCTTTCCGGCGAAGCCGGTACCCGGCGAAGCGGGTAATCATCTAGTGAATACATGTATGTTTTGGTGGCCTAGCTATTACTATTACTATTAGTATTACAATAACTAGAATTTGATAAAAACAGTATGCATCAACTACTGTTTAGAGTTACAATGTTATATCTCTGATTATGATATATATTTCTGCTCACATAATAAACATTAAAGGTCTCACAGACAACCGTTAAACAAAAAGTACCTCCAAAACAGGCTAAAGAAGACTCATTAAGTATTTATACAAATCAAAAAACAAAATGTGTCTCAGACTCCGAGTATTTTACTATCCTGCACACACACAAACACGCACTTTCTTATCATTAAGCTTGTCTTTAAGTTTAACACACACACACACACACACACACACACACACACACACACACACACATACACACACACAAACACATGTGTACACATACCAACAAACACATGTACACACACATACATGCAGTGACACCCCCACACGCACACATGATTCTGTTCCTTTTAACCTTCGTGCTGAGGTGCTGAGGTTCTTTGTCATTCTTGGTGGTGTCTTGGCGTCTTTGTCCCCAGGGGACTGTGGAGCAGGACGTGGTCGACTCTGGCCGGAACTTGCAGCGTTCCCAGAAGGTCCTGGCTGAGGCTGCTGTTGTGATGCTGACATTAAGACTGCCTCGTCTGACACAATAGAAAACACAACTCTTAAAAATGATCAACAATAACTACAACACAGAAAAAGGAGTTTACAAAAGAAAGAAGTATGAAAACTTGCCAGACCTTTCGTGCTTTACAGTGTGTGATTATATGAGTGATACTTAATAATATAAAGCAATAGCAAAGACAAACAAACCAACAGACAATACACATACAATGCTAGATACGGAAGCGTGTAAGTATAGATCTAATCGAAACACGATAAAGACACAATCAAAATGATTACGAAGTTCACTTGCACTGTAATACTGATACTGTAATAGCAGTCGTCCTGCTTGAACTTCTAGAGATTCTGTCACAAATATTCAAGGTAAACGCCTGTTTAGGACTTGAAGTTCAACCGTAATCGAAACGAAATCGAAGCAGGTATGTAGATACTTACTGAAACTCAACAATTCTACGAATAAAGAGGACAACAAAACGACGTAGACGAGCTGGTTTGGCCTTCAACTTCGTACGTTCCTTCACCTCGCTCCACGGAGTTATCTTCCTCTGTCCGTGCAGTTGTAGTACTCTCCCTTATCGCTTTCGGTTTCAGACGGTGCGGCACTTCGTTTTCAACTGACCTGTCTCATTTTGCTATTCACTGACGCAGGTTGCACGCGTTAACAACGATTAAAATTGTACTGCTTGGAAATCTAAAGAAGAAGAAAATGGAATACGTACGACTTGGGCCTTGGTCCCCGAAACATACCATTCACTGCCGAGTAGTCAGTTTCGGCGATGTTTTTTTGTTCAGTGTAGAGTTTATACCAGATAAACGAGGCCAAGAAGTAGTAGTGTAAGTCGATTTCGGTCGATTCCGGCATCTTCAAGATGTCGATTCCGGTCGATTCCGGGTAAAAGAAGTACCGGCCAAGAAGCGAAATATCAACACGGCGAAAGATGCGGAAAACGTCACTGACCGGTGTCACGAACTGAAAACTCTACTACAGATCTCTGCTCTAATCCTTCTCATTACGGTCAATGCGCATGCGCTGACATGGGGAGATTAACCCTAACCCTTACCCTAATGAGGCCTAACTCTAATCAGTCCTAACCCGCTAACCCTAATCCTAACCATAGATATCCCTTGACTGTCAAGGGATATCTATGCCCTAACCCGGCCATGGTTTGTTCGGTCAAAGGGTCGCATTTTTTAAGTCCAAGATTGGCGCATGCGCATTGACCGCAATGAGAAGGATTGTCACGGTTCAGGAGAGGTTTCTGTTCGTGACACCGGGTCTGTAAAGTCAGGGGCGGATCCAGGGGGCTGGGGGAGGGGGAGGGGTGGGTTTCCGGATCCCCCCCCCCCCCCCTTGCCTAATTTTTGTTTTATTATTTTTTTAAAAACTTTTCGTTTAGGCAAAGGGGGGGGGGGGGGGGGGTTCCGGTGTGAGTTTCGCCGTGTTGATATTTCGCTTCTTGGCCTCGTTGATCTAGCATAAACTCTACACTGAACAAAAAAACACCCTTCGATAGTACTGATGAGCGACCTTGTGTACCTTACATTCATGGGGCCAAATTTGTCCAACCAATATGTTTTATTTAACTTAGAAATTTGATTCATCCTAAATGTTTTCCTTCTTACTCAAGGGACGTAACCAGGAAATTTGGACCCCCCCCCCCCCCCTTAAAAATGATACGATCCGCCCCTGTAAAGTGTGTGTGTGTGTGTGTGTGTGGTGCGCGCGCGCGCGGTGTCACTGACTGGCAGTGCAGTGTACTACAGTGTGTCAGACAGTGTGTCAGTGTGTGCGGAGCCGCGCCGCAGTGTCACAGCCCAAGGGCGGATCAATTCACTTTGGAGGGGGGGGGGGGGGTTACAAAATGACTGCGAAGATACAAGTTGACGGCAAGCCTCTAGGGGGGTCCGGGGGCATGCCCCCCCGGAATTTTTTTATCCAAAGAAGCAAAATAGAGCTATCTGGTGCATCCTGAGCCAATCAGTAAATTACCTCTTTTTTGGGGGGGTGGGGGTTACGTAACCCGTGTAAACACCCCCCCCCCCCCCCAGATCCGCCCTTGACAGCCTATTATGCTCGAACGACAAATGCTCGAATGAACAAATGCTCGACGCGACAAAAGCTCGACGCGATAAAAGCTCGAATGTCGTTCTCGGTGTTATTTTGCCTGTCAGTGTTATTTTAAAATCTGTCTGCAAAAGAGAGAGAGAGAGAGAGAGGGGGAGAGAGAGAGAGAGAGAGAGAGAGAGAGAGAGAGAGAGAGAGAGAGAGAGAGAGAGAGAGAGAGATCGTCAGTGTCGGGGTTTAGATTTGTCAATGTTATTATTTTGATTTGGCCCGGGATTGACTGTTTATCAGGAAAGGTTCAGGTAAGCGGCACGGGCAGATGGACGACTGCCCAAGCGAATTGGAGAAAACTCCAGGATCTGGGTCTGTCGTCCCTGTACATGCAGGACTCTGACTTCGCGGTCAAGATTCGCACAGTCACAGCCTTTGCGTTTCTGAAAGAGGATGACATTCTTGACGGCATGAAACTAGTCAAGGCTCAGGATCTTCCCTCGGAAGCGGAAGCTTTCTTTGACTATTTTGAAAAAACGTACGTGGGGAGATACGAGACAGCTCCTGCTCGTGACGGCAACCTGGGCCTTCGCCTCGTTTGGAGAAACCCTGTGTTCAACCCAGCCATGTGGTGCGTCAAGTTCATGAAAGGACGATTGAACATGAACCAATTATAAGAACCACAAATGCACTAGAAGGCTGGCATCGCCGAGTCCAGTCTATCATTGGCAAAGATCATCCCAATCTCTGGGACTTTCTCAAATTCCTGAAAGGAGAACAAGCGCACACAGACATGGCAATTAACGCAGCCCGCTGTGGAGAGCAACGCAAGAAGCGCCGGAAGAAAAACGAGCGACAAGAGCATCGCATTCTACGGCTGGTCAGCCAGTACGCGGAGCGCACCACAGAGCGTCTGTTCATGGAGTTCCTTTTCGGAATGGCCAACAACATTTCCTACTACTCATGATCCGGTCCTTGACGACTCTGTGTGTGTGTGTGTGTGTGTGTGTGTGTGTGTGTGTGTGTGTGTAAAAATGACACCAACAGGGACCGAGTCTGTGTATTTATGGCTACTTTGTAGTTTAACCAGTCTTACCTTTGCATTTTACCCCTTATAATTTTTACTAGAAATCGCATTTGAAAAATCGTATAAGATGCATATGTATAAGATGCATTAGCATTTTACCCAGTATATATTATGAAATGAAGTTATTGATGAATATTTTTGTTGTAATGGTGTGTGTGTGTGTGTGTGTGTGTGTGTGTGTGTGTGTGTGTGTGGAATCCAGCAGCGTGCTAACAACAACAACAACAACAAAACAACAACCACAACAACCACAACAACAACAACAACAACAACCACAACCACGTGATATCGAACAAATTTAGTTAATTTGTCGCTCGAAACTAGAACAACATCACCGTGACACTTTCAGATATGACGTTATCAAAGTAGTTTTGACAGCATCATTCTACAGTCCGGTCGAGCTTCTGTCGTTCGAGCATATGTCGCGTCGAGCTTTTGTCGCGTCAAGCATTTGTCCATTCGAGCATCTGTCGTTCGAGCATATGTCGCGTCGAGCTTTTGTCGCGTCGAGCATTTGTCCATTCGAGCATTTGTCGTTCGAGCATATGTCGCGTCGAGCATTTGTCGCGTCGAGTATTTCAAGTGTCCATTCAAGTGTCCATTCGAGCATCTGTCGTTCGAGCATATGTCGCGTCGAGCTTTTGTCGCGTCGAGCATTTGTCCATTCGAGCATTTGTCGTTCGAGCATATGTCGCGTCGAGCTTTTGTCGCGTCGAGCATTTGTCCATTCGAGCATTTGTCGTTCGAGATTTTGTCGTTCGAGCTTTTGTCGTTCGAGCTTATGTCATGTACCCGTTTCAGCGGCCCGTTGCCGGTGTGTGTCCGGCAGTACGTGTGTGTCAGTGTGTGCATATGGTGTGTGTCGTTGTGTGTGTGTGCCGGTGACAGTCTGAGTGTGGATTGATTAAACTGTTCAAATTTAGTTAGCGGCCGGCTGTGTCTTCTGGATATATCGGCCTTGGAAGAGTAGCTTTCCCGTAGTAACCGTAAAGTTCTGCAAAAATCGAGCGTTGTCATCATTGTTTCAATTATCAATATTTTTTTTAAGGTTTAAAACGTGAGCTCGAGTCGTTTTTAAGTTAGTCTTAACTTCAAGTATTCATGCTTTGCTGGCCATAGCGCCGGGTATAGTGTCAGACACTGACAACCCCATCAGTGGGCCCTAGCCAACCAGGAAAATAAAAGCATCAAACTTGAAATCCTTTCAGTCTTGGGAAAACCAACTGTAAAAATACAGACGTTCAGTGACTCATAAACGCAACTCTTCAACAGTGTCACGACGAGGCATGAACAGCATAAACATCATAAATTATATAAAATTGTCAGGGCTGAACCAAAACTGACTGACACCTGCCGGCACATCAGACGATCCGGCTTTTGTCAGTTCTGGAAAGCGGTTGTTGTTAAGTTTGGAGTTGGACTCTAGAAGAAATTACGACACTTGGAATTCACCGACGCAAAACCTTGCAGGAAAACCGATGGGAAGGTAAAACTAAAGCCATTTAGATTACATTTAGCTCAAAACACAATCAGACAGTCAAGCACAACTGAAGGCGTTTTGTCCGAGCATCAGAATTTTAAACGAGGAAAACATAACTTGAATTAAATGTTCCTCAGTTATATAACAATCCGTACCGTCTCCACTGAGTCGGCTTATCAGATACGCTTGATTTGAAGTTTTCGGTCAGCGATCATTTATGCACGACAAATTGCTCATAAGGGCCGATTTTGTTTCTTTCTTTAAATAAGTCATTGCTTCAGAATTCCACGATTTCCCTAACACAGATGCATGTGTTTGTTGGATATAATACTGTTCGGTTGACCGGGGTCAATTTCACTTTTCTTCTGAGAGAGAGAGAGAGAGGGGGAAGAACGAAGAGAGACAAAAAGAAGGGGACGATCGTGTCGGGGTTTATATTTGTCATTGTTATTGTTATTGTTTTAATTGGGAATGACTGTTTGGTCTGGAAAAGGTTTAGGTAAGCGGCACGCGGCACGGGCAAATTAACGGCGACTGTTTGTTTGTTTGCTTTGAGTATATATTGTATTGCTGTTGCTGTTGTTGTTGTGTGAGTGAGTTGTGTGTTGGCAGACTTGACTTGACGGATGACTGTTTGCGTTAGTGAGACTGTGATCATTTTTTTTAGTATGCATTCTTATTCTTTTGATTGGAAATGAGTATTGTTACAACATAATTTCCATATGGATTAATAAATGTGAGTTGAGTTGAGTTGAGTATATCAATTCAGAAAAAAAGTTTCTCCGAATCAACAGTGTGATCACTGTGATCAGAAATTATCGAAACTATCATGCACAGTCGGAACTGAATTGTTATTTCCACTCGCGTGTCGGCTTCACACACTGCCTGCGCCATGGAGGTAACCAAGACACAAAAGGGAAAGCCTCTGTTATGTTTGGACGGCTTCACTTACCATGTGGATGCAAAGAAAGACAAAAAGATCTACTGGAAGTGCTCACAATCAAAGGACAAATGCCAGGGACGAGGAATATATAAAAACTGCAGACGGATCACCTGCAGACGCAGCCGTGTGTGTGTGTGTGTGTGTGTGTGTGTGTGTGTGTAATCCCCGGCGCAGCGGCGTACTTACAACAACAATCAATGAGTCTTATATCGCGCATATTCCGTGGGTACAGTTCTAGGAGCTCTGCAGTGATGCCGTGTGAGATGAAATTTTATACGGCCAGTAGATTGCAGCCATTTCGGCGCATATTTACCTTTCACGGCCTATTATTCCAAGTCACACGGGTATAGGTAGACAATTATTAACTGTGCCTAAGCAATTTTGCCAGGAAAGACCCTTTTGTCAATCGTGGGATCTTTAACGTGCACACCCAATGTAGTGTACACGGGGGGAGGTTCGGACACCGAAGAGAGTCTGCACACAAAGTTGACTCTGTGAAATAAATTTCCGCCGAACCTGGGATCGAACTCACGCTGACAGCGGCCAACCGTGAATACAAATCCAGCGCGCTACCGACTGAGCTATATCCCCGCCCACAACAACAACACTCAACAACATAAAACAACAAACAACAACGCGTTAAGCGATATCAAACAATTTAGTCAATTTGCCGCTCGAAACTAAAATATGAACGCTAAAAAACAGCCATATCTCACGTCATATAAACATATGACAGTTTTGACAACATCGCTCTACACAAGATTAGCAAGTGACCCGGCTGTGTGTGTGTCATGATCGTGTCGAGCTTTTGTCGCATCGAGCTTTTGTCGCGTCGAGCATTTGTCCGGTCGAGCTTCTAGCTGTCGTTCGAGCTTATGTCGCGTCGAGCCTATGTCGCATCGAGCTTATCAGTGTCCATTCGAGGTTTTGTCGTTCGAGCTTTCGTCGTTCGAGCTTTTGTCGTTCGAGCTTATGTCGGACACCGTCTACCGCCCGGGCCCCTACCTGAATCACTGCATCAGTTTCAGTTCTCAGTGCCCGGCAGCATTTCAATGCACCGGCCTAATATATAATACTAACTAACTAAAGGGGGGAGTTAACGTCCTCTCAGAAAATGTTTCTATTTGGGACAAGAATTGGTGATACGCTAAGGAGCTGGTAAGGGTGAGCGAAGAGGGGAGGATGACGGGGTGGGCAGGAGTGGTGATGATAAAAGTTTGTTAAGAGGGGTAAATTCTTCTTCTAGATAGTCTGATTTAATGTGATTGGGTTTGGCACCCGTTGTCTCCAGAAGCATTGGGAGTAGGATGTTAAAAGTATACGTTTATTTTCCAAAAAGGTACTTTATAAAAAGTGATAAAATTTCAGGGCCACTTTATAAAATCAAGGGTTAAAAAAGGTGACTAAAATTTGTACAGAGAGAGCTTAAAAGCAGGTATATACAGCACATATGGGCCTTTTTTCATTTCACTTGCAGTTTAAGAAAGCTATCTATGCCACAGTGACACACCGAATACATTCACTCACACAGATATAGGGTATATGTAAGAAAAAAAAATGTATGTATATATATATATACACATAGTACTGACTTCTAAATAATGTTGCGTGTAAGATAGTTTGTCGTATATTGACGAGTAATTACATACATCTAAAATAGTTTTGAGAGTAAAATAAATTTTCACCTAAGGAACGAACGTTTGGTAGGAGAAGTCATAACGAGTCTGAGTTTTTGTAAGGCCGTAGAAATACGATTTGGTTGGGCCTTATAAGCGAGAAGTATTTATCCATTTGTGACAGGGCGACCACTGTCACCAATAAAGCAGTAAACGCGGCTATTGTCATTGTCTAGTGAGTCTTTGTTGCCGATCAGTTTGTGTGTAATCTGTTATCTAAAAGTACTGGTGTGCACCAGCCGTGTCCAGCTGCAAACAGTCTCCCTTTGGGTCAGTGAAGCAATTTTCTTAATCCCTTAGAAGTTGAAGTGGACCTGTGTCAAAGCCTGAGGCAGGCAACCCTGTCTGCAGGGGTAGTATCAATTTAAGTTATGCAAACTGACACCCGACTGCCTCTGCACCCCCGAGGTTTGGGGAACTGTGAAGTGGGTGTGATTTCATTTGAAACTGATAGTGCGAGATCAAAGAGCGTGGTGGTTCATTTCTACCCCCTTTCTTGGCTTTATGACCAATGAAATTTCGTATTCAGTGTTAGTGGCAAAGATAATTAAATACTAAAGGATAACATCCTCTTTTATGATCTTGTTTCATAGTCTCCATGAACGCAGAAGACAAAGAAGAAGTTTCCTAGCCTATCTTTGTTTGATCTAGATTATGTTCTAGTCAAGTGTTGAAGTGGGCGAATATTTGACACAGCGTCAGTAAACATTCATCACGTGGGTTTGGGATTTCCCGGTATAGGGTTATCGCCTTGCGGTCGGGGACTTTACACTACGTTTATTTATGTCAGTGTTAGTTTAATTTCTCGTAATTTGACATGTATTCAGCTATAGATGAGGATGGCACTTGAACTATTTAGCTAGCGACACAGTTGAACGTTTGTGGACAGACAGTTATCAACACCTCCCAGTCATCGTGAAGTCGACTTCAGGATCCAAAAATAGAAACGGGATGGGAGATCACTCTCATCATTCCAAGGACTCCAAACATGGAAGCAGACGTAAGTAAACTGCGTTGAAATCTGCACAATTTCTGTGATGTTTGCTGATTTATTGAGAGATTACCGATTTTACATTGAAAGAGAACTGATTCCTTCTTTGACGGTTGTAAACGGAATGCATTCCGAGCATTCGTACAGTTCAATTCGTGACTCCAAAGGGATCTAAAATGACTTGTTACGCTTACAAAGTTACAAGTGCAGGTTCTGCAAATTTGGATCGAGGCTCAAATGCCTCGGAATTCTGAGCTATGAATTTAACACACTAAAATTCAAGATTACCAAGTATTGAAGTAAGATGGGAATTGGGGAATTGCTTAAAATCTGAATGAAAATAAGGTTCATTCATTTGAGTCATTGAGGTTTGGCAGGAACTTAGTTTGATTACATTTTCTTCCTCCGATGTTGAGCGGTGGACATTGCCGAAGTGCGATGCTCATCACGCTAATCGGTGTCGGGCGTATCCAGCTGAGCGGTATCGATTGCTCTAAAGGGATTTAAGACAAACAAGTCATGTCGGTTACCGCATCCTATCTTTTTTATTCCAAATCTGACTTCTTTAGCTAGCAGAATACGCGGCTTCGCCCTGGATGATATGATTTGCAAAGCCAGTGATCTATTCATTGTTACATTGTATGAGGGCAGAGCCAGTCTAGGCGCAGTCCTAGCACGCGCCATCGCAGTGCTCGCACGTGCCAATAAGAGGAGGGGCTTAGCTGGCCGTTTGTGCAGTAACCATGTCGGTATCAATTAAGCTCCACCGCCGCTTCAGTCCCAGTGTGTTATTTTGACCTGCCATGCTGCGGTCAAGAACTTGCACCGTCGGTAGCAGACTATCAAGTTTCCAAACGCTGACAACTCCGGAAGACTCTGGACTCTGTGGAGAGAGATTTCTCTCTGTGTAGGGCTGCTGAGAGGTTTGATGTACAGATTTCCCTGTGTCACTGCTCAAACCAGGCCCGTTTTTTTTTAACTTCGAGCACAGAAAGACTGATCAAAGTTTACTCAGCTGAAAGGTTGAAAGATACATATCTGACCAAGTGCAGGCTTTCTGAACTTTTTGAATCATTATGACTTATGCTCAGCAATAACAGACACACACACGCACACACACACACACACACACTCAAACACGACTCCAGAATTGTTTTCAATTACATCGGCAAAACAAAACAAGAAAAAAATCCCCAGCAAGCAAATTAAAACAAACCAAACCAAAACTGACATCGAAAAATGTGTTCACGGTGCTAGGAAAATGTGTTGACAGTTTTAAACTAGAAGTGAAGGAAAAAAAGAGAGAGAGAGAGAGAGACATAGAGAGACAGACAGACAGACAGACAGACAGACAGACAGACAGACAGACATACATACATACATACATACATACATACATACATACAGAGACAAAGAGAGAGAGAGAGACAGAGAAAAAGAGAGACAGAGAGAGAGACACACACAGAGAAACAGAGAGACAGAGAGAGAGAGACAGACAGACAGGGAGAGAGACAGAGAGAGAGAGAGAGAGAGAGAGAGAGAGAGAGAGACAGAGAGAGAGAGACTGAGAGAGAGAAAGAGAGAGAGAGAGAAAGAGAGGGAGGGGGGGGGGAGACAGTTAGAGCAAAACAAACGATTTCGTTCTGGCATCATTGTAAACTGAGTTCAATTATTTTTTTAAGAAAGAGGGAAACCCCTGCAGCTGCAGAGAGAGAGAGAGAGAGAGAGAGAGAGAGAGAGAGAGAGAGAGAGAGAGAGAGAGAGAGAGAGAGAGAGAGAGAGAGAGAGAGAGAGAGAGAGAGAGAGAGAGAGAGAGAGAGAGAGAGACAATGACAATGACAAATTCTTGTCAAAAGAGAGAGAGAGAGAGAGAGAGAGAGAGAGAGAGAGAGAGAGAGAGAGAGAGAGAGGGGGACAGAGAGAGACAGAAAGAGACAAAGAGAGAAACATACACACACACACTCACACAGAGAGAGAGAGAGACACAGAGAGAGAGGGAGAGAGAGACAGAGAGACAGAGAGACGGAGAGAGAGGCAGAGAGAGAAAGAGACAGAGAGGGAGAGAGAGAGAGACAGAAAGAGAGAGAGAGAGACAGAGAGAGAGAAACAGCAGAAAAGTCTAGCGTACTTTCCGAACAAATTTGAAACACGTAATGTACGCACGCTTGTCCAAACAGATTAAACCGGTGAAGGAATACACATCATTCTTAGGTTTGCTTTCAGCGCACACAAATAATATATATGAGCGGCAGGTAGACAACTTTCTAGTCACACTTCACATACACATATATCCCAACTTTGATACATATGTTGACACACTGTTAACCATGGCGACGTTCACTTTGTCACAAAGGGAAATGAAATATACAAAGTCACAGTGAAGAATATTGATAACGCGTTCCTTAGCATTTACACCGACACTGACAAATGCACAAAGAAATCTGCATCTGATCCCAGACCTTTACTTCAGCCTGTCTGATGTGTAGTACATCTTTATATAAATTCCCTCTGCACATGCCACGGCTTCGGGAGTTGCATAATCTTTCCTCCGCATGTGTTGGTCATTGATCAGTACCATCAAATGAAAGATGTTCCAGATAATGTATTATACACTGGCACGCCCATGGCTCTCTTGCCAGCACTTGGAGGTGTCAAGCCCCCAAAGCAGATTGTATCAGCGAAAACCGGATTTGAATGAGTGTGTGTGTGTGTGTGTGTGTGTGTGTGTGTGTGTGTGTGTGTGTTGTTGTATGCTGTGTAGGCGTTGTTAATGATGGGGGGTTGATTGCGTGTGCGTGTGTGCGTGCGTGCCTTTGCAGTTTAAACAAGATTTTAATCTGAAAATACAGGGTGGCATGTATAGTACAATATAAACATGTGTGACAACACAACAAGCTAAGCTCACACTTAAAGCCTACACCTATACATATGTACATCTAGAAAGGAATGGTTTTTCATGTTCTGTCAAGGTCATAAAATGGCTTATACCCTCAGTAGGAATGTAAGACAAAGTAAAGAATACCCCCACAAAATTCGAGGAGGTAAATGAGGACGGGATAGGGGTATGACTTTAAATTACAACATCGAGGAGCGTGTCTTTAGTGCGTGCACGTGCTTCTGACACTGAGATTATGCTTTAAATGTCTTCCGTGTTTGTATGAGTTGTATCACGATACAACAACAAAAAAGCATTAAAACTTAGCGATGTCAAGTTAAGAATAAAACAACCCCATGTTTATCCTTGCATGAGAGTGTCACTAATTCTGCAAACACATCGCCTCGCTGTTCAGACAATTTGGCAGGGTAATAAGCCTAGATGCTATCTTTCCGAAAGTAATAACTTGACTAAAGACATTGTGAGAAGGTACACCAACACCCCAGGTGTCGTGGCGATGCAGGAACTATAACCCGCTTTTTCCGGACACTTCGCCTTGGTCAATAACCTAACATATATTCGCATAGGGTAACCACTCTGACAAAAATTCAACATTTCTATTCCTGATAAGATTCAATTTCTTTTCAATGTAATATCTTTGTTTTAATATTTTCAAAAAAACATTCAAAAGCGGAACTGAGCCCTGAAGTTTACATTTATAAATATAATATTTTCCTAAAAGAATAATCAAATCTAAAACATTATCAGTGTTCACATTATCATCATTTCCAAATATTATCAATCCTTTTGAAAAAGTCAAATGTTCACAATGTAAACATTCTTTGTGCAATACATTATTCAATTTAATCCAGAAGGTTTTAACAATCATACATTCCCAAAATAAGTGAAAAATTGTCTCTTCATGATACCCGCAAAATGTGCAGAGCGTTGAATTTTTAATTTTACATAAATATAAATATTTATTACAAGGTAGAATCCGGTGTAGGAGTCGCAGCTGAAACCACCTTAAACTGACATCAACAGTACTTTGAAAGGGTTTCAAGAAAATTAATTTCCAATTCATATTACTTTCACTGGTGCTATTCCATTTTGAAACCGCGGATGGAATATCGTTAGACTGCAGAAACGCCTTCTTCACAACATGATTTCCTTTTTTTTATCACTGACCACACTCTACTATCCACTGATTCATGCTGACAATTCAATGTCTTAAAATTCAATTTCTTCTGATAGCTTTTCACAGCGGATACAATTCCACAATAAAACAAAATATCACTTTTAACATTGGGAAATAATTCAGAAAATTCTTGATAATTCAAATATTTACCCTCCATATTTACTAAATGTTTCACGTGTACAATTCCTTCTTCATGCCAACTCTTATAATAAATGCTTCTTTTACCTCTCACTATGTTATCATTGTCTACCCGCACTTAGAAACAGGCAGCATGCATATCCCCTGCACTGGGAGGGGGTGGGGGAGCTTTATTGCTTGGGTGAGCTTTGTAGGAAGCTACCTGTACCCCCCAGTGTAGGATCGGCTTCTAAACACTACTTCTTGGATTTAGTTTTGTCGTGTGTGAAAATGTTTACCAACGAAAGCAAAATAACTGAGCAGTCTATAATTATTTCTTTCAGACAGAGCTCATTCCTTTCAAACTCTCATTGTTTTCAATTATAACTTCGAAATTGTGATCGAAATTCGGCTTTTCGTTCATGCTGCCGCTGATTTCGTGTGTGTATCTGCATGTATCGCATTTACTGAAAAGTTGCTGAGATGTATGAATTCTCATTTACACCCAGTGTGTAAAGAAAACATTGAATACATTGTCATGATTGACCTTTTTCACGACAGACAGATAACTACAGCCTTTACTTGTATGTAGATTGATGTTTTTCCTTTTTATATTCCTTTTAAGATTGATAAATATTTTTAAACCTTTCTCGGAACAGCTTTCGCAATTCATGTCCACCCACAGGCGCCGGACTATTCTGAATAACAGCGACTGCTCAAAGAACAACACCTTAAAAAAAAACATGGCTTTAATTTAAATGTAGCAGCATTAACACTAAATGTTTGTTATAATGCAGTAAAACTATTACATATCTGATTATTCTTGTTCACCTATTTCGTCTCCTCTACCCCCGTGTATTGTATGTGCCTCTTGTTTTATCACTGGGCAGAGCTGCGACTTCGGCTCTCAGTGTCAAATTTCCGAAGGCCGAGGGAGGTGTTTAACTAACCGTATCAGCACGCGCGCTTATCGTGCATTCCGAACGCGTGTTCTGGAGTGACTGACAGGGGCTCAAGTTCTCCCTTCCTTAAAAATAAGGGAGTCTGGACTGGACCGCGTCTGAACTGGAGCCGCTTGCGGTAACTCCAGAGAACTATTATAATCTCTGCCAGGCAACAATATCAATGGCAAGTACTGAGCATCAGAGACAAATCACTGAGACTATTGCGTAAAAAATGATGTCGATTGAATAACGGGTTATATTTTGAACTGAAGTAAGCTGTAAATTTAGGGACGTTTTTCTGCCGCTGAATTTGCATAACTTGCACCTTGAAGCATAACAAGTCCTTTGATGTGTAATTCTCGTTGCAGAATAAACTGTACAGAGGCTTTTTAAACATTTTTTAGTTGGCTTGTTTGAGGTTTACCGTTTAGACAATTTAAAAGTTGTATATTCTCAAAATCTCTATGACCCTTTGAAGGAGATTATGTGTGTGTGTATTATGTATCTGTATCTTTATGTGTGTGTGTGTGTGTGTGTGTGTGTGTGTGTGTGTGTGTGTGTGTGTGTGTGTGTGACTGTGTGCATCTGACTGTCTTGTCTATTTGAAAGAAAGAGACAGAGAGAATGAACAGATCAATGTTGCTTTCAGATTTCAAAGTTTGCTATGTCTTACTCCCTTTGCTTTTCATGACAGATTAAGCAGGAAAAACGCTGATGGAGGAACGAATGAGAGATGGCTGGCCAGGCCAGTTCATCCAACAAGCTGTGTTGTATGATAACATTGATTTCCTTCAGTGTTTGTTAGAAGGAGATGAACTTAAGAATATAAATGCAAGCGATGCATGTGGGAGAACAGCCATCTACACTGCAGTTTCGAACAACAGCCTGAGATGCCTTCAGTTACTGTTGGACCATGGGGGTAAGTATAATGGATTATGATTATGCATTTAGTAAGATGAAGCCTAATTCATGTGCCTATGGTTAACTGTGTACTCATTCTGATTTCAGCATTGGAAAATTAATGTCCCTATCTGGGTGAGAGTCTATCTTATACTGTAGCCAGCAGTTTTCTCATTTGGCATTCCATCATCCAAACATGATGCTTCCTTCCTCTGGTGTACTTTTTATTTTTCTCAAATATATAGTAGAACACAGTTATGAACATTACATCCACCTTAAATCTTGTGGTGAGTGTTATGAGTGAGTGACTAAAAATACTTCAAGAACGTAACAGTAGGTGTCTGAATTATACGTCTCCTCTTTTTCTTCTTTTTAGCTTGGAGCCTCGTGTATCATCAAGTATAAAAGCCTTTTATTTTGTAGGTACACTGTAGCATCATGAACAGGAATGAAAGAAAAATGAAAACGATTAAAAGAAAGTTGAAGTTCGATTTTTTAATTTTTATTTTGTTGTTGTTCTTTTGCAGGTGATGCCAATCTTGCAGCTGGATCACGGCTACATAACATGGTAAATAACTTCAGTTCAGATATTTTTGATAAAGAAAACGATTGATTAATGGATTGGCTGACTGGCTGATTGAGGAGTGCCTGAAATGTGCCAAATCGTCCAAGCACACACACACACACACCCATATGCATGAACGCACACTCAAACACACACTGATGTTGGGAAATGCTTGTAAGCAAAACAAAGTGATACCAGAAGAGTGCTGGAAAGCATTATTTTTTCTAGATTTCAAATGTTGTCAGGAGAAGTACAATACATCAGTTTGAATTTCAAGTACAGTAGAACTACAGTTTTGTCAACCTTTTTTTAAAGATCTCTCCCCTTTGAAGACCTGTTTCCCTCATTTCCAGCTCTCCATCTTGAGGCTTGATCCTTTCCTTTTTACATTTAGTCAAGTTTTGACTAAATGTTTTAACGTAGAGGGGAAATCGAGACGAGGGTCGTGGTGTGTCTGTCTGTCTGTCTGTCTGTGCGTGTGTGTGTGTAGAGCGATTCAGACCAAACTACTGGACCGATCTTTATGAAATTTGACATGAGAGTTCCTGGGAATGATATCCCCGGATGTTATTTTCTTTTTTTTGATAAATACCTTTGATGACGTCATATCCGGCTTTTTATAAAAGTTGAGGCGGCACTGTCACACCCTCATTTTTCAATCAAATTGATTGAAATTTTTGTAAAGCAATGTTCGACGAGGGCCGGACTTCGGTATTGCATTTCAGCTTGGTGGCTTAAAAATTAATTAATGACTTTGGTCATTAAAAATCTGAAAATTGTAAAAAAAATAATTTGTTTTTAAAACGATCCAAATTTACGTTCATCTTATTCTTCATCATTTTCTGATTCCAAAAACATATAAATATGTTATATTCGGATTAAAAACAAGCTCTGAAAATTAAAAATATAAAAATTATTATTAAAATACAATTTCTGAAATCGATTTAAAAACAATTTCATCTTATTCCTTGTGGGTTCCTGATTCCAAAAACATATAGATGTGATATGTTTGGATTAAAAACACGCTCAGAAAGTTAAAAAGAATAGAGATAAAGAAAAGCGTGCTATCTTTCTCAGCACAACTACTACCCTGCTCTTCTTGTCAATTTCACTGCCTTTGCATCGAGCGGTGGACTGACGATGCTACGAGTATATGCTCTTGCTGTAAAAATGCAGTGAGTTCAGTTTCATTCTGTTAGTTCGACAGCTTGACTAAATGTTGTATTTTCGCCTTACGCGACTTTTTTCTTCTTCTTCTGCGTTCGTGGGCTGAAACTCCCACGTACACTTGTGTTTTTTGCACGAGTGGAATTTTACGTGTATGACCGTTTTTTACCCCGCCATTTAGGCAGCCATACGCCGTTTTCGGAGGAAGCATGCTGGGTATTTTCGTGTTTCTATAACCCACCGAACTCTGACATGGATTACAGGATCTTTTTCGTGCGCACTTGGTCTTGTGCTTGCGTGTACACACGGGGGTGTTCGGACACCGAGGAGAGTCTGCACACAAAGTTGACTCTGAGAAATAAATCTCTCGCCGAACGTGGGGACGAACTCACGCTGACAGCGGCCAACTGGATACAAATCCAGCGCGCTACCGACTGAGCTACATCCCCGCCCATCCTTTCCTTTTAAGACCTACTTGTCGGTATTTTTAAGCCTAACAGGGGGAGGGTAAGAAAAGAATTGTGTCTGACAGAACAAGGGTCAGTTTTAAAGGGCCTGTCAGTGTTGGCTTTGCATGGAAAGTTTAACTCTATTTTTAATGTAAATAATTTGTTCACATGAACAGACTCCCCTTCACCTTGCTGTCCTTGACTGTAAACATGAAGCTGTGGACCGGCTGCTGGAGTGGGGCGTTGGTCTCGCACCACTGGATGAATCTGGACAGTCTCCTTTCTCGCTGGCTCGGGTCATCGGCAACTCCACTGCCGTAACAAAGCTTGAAAACGAGCAAGGTATTGTTTCCTTATAGTTCATGTATTTTCAAATTCGTCTTTTTATATTTAGTCAAGTTTTGACTAAATATTTTAACGTAGAGGGGGGAATCGAGACGAGGGTCGTGGTGTATGTGTGTGTGTGTGTCTGTCTGTCTGTCTGTCTGTGTGTGTGTGTAGAGCGATTCAGACCAAACTACTGGACCGATCTTTATGAAATTTTACATGAGAGTTCCTGGGATTGATATCCCCGAACGTTTTTGAGTCACTTGAGAAAAAGTGACTCTATGTAATCGGTCAGTGTTAGTCTGTCCGGCCGGCCGTCCGGCCGGCCGGCCGTCCGTAGACACCACCTTAACGTTGGACTTTTCTCGGAAACTATCAAAGCGATCGGGCTCATATTTTGTTTAGTCGTGACCTCCAATGACCTCTACACTTTAACGATGGTTTCGTTGACCTTTGACCTTTTTCAAGGTCACAGGTCAGCGTCAAAGGAAAAATTAGACATTTTATATCTTTGACAAAGTTCATCGGATGTGATTGAAACTTTGTAGGATTATTCTTTACATCAAAGTATTTACATCTGTAGCCTTTTACGAACGTTATCAGAAAAACAAGGGAGATAACTAGCCTTTTCTGTTCGGCAACACACAACTTAACGTTGGGCTTTTCTCGGAAACTATAAAAGTGACCGGGCTCAAATTTTATGTGAACGTGACTCATTGTGTTGTGAATAGCAATTTCTTCCTGTCCATCTGATGCCTCATATAATATTCAGAACTGCGAAAGTGACTCGATCGAGCGTTTGCTCTTCTTGTTTTCATTTTTTTGATAAATGTCTTTGATGACGTCATATCCGGCTTTTTGTGAAAGTTGAGGCGGCACTGTCACGCTCTCATTTTTCAACCAAATTGGTTGAAATTTTGGTCAAGTAATCTTCGACGAAGCCCGGACTTCGGTATTGCATTTCAGCTTGGTGGCTTAAAAATTAATTAATGACTTTGGTCATTAAAAATCGGAAAATTGTAAAAAAAAATAACAATTTATAAAACGATCCAAATTTACGTTCATCTTATTTTCCATCATTTTTTGATTCCAAAAACATATAAATATGTTATATTTGGATTAAAAACAAGCTCTGAAAATTAAATATATAAAAATTATTATCAAAATTAAATTGTCGAAATCAATTTAAAAACACTTTCATCTTATTTCTTGTCGGTTCCTGATTCCAAAAACATATAGATATGATATGTTTGGATTAAAAACACGCTCAGAAAGTTAAAACAAAGAGAGGTACAGAAAAGCGTGCTATCCTTCTTAGCGCAACTACTACCCCGCTCTTCTTGTCAATTTCACTGCCTTTGCCATGAGCGGTGGACTGACGATGCTACGAGTATACGGTCTTGCTGAAAAATGGCATTGTGTTCAGTTTCATTCTGTGAGTTCGACAGCTACTTGACTAAATGTTGTATTTTCGCCTTACGCGACTTGTTGTTACCTCATGGCGCATGTACGGTCGCACCTGTCTGTAATGACCATCCAAGGGACCACCATAAGGGGTTGTTGTAGACAGGTTTTCTGGGACAGGCTGATCTTTCTTAACCCAGTGTGGGATTTTCAGTGGGGCGACCACCCCCAACCCAGCGCGTCCCCGGGTGGCGGATAGGGGAACGGTCTTCAGATATGGAGATCAGCCGCTTGCGGCCGCGGACCAAACTGGCGGTGTTTCCTACCAGGGCGGAGTGGGGTAGCAGGCGGCACTGCTACCCCCTTTGAAATGCTCCATCGTCCATTGACGGGACTCATCTAATGCGATTAGTGGCGCATTAAAACCCTAGCTCCGGGTGGGATCCCGGCAGATCCTCCCCCCTGTGCTCTCAGGGTAGGACGTACGGGCCATGAGCTAAGGGTGAGGTAACCCCGACAGAAAACCCCGAATGCTGAAGACGGAGGACCCGGGCCGCACGGCGCATTCTAACAAACCACGGGTACACGCGCTTACGCAAATGATGACACAATCAACCAGCACAGATGGAAATGGCGCTCGCCCATTGAGGACCCCCCAGGGTGGAGCAGCGTCGGGTCCCATGCCTCAAAGGGACCCAGCCCCAACTACTGGAGGTCCCTCCCGTCCGTCTTGTCACGCCAGGGGACGCGGGAGGAGAGTGACTGGCATCACCACAACCGGGAAGAAACCCAGTCAGCAGCGACCTTTTCAGGTCATGCACTGGAACGCAGAAAGTATAACGAAAAGAAGTGTGGCCGTCACCAACTCCCTTGCAGACCAAACTATACGGCAGTCGACAGGAGTTGGAGAAAACGACAACATTTATCACCAGTGCTGGACTGATTTTGTAACCTCTGCGAACGCCAAGAAGAAGAAGAAGTAGACAGGTTTTTTTGTTTGTTTGTTTGTTTGCTTAACGCCCAGCCGACCACGAAGGGCCATATCAGGGCGGTGCTGCTTTGACATATAACGTGCGCCACACACAAGACAGAAGTTGCAGCACAGGCTTCATGTCTCACCCAGTCACATTATTCTGACACCGGACCAACCAGTCCTAGCACTAACCCCATAATGCCAGACGCCAGGCGGAGCAGCCACTAGATTGCCAATTTTAAAGTCTTAGGTATGACCCGGCCGGGGTTCGAACCCACGACCTCCCGATCACGGGGCGGACGCCTTACCACTAGGCCAACCGTGCCGGTTTATAGACAGGTGATCTTTATGGAAAGGTGAACTATAGAGAAGAAAGAACCGTCTAGGATCCTTCAGAGTGGTCTTTGTGGGAAGATGGTTGCTTTGAAGAGTTTTAGTTTTGTGTTAAGATTGAACTATCTGGACTATTTACTTTACCTACATTTTGTTTGTTTGTATAAGTTTGTTTGTATCCTAATCTCTATTTGTTTGTTTTTATGTTGGTTTCAGTCCTAGTTTTTGAGAGTGTAAAGTTGATTTAATGTGATAAATAGTTTTTTCAAACAAGATTTGGTATTTTATGATATGTTGTAAACATTTTTGTTCACTTTAAAGATGGTGTGCTAATTAATGTGCGTATTTTGTTTTTTTCTGCAGCAAAGAGAATGGAGAGACTGACTCGCCTTTCATCTCGTAAGTACACTGTAGTGAACATCTTTGTATAAAAGTTTTGTAAACAGACCCTTTTTTTGTAGTGATTTTTTATTTTTTAATCAAGTGGTCAGTTGTATCAAATGTATGGTCATTTAAATTAATTTAATTTTTATCTTTGTGCGTTTTATCATTTGATTTTGTTTTGGATGGTGCACTTTCTGAAATCAACTGTTTGTCCTGCATACTAATGATATGCACATGCTGTTACATGTACTTACTGCCCGTTGGTATGTAGGGCAGCAATGCACATGCTGTACAACTACATAATTTGTCTCCTATTTTAGGACTGTGTGAGGCGTGTGGCAGTGGAAACGTGGAAGAGGTACAGGAAGTGCTGAACGACTGTGGTGCTAGCAAGGCACAGGTCCTCAACATGATTCCAGACAAGGATCTTCCTCCTCTTTGCTGGTAAATCAGGGGATGGGCTGACTTAGAAATGTTGAACTGTTTAGCAAAATTGAAGCTCTGTTATTTATACAGGAGTTTGAAAATGGTTCAATAAAGATGTTAAAAAAGGGATGGTCAATGGGAGGTAATTTGAGTTTTAGGTGATTTTCAAAAATGTACAACTCTGGACCCCCATGCCTCCCTTCCCCTTTCCCCCTTTTCAGACCTACACAAATCTGAACTATCAGGGTTTTGAAAAGGAGGGCGTCTTAAAATGGAGGCAAATGTACAAAGGTTATGAACAGAACATTTGAAAAACCAAGGTCTTGAAAAGGGAGAAGTCTGAAATTGGAGGATATTAAAAAGGGGATAGCAAGTGGTGTTGCTCAGCATACCCTGTGTTCATCCATGCTATATCATTTCTGCAATGCCATTCCGCTCTTCAATATGACAATTTTTAGGATAGTGATACATTACCAAATTTGATGTGAAGCATGCCACATTCATTTACTAAAGACATGAAATTTAAAATGTACAAAATATGTGTAACACAACATGTTCTTTTTCTCTCAGTGCTAGCAGTTCCGGAAGCCTGGAGCTGGTGGACCTGCTTCTGAAAAACGGCGCAGCACCTGTGTGCCAGCGAGGTTCCGGTCTGTCGCCTCTTCACCTGGCTTGCCAGTCCGGGCACCTACCTGTGGTAGAGCGTCTGCTACAGGTGGGTGAATGTTGAAAAACTCAGTTATGTGCTAAATTTGAGTAGCGTAAATGCCTCTGAATTTTTGTGCAGTCAAAACACGTTTATAAGAGCACCCCAGGGATTGACCAAAAGTGGTTGTTATAGACAGGTAGTCAAAATGGAGGGGTGAATTATATAGAATAAAGGGATCCTTTTGAGTGGTTATAATGGGCAGGTGGTACATGTATTGTTATCGAGAGGTGGTTGCGGGGCAGGTTTAACTGTAGCTCTTGAAGATGCACTCCCCGTTGAAGTTTGCCATTATTCGTTGTGGGTTAAGTTTGGTCCATAGTAGATGGTGCAGTACTCATCTGCTCTGTGTGTGTGTATGTGTGTGTGAGGGGTGGAGGGATGGGCATATCTGTGTGTGTGTGATGTTTGTGTCTGTGTGCGGCAGATAAAGAGAGTTTATCCTTATTTTATACTTCTGGACTGAAAGTGGAACTGATTCTGCAATACTTTGAATAATACAGTCAATGTTAAAAACTGTTGTGTTTTTGCAGGAATTTCCAGATTTGGCCATGTGCAGGTCTGTGGAGCATAAGTTGCCCCTTCACATAGCAGCAGCACAACCCAAGGTGGAGGTTCTGCAGTGTATTCTTGAACACGTCTATCCTGACAATCTGACGCAGACCTTTGTCCACATCCCTTCTGACACAAAGTACAAAGCAGGTGAGGAATCAGTGGCTGTGAATACAAAAGTTTGTCAGATGCAGTAAAACCTGGTAGGACTAATTGGTTTACAATTTCTTTTCCGGTATTTTTACACTAACAACAAAAAAAATAGTAAAAGACTGGAATTTACTGGTATATTTGGAAGACTGTATGACAGATCAACCACCTTCAAAGAAGCCAAGACCATCATCAAGGCCAAGCAACACAAAAAGTGGTTGCAGCAGCACCCACACTACAACAAAAACGACGCCTTTTACCTGCTCACAAGGTCTGAGCAGGTCCTCATATTCAGGCTGCGGACAGGCCACAACCGAATGAACCACCACCTTTTCACCAAGTTCAGAATTGGCCAGTCAGACCAGTGCCCTTGTCAAACAGGCAGCATGACAACGGAACACCTGCTGCAGACTTGCCGACTACACGATGGCCTCAGGAGCCAGATCTGGGCGGAGGCGACCACGGTGTAAGGGAAGCTCTATGGCAGTCTGGACGACCTACAGCGCACGGCAACATTTGCGCGGAGAACCGGCGTTTCCATCTGAGTGATCGACAAGAAGAAGAAGAAGAAGGAAGACTGTATTCTTCACTGAATGTCAATAGCTCTTAAAGGTAGAAACAGTTTCTAAACTGAAGGTGTAATATCTGTTTTAACATGTTCAAAACATTTGCTGAGGCCAGGATTTAACATTTTTGTGTAGGTGTGTGCTAGTAAAGCTGTAACTATGACAGACCAAAGTTGGATTTGTTCTTCTGTATTCTTTTGGTTTGCATGTAGCTATCAAATGACCAGTGAGGTTTGCAGTTAAATTTGAGCTGTGCTACAGCTGAGATCAATTCTGGTTTTGTTTCAGGTTTCGATGTCAACGCACAAGACTCGGCAGGGAAAACGCCTCTGCACATAGCCTGTGAGAACGGAATCAAAGATAACGTCAAAGCTCTGCTGAACTTTTCCATCAAAGTTGGCGACGATCTTGCCCCAGATGAAGAGGGGGAAACCACCTCAGTGAAAGATGGCCCCTGCTGTCCGCGGCCTGTGTCGAGAATGTCTCAAACGCAGTCCAGAGACTCCATGCACAGTCACGGGAGCCACAGCATGCGAGATTCCAGTCTCCACAGTCTCCAAAGTCTGCAGAGCCAGGGTTCGAGTCCCAGCGTCGAGCGCACTCCTTCCCCAGAAGAAGGGCCTGGTGGGCCATTCTTCATGCATCCCATTTGTGAGTTTTGTTATCTTGTTTATACTGCAGCTGAGCAAGTCAGCATCTGTATCAGTAGAATTACTTCCATTCAGAGTCTTGGAAAACTGAGAAAGATGAGTTTTTTTCCTGTGGATGAAGCCTTTGTCTCTTATTTCTTTCATTGCATAATTTGAGTGTACTCACAGAGAAAAAGAATATTTTAAGCTCTGCTGCTGCAAAGCAGAAATGGTACAGCAGTAGAAGAGTGTGAGATGTT
Organism: Littorina saxatilis; assembly: GCF_037325665.1. NCBI lineage: Eukaryota > Metazoa > Mollusca > Gastropoda > Littorinimorpha > Littorinidae > Littorina > Littorina saxatilis. The sequence continues at coordinate 31,119,993 of NC_090246.1, forward strand.
TTTCGTGTTCATGTATTTAATTTTTCATTACTTTATTGTCCCATACTTTTGCAACATGTTGTGCATTCATGAGTTACACACATAGCTCTTGCTTGAAATTGCAGTACTCAACATCAAATCCAACAAAGGTCTGTCACCACTTCACAGCGCCATAAAGAACCACCACCCCAACATTGCCCGTACCCTTCTCCACCATGATGCGGACACCAGACAGACAGCCACACTGAAGGACAGAACAGTGTCTCCGCTTGCCTTTGCCTTTGAGCACCATGAGCTGGATGTCATGAAGCTGCTGCTGGAGATGGGGGTGGACGACTCAGAGAACCAAGTTCTTCAGGGGGCATTCATGTCTCAAGACATGGACGTCATTGCTCTGCTTCTGCAGTTCAAATCTGTGAAAGACACTGCCCGTGGCATCAACAAGAGTGAGATGTGGAGACTGGCTGGGAACACTGGTAGCTACCGTAGGGGTATGTCTATGGAACGGTCAGCGCCTGGGGAGGAGGACGTCAGGCCGAAAACTCTGGCGTCCCCTGTGTCTGTGCAATGGCAAGGGCTGAGTGCTCTGTACCAGATTCAGAGTGAATGCCTGGTCCAAGCCAGTTTGCGTCTGAATCCTACCATAAGGGGCATGGAGCCTGCCGTGGCCCTTTGTGCGATCACCAAAGTCGACATCTCTGGCAACGCCTTCAGAGCTCTGCCAGAATGTCTCTTGGCGTTGCCGTCACTGGTGGTGCTTAACGCTTCCAAGAACACCATCGTGGACATGCCTGAGGAAGACGACCAGCTGTCGGCCAGTTTCATGTGCCCTGCACTGGAAGAGCTTCACCTGCAAGAGAACAAACTCAGCACCCTCCCAGCCTACGTGTTTCGATTCCCTGCTCTGAAGTACCTGGACATGTCCTTCAACTGCCTTAAGGAGCTGCCGCCAGACATGTGGCTCGCCCCGGCCCTGGTCACGCTCAATCTCACCAGGAATTTGCTCAACAAGCTCCCGCTGTTTCCCAAAGGCACTTCCATCCCAAGAAAGATGTCTGTGGTGAAGCGAGTGTCTGCAACTTCTCTAGGGGGCAGCGTCGTAGGAGGGAGGCCTGACGGTCAGCATTCTGCATCCGCATCAGTCAGCAGCTTTGACGTAGAGGTGAACACCAACGTGTTTGATGACAGTGTTGACAGCGCCGATCGGTCGACGTTGTTGATTGAGGCCAATGTTACCACCAACGAAGTTCTCCACATCAACAAGTGGAACACCACCTTGAAGGTGAGAGGTCATTGCATGGAGACAACTGCTTTTGGTTAACGTTGCAGGGTATTTCTTTCTGAAATGATCTTGAGAAAACAGTTACATGCAATCTGTGGCAATCTAAATGGGTTTTGAAACATTAGCTCTCATTGCTTCTTCTCTGCTTAAATGGCTGGCAGTTGATGAAGTTACTATATATGGGCATGAGTGCAGATTTGAATCAGGACATAATTATTTTATTTATTCCTCTGGATTTTTGCTTGAAATTTCAGAAAATAATACCAAATACGAAGCTCGCATTATAACTAGAAGTGTTGGAAGAAAGGAGATGAAGGTCGCAATCCAAAAGTTGAAAAAATAGCTGTGTATTTGCATTTATCTTTGAAACAGTTGCAGAATCACACAGAAGGGAGACAGCACAAGTTTCACAATGATTTTTGTTCAGGTGGTGGACAAAGACCCGTGGAAGAACAGCGGGGGGCAGACAGGCCTGCGACAGTTGAAGCTGGCCAGGAACCGAATCACTGCCTTCCCCACCTGTCTGCCGTGCATGGCCCCCAACCTAGAGGTCCTTGACCTTTCTGACAATCCGCTAGAGGGCGTGGTGCCTGTGTCGGAAATGCCGTCCAGTCTCACGGAGCTGAGCCTGGCTCAGTGTGGTCTGAAGAACTTGATGCTGTGGAGGAAAGGAGCGGACCCGGGGAGGGATCCGACTTGCTTGGCGCCTAGCAAAATGTGGGTGGTTTGATTTTGCTGGTGGTTTGTAATGAAGGAGATGTTGGGATTTTTTTAGTTTTTTGTTGTTTTTTGAGGAGGCAAATATTTGAATTATAGCCAGTGACTTGACTTTCAAAGTTGTGGAATTAGAGCTAGAATCTGGGATTAGGATTGATACTATAGCATGAACATTCTTGGGGAAGTTTCATGCATCAGTTGTTTTTTGCATCCTACAAAAGTACAAGACTCAGAAAGTAAAGTTTTGTTTTAGGAAAAGCTAGGTTTTGTTTCTATTCTCTGATTCATATTGCCATGAAAGCTGTGTCAGTGTGTGTCTCTACACTGTAGCAGCAGTTACATATGCATTCTCATCTTATTATAGGTTTCATTCTAGAAGCTCATGTGTACTGTGACATTTACAGGTCAGCCTACAGCCATCGCTACAGCAACAGTCCGTCCAATCGTTTGTCTCCATCCATGTCCAGTCGCGAGTCCTTCAGTAACATGTCTATGGTAACTGCTTGCCCCCATCGTAACCATAACAACCTGCCTCGTCTGGAGAAGCTGACCCTCATGCGTAACAAGCTGGAGAGTGTCGTTTTGACACGGTCACCTGACGGCCAATCGTTCAATGCTGATAATCAGAGCGTAAGTTTCCTGGTTACAGAACAACACGACACAACACAGCACAATACAATACAACTTTATTCTCTGATTAACGATATGAACAGAATTTTTGTTTTGTTTTTGTGATTTTTGTAAACCACACAAACAGAAAAACTTAGCCCGTCACACAAACCTAAATTCTAACTTAATTGACCCATAATGCAGAAAGCGAGTTCTGCAATGTTTTTGTTTTGGGACGCATTCTCCAAGACAGATGGGTGTTTCATGAAATCTTCTTCTTCTTGTCTTTCATCCGTGTTTTATGAAATAAGAATGGTAGGCTATCTGCCTGAAGAATGATCACATGCTAACTAGGCAGGGAAAAAGCATGAATAAGATGTGAGGTTTAAGGTGAGTTCAGAACACCATCCTCTGTTTTATTCTGTTAAAATAATGGTGGGGAGGTGTAGATGATGCTCAAGATCACGAATGTAGTAAAACAAATGTTGCCTTGTGAGTCTTAAAGTTGACCTAAATTCTTCTGAATTAGGTTTAAAGGTCCTTGTCTACATTTTTATACCGAAATCGCCATTTGACCATTAAAATGCAGAGTCTATTATCTACAAATATCAACAATACACTCCCTTTCGATTAGGAAAGACGAAGCCAGTGTAGCCGTTTGAAAATTCATTGTAGTATTCCAGCGTAGTACTCATAGTAGGATATCCTTATTTGGAAAATGCCAAGCGCAAAACTTCTCTCAAATCCCGTGCATTTCGTGCGTTTAAAAAAAAAGCGTGGACAGCGCTCCAGTGTCAAACTGTTGCTGCACTTGTTTGGGCGTGGCTATAAGCATAGTGACATGAATTTGATTGGTCAGTATTTTTAGGCAAAGCACATGTTCTCAGCAAACAGAAAACAAAATATTGGAAGCGCAGCGTGAGTCACGCTACCCAAAAATAAAATCTGTTTTTACATATATTTTTTTTTCTATAACTTTTTTCCCCATGGTTCATTCATCATCTGACATAACTTTTTAGCGAAAGCTAACCATAAGATTATTGAAAAAAAGCAAAAATGTAGACGACCACCTTTAAGGCAAACTTTTACACCATAAAACCACAGAAATGACATTACGGCACTTGTCATGTGAGGCCCTTCAAATGAGAGATTACTTCCTGGTAAGTGACACTTGTGAAACTGATCAACGTATACCCATCAATGAAGCACAGATGAAGATGATTAACTCTGATTTGAACCATTGTTCTGTACAGATCTCCTTTGGACTGGAATCGGAAGAGCTTCAGCAGCGGTTGTTGTTCCCTGCCCTGACAGAACTGGATCTCAGCATCAACCACCTTCAGAGTCTGACCTCAGACATTGGAGAGCAGAGTGTTTTGAAGATTCTGTCCCTGCGTGGTAACCGAAATTTGCACGAGGTAACTTTCGTTTATTTACTTAAAACTTGTTATTGACAACTTAACTTTGTGCTCTAATTTGAACTCTACTTGAGATGAATTTGTTAGTTTAAGGCACTTGTCAAGATTGATCAAAGTATGTTTTCATTATCAAAAAACAAAAATGGTAAGCTGTTGGAACATTTACCGTAGTTAATTACAAAACAAAACAAAATCATGGAACAGTGGAACCCCCCATTTAAGACCTGGCTTTTTCAGTTTTTCTATTCATTACCTCTGTAAATTTACCCCCATTTTAAGACTCCCTCCTTTTTCAGACCTGAATTTTTTAAAGATTTTTTGAGGTCATAATAGGTACAGGTTCCACTGTACTTTGACCGAGTTTTTAAAAAAATTTTTACCATTCTTTATTCTGAATTTTGGAACGTTAGGCTTAGCAGTCTCTCTACTTTTGGATTTATGTTTTCATTTAGATTGCTAAACCAACAGTTGGGAACTTTGAATTCAAAATGTGTAGGAAGATGCATGTTTTGAGCCTTGCTTTTTCAGAAAGTTTTTCTCGTTATTTTCAGCTGCCCTCCAAGCTTGGTCTGCTGAAGAACCTGTGGAAGTTGGACCTGGAGTTGTGTCCCCTGGATGGTGTGATCCACGACCTGCTGCAGAATTCACGCTACCCAGTCAGAGACATCCTTGGCTTTCTCCTCTCCATCCTGGAAGAGTGAGTAAATAGATTACCGTTTTGAAAAAGAAATACACTGGAAACCTCCTTTTGAGACCTGAACAAATCTGAGAAAATCAGGCCTTTTTGGTACATAATGTTCTTGTTACTGTTTTGCAGCAGACCCCAGACTACAGTAGAACACCCCTTTTAAGACCTGTACAAAATCTGAGAAAATCAGGCCTTTTTGGTACATAATGTTCTTGTTACTGTTTTGCAGCAGATCCCAGACTGTTGTACAGTAGAACACCCCTTTTAAGACCTGTACAAAATCTGAGAAAATCAGGCCTTTTTGGTACATAATGTTCTTGTTACTGTTTTGCAGCAGATCCCAGACTGTAGTACAGTAGAACACCCCTTTTAAGACCTGTACAAAATCTGAGAAAATCAGGCCTTTTTGGTACATAATGTTCTTGTTACTGTTTTGCAGCAGATCCCAGACTGTTGTACAGTAGAACACCCCTTTTAAGATCTCTACAAAATCTGAGAAAATCAGGCCTTTTTGGTACATAATGTTCTTGTTACTGTTTTGCAGCAGATCCCAGACTGTTGTACAGCAGAACACCCCTTTTAAGACCAGAACAAATCTGAGAAAATCATGTCTCAAAAAGGAGGGATTCTTAAAATTGGTGTAAATTTACAGATGGTATTTTCAGAAAATGTTAGTAGGGTCTTAATAGGAGGGTTCTATTGTAGTTAAGGATGTAGGTTTCTACCGTAGTTCAGGATGTAGGTTTCAACCAAGTGACACCCATGCTATTTTGGTTTTCTTGTTGTGTGCAATGCTTGTACCTTTTTTATGTACTCCTGCATGGTTGCCACTCTTCCGGCAAGGTGCCAGAATTCCGGTTTTTGAAAATGTCCACAGCCGGACATTCCGGGTTTTCAATTTTGTTGCGAAAAAAAAAAAAAATCAGAACAAAAAATCGCAGTTCGTTTTGCTCGGTTGAATTTTGACTAGAGATTCCGATCCGAGTTTAGAAGCGCTTTTGGCGGGAGGAAAGAATCCGGGCATTGCTAAAGCCGCCATCATTTTCGGTGGATGCGATTTGTCGATGCTAGGAAGTTTGTTGTGAAAACCGTTGCAAATTTCGCTTTAACATTCGGTACATCAGTGAGGATGACGATCCATGTAAGCTTGAGAAACTGGAGGCGGGTATAAAAAAACAAGTGGAAGTGGGAATGGCTAGCAGAGAAGAATGACACAAACACAGAGCATCGAACTTCGCTGAAGAAGATACATATTTTGGGAGTGGCAACCATGCTCCTGGCATTTTTTTAAAGTCAGTTTTGCATTGCTGGGCCTTGCTCTACTTTGGTATTACTTACGGTTAATTTTTGTTTGTGACAAAGACTGTAATATTGTTGAATGTATCCATATACCAGTATAATCTGCAAGATTACTTTAATATAACAAAAGTTACTTTGTCTCTTGTTACAGGTCGACGTTCTACATGTCCATGAACCTGATGCTGGTTGGCTGCCACCAGATAGGCAAAACTTCTCTTCTCCAAAAACTGCGGAAAGAAGGACGGGCACCTACCAAACCCACAGTGAGTCGCTCTGTCCTGATACTTTTGTTGTTGTTTTTGTTTGCTTTCTTGCCGGAAAATCTAAGAGAAAATTGAGGAGGTCTTTCATGGCCCTCACCAGCAGATTGCTGAACAGATTATAAATTGTTCTTAATACTTGCCGGGCTACATGATACAAAATAAGTGACTCTGTCATCCAAATGGGAATCAATCTGTGATCGACCGTTTCAATCACCCCCAACATTATTATAAAGGCAGCCGTACTCCTTCTTCGGAGGAAGATTACAAATGAAATGCTTACCTGATCACAGTCAGAAAGCTGTCAACAGTAACAATAACAGACAATTAATTTATTGTCCATTAGAATGATTACAGTAAAATTGAAAATTTGCCTTTGAAACATCTAAACATTTTTAGTAAAAGATTTGTAAAACATTGAAGAAAGTATCAACAAACAGTAGAGGTGTCTCCCTTCTGATGACACTTTCCTTGTTTGCAGCACTGGCGTGACAGAGTGTCCAACGAAGAGGTGAAAACTCGCGGCCAGACACTGTCCACTGTCGGCATTGACATCAATGAGGTCATATTTGACTGCGGCAACAAAGGGAGTGTCAATTTTCGCACCTGGGATTTTGGAGGACAGGTGAGTAAGATAGAGCTTGATGAGATTTGATTCAGTGTTCCAGAACAGAGAGTGTATTTTGTGCTGCCGTTTAATCTTAGATAAAAGCTTATGAGCTGCGCTTATGAGCTTTTCCTTAAATGTGACCCTCCACCACGGAATGAGTCGCATGTCACCTTTGCATGATTTTCATATTTTTACAATTTCCTAAAGAGTTTTTTATGCTCTATCCGGTGGTGAAAACCGTTTTAGAAAAGAGCGAAAACTTTGAGTTATAAACCTGTGACTAAGGTAACCCTCACACTGTTACCAGACACACCCCAGACTTATATTAAGCCTAGCGCAGAGCCGCGCGAGGTGACATGCGACTCATTCCGTGGTGGAGGGTCACATATTCTCCTGATGAATGCCCCTTGTTATTTCTTGTTTCTTTTGTAACGGCATGAAGACAAATTTGTTGACAACCACACCATTTTCTACCCAATAGTGTCTTTGTTGGGTTTTTACTTTTCATTTCTTTCAGTTTATATTTGTTTATTTGCATGTACCCCCAAAGGGGTTTATTGAAAAAAATCTTTGACTTGAATCTCTGTGGAACTTATTTTTCAGCGTGAGTACTACGCTACCCACCAGTATTTTCTGTCTCCGCGGTCGCTGTACTTGGTCATGTGGAACATCATTGATGGGGAACGAGGTGTGGAGGGTCTGCAGCAGTGGCTCATCAACATACAGGTAACTAAACAGATGTTAAAGGTTATGAATGTGCATATAGAGGTGTTTCTTTCCACTTGTGCTATGTGCATCCAACGGAACGAAAAGGCTTTAGAGTCAATATTTTTTATTTCAAGTCATCCATGACCTGTGGAGGGTATTTTCTTACTTACCAATGAGAAGAAGAAAACCCCATGTATATGAGCATTAATTCTTTTGTTTCACCTGTTGCATTAGTGGTGCACTCGTTTGAATGGCTGTGCTTACCAGCTGTCAAATATTGTTATCAAAATATTCATACTTTTCTTTGATCAGTATATTCTGGTTAGTGTAGATAAAATATTCTTCTGGCTTGTTTATTCATTTTGTGATGCTTATCTAAAACAATATTACACAATACAATGTACTGCAGGCTCGAGCACCAGGGGCTTCAGTCATCATTGTGGGTACCCATTTGGACGTTCTGCGAGACAAGGCCACGAAGCGCAACTTTCCCCCCGATTTCGAAGAAGCTATGACAGGAATGGTGCAGAAAATGTTCCTTAGCAACAGCGAGCCTGACAAGTGTGGCCTGCCAAACATCATTGATGCCATCAACATCAGTTGCAAGACTGGTGACAACATTCGCAAACTTGTTGACATCATCAAGAACAACATCTTTGAGCTGAGACATGCAAGTATGTTGCTTTTATTAAGGATTTGTTTTCTATGTTTTACAGTAAGTGATTTAAATACATTTTGTGTGTGTTGCATTTTCTTTGGTAGCTGCAAGTACATGTAGTGTAAAGTTTAAAAAAAACCTCCAATTGTGTAGATATCTTTTGTCTGTGACTTTTGTTTTGTTGGTAATTTTTTGTTCAAACATGCAGAATATCTAGTGAGTGTGTGTGTGTGTGTGTGTGTGTGTGTGTGTGTGTGTGTGTGTGTGTGTGTGTGTGCCTATGTGTGTGTGTGCACACGTGTGTGTATGTGTGTGTGGGTATGTATGCAGGTTTTGAACTGTCGTTGAGTTTTAGTTTCAGCTGCTTCTTTTGCCTCTGTGCAGGTGCAAAATTGCAACAAATACATGTGCATGTCTTGTGGGTCCCCAGACAGAAATTGAAGAAAGCTGTATCCAACTTTCTGACTTTGACATCAAAATCATAACACAGATGTACAGCATTCAGATAGTTTGTTTTAGTCATGACTGTTTTGCATTGCAGAGTCCAAGGCGGTCAAGTTGCTGGGTCAGAAGATTCCCAAGAAGTACCTGCTGCTACAGACAGTGGTCAAGGAACTGGCCAAGGAACGCATCAGCGACTTCAAGGATCCCGTCCTCAACAGATCCAAATACATGTCAGTCACTGTGGACTGTCTTGCCTTCCTTCTCTTTCATTTTCTCTCTCTCTCTCTCTCTCTCTCTCTCTCTCTCTCTCTCTCTCTCTCTCTCTCTCTCTCTCTCTCTCTCTCTCTCTCTCTCTCTCTCTCTCTTTCTCTCTCTTTCTCTCTCTCTCTCTCTCTCTCTCTTTCTCTCTCTCTCTCTCTCTCTCTCTCTCTCTCTCTCTCTCTCTCTCTCTCTCTCTCTCTCTCTATTTTTTGTGTAGAACGTGTATCACCCCTCACAGCATTACCTCAATGCCCCCCCCCCCCCCCCAAAAAAAAAAAAAAAAAAAAAAACCCCAAAAAAGAAACAATTCCACCAACAACCCCAACAGCAACATACAAAAAAACACAACAGACAGACAGACAAAAACAAACATGGCTGTCAAGTTCAGTCTACCCGGCTATTTGGCCATAGCTGACTGGTTTGTTTATCTGAGGTGACCTTCCCCAGGGCTAGAGCTTATAATGCGGCTCTTGATTGCATGGTGCTCTCGTCATTGGACACCTAGGCTATTTCTTGAGTGTAATAGTGCCACCTGTTACCCTGCCCCATCCTGCTGGAAGCACCGCCATGTGGTCTGCAACTGCTTATTCGTCCTGGCAAGCCTGGCTTATCTCGCAGCTAACCTCCATATCTGAAGGCCACCCCACAATCCGCCACCTGTGGACGCGCCTGGTTGGGGGTGGTCGCCCCTACTTTTCCAGGCTTGAAACCAGTGAAAGTAAAGAGTAAGGATTGGTGGAATAACCAATCCATTCAATCTGTCTTCTTTTTACATGGGTCTGTATGTCTGTCTTTTCTTACAAATTTGCAAGTCATTTTGATGAAATTCGTGTGAAAGGAGAAAGGTCATGTTTGCACTCTGTGACCATTACGTGTGGTATTATGTGTGTAGGTTGTGCGTGTCTGACAAAATGATGGAGAAAGGGTTCACTACCTTCAGAGATGTGGAGGAGCTGGAACAAGCCACAAGGTTTCTCCATGAAAATGGTATGTTGATGTGTTCATTATTGGGTATTTCAAAACATGATAGATATTGAGTAGTTACATTGAGTTTTTGTTTTGTGAAAATGGTTTTAGTTTTTAACGTCCTGAAAGACTTTAGCCTTGATATAGATTTAGTTGATATCATATACTGTGGACTTGGTTTTACTTCCTTGAGCATGGTTTTTACTAATTACCATTGATTCTGTTGACTTAGAGGGCAGTCACACAAACGATTCAATCGTGAGATTTACCGTGTCACACAGGCGACTGAGTCGTGCAAAATAGCTACAACAAGTCTGCGACTCAGTCTCATGCGATTCCCTCGTAGCTTTGAGCTTTAGAACTTGTTCTATTCCTGCGACCCAGTCGTCAGTCAATCGCAGGGGCAGAGCCCATCAGAACGCGTTGTTGCGGCCTTCACGCCGTGACGTAAAATAATGGCGGACAGCGTCTCTTCGTCGATTCAAAACTTTTTGGAAGAACAGTTTCTTACTCAGATACAAAGGAGACGTTTTAGGCGTGTACAGCGGACAGGAAACTTTATTTCTCGCAAAGGCGAAATGCTGAAAGGTATTTTTCAGAAAGGTAGAGCAATGTTCGAACATTAGCGTCTGCTATCGCACGTCACTTCCGCCCCGCTCGCGTGGAGTTATCGTTCGCCAATCGTTAGTCAATCGTTCGTCTATCGTTCATCGTTTGACGGGTCAATGGCCTACGATGTGATGTGCGATCGGCTCAAGATTGAATCGCGCGATTGAATCTCAACGATTGAATCGCTTGTGTGACTGAAGCTTTACACATTTCATGTTTGATGGATATGCTGTATTAATGTAATTAAACTGTGTGCAAGACACAGTCCAAACTTTGTAGTTTAATATTCTGTTGTTGTTGTGTGTTCGTAATAGGCTTTGCCTTTCTTTATGTGCTAGACGTACATATGAGTGCACGAGTGTGTGCATGTGTGTGTGTGTGTGTGTGTGTGTGTGTGTGTGTGTGTGTGTGTGTGTGTGTGTATGTGTGTGTGTGTGTGTGTGTGTGTTTGTGTTACATGTCTCTAAATTTTGTATGAGCGAAAATGTTTGTCTGTTTGGCAGGTGTGATGTTCCACTGGGACGACCTGGCGCTGAAAGACCTGTACTTCATGGACCCCCAGTGGCTGTGCGACCAGCTGGCCAAAGTCATCACTGTCAGGGAGATCAACAACTTTGCTCAGAGAGGTCAGTCTTGGCAAACTTTTTTGCAGTTACAATGTAATTCCCCTTTAAAGGCACAGTGCAGCTCACAGCCTTCGTTTTGCGTTTTTGTTGCAGCTGAGTGCATTTACAGTTCAAAAATCCTCCTATGGTAGTAACACAAACCCAAAACTACCCAACGACGACATCTGTGAAGCTCGACAGTTTCTTGTTCACGCGAGTGCATAAATTAACCTAGTTATTACGTGGTGTTTGGTCGGAGTTCGATTCAACTGAGTGATTCCGGCCTCAATTTTGTTTTACACAAACTCATGATGACGTCTGATATAGTTTGATAGTGACGTGTCTTTTTGTGCATGATGTGGTGATCTACCTGATCTTAATTTAGATCCAAAAATAGGTTCGAGACCAGCCGGGTCCGAGTACGAAATTAATTCGTAAAAAAATCGCAGTTCTTGACTCTTTGGATGCAAGTCAATGAAACTTGGTAGTTCTTCTAACGGATAGCTGCCTGAGGTATGACTAAAAGCACCAGGGGCTCCGTGACACCTTTCTGAAAACGAGCTCAGCTCGTTTGCGGTAGGAAATGAGTTTTTACCTCCAAAAATGGGAGAAAATTAGGTCGTAAAATGGAGGGAATCTTAAAATAGGGGTAAAATTAAAGAAGTTATGGACAGAAAATCTGAGAGAATAGGGTCTTAAAAGGGAGGGAGTCTTAAATTTGGGGGGGGGGGGGGGGGGGGGTGTCTTAAAAGGGGGTTCTACTGTAACAGAGAACACTTCACTTATGGCGCATATGCATGTACACATAGAATACAGTGGTACTTTCAATGAAAGGACACCTGTGGAATCAGCAAAAACCTGTCCCTACTTTGCAGGTGTTGTTTTATGCTAGGTGCATTTTAATCAACATACCAGACAAAGTGACAAGAGAAGTTGTCCTTTGTTGGCAGGTGTCCTCTCATTTGAGTGGACACGCATTACAGACACAGCTATACTAGATTGAAAAGTGACTATAGAGGTGCTTTTGTAAGAAAACATGAAACATTCAGTATTCTTAATTTTAGGCTGTATGTGTGTGTGTGTGTGTGTTAAAAGGCCTCAGATTTTGACATTTGTTAGGGAAAGAACTTCACAACAGAGACTGATAATTTTTGTATGGTCAAGGGGAGGTAATTGGTGAACTGGCCTACTGGCTTCATGGGGGGACTCTCTTATTCTTGCAGACTTTAACCAGTGTGTAATTACAGCTGCTGTTGTTTATAAGATGGAGACCGAGATCTTGAAAATATTCATTACAGGTGTGATGCGCATCAGCAACTTGGAGTTCCTGTTCAAGAGCACAACATTCCAACCGGAAGACGTTCGTCAGTACATCACCTCTCTTCTGTCCAAGTTTGAGGTGGCCCTGCAGTTTGACGATGAACATCTCATTCTGCCGTCTCTCCTGCCTGTCAAGCATGAACTTGGACAGCACAAGCACACTGACACGAAAGTGAGTTGTCATTTTGATTTTTGTGGGTATATTTTCTGGTTGAGGTTTGTGGGTTGTATAGCTAGTGTACATGCACAAGCCATTTTTTGTGCTGCTCCAGCTCTTTCAACGTTTCAATGGTGGGATTACACTTGCTTCGAAAGAATTACTCCTGCGACCAGTTTTGTCAGTGATTGTCATCAAGCTGTTAATTTTGAACAGGTGTTTAAATTTGCAACCACTACGCATCACTTTTGTATCCTTTTACTCCTTCTTGCTTTGAGAATTTACAAGTTTTTCTCTGAATTTGCATTTATTTATTGACGGCTGTTTATTTATTCCTTCATTAATTGTTTCCCTCTAATATTTTAGATTCCCTTGAGAAGACCATCAGTCACCCCTGAAGCTTCCAACCAGGCCAGCTCACAAGCACCGAAGAGATATGAATCTCTGAAAAACAGACAACAGTCCTACAGACCCCACAGCGGCAGTAAGCCTGAGGAACTCCACATCGGCGAGTCTGTCTTCTACGCCGGCTCGCAGGTGGCTCGGGAAACGCCAAAGCCGCAAGTCGCACCCCAGCAGATAACGTCCTCAAATCTGATGCTGCTTGCTGTCAAACCGTACAGCAACCCCATCTTCTCGTTCTGCCGCCTTTACTTCATGACCTACTTCCCCAGCGGGTTCTGGTCGCGGTTGATGGTGCGTGTGCTGGCGGATACCTCGCTGTACGACGTGGTGTGCGGTCTGTTCTGTCTGCCAGAGGAGCTGCAGAACAAGAGCCCTGAGATACGTACAATGGTGGACCGTTTCCCCGAGTGGCACTGCTGGCAGTCTGGCCTGGAGCTGTACTACATGGGATTTCAGGTATGGGGATATAATAATAATAATAATGAATAATATTTATTAAGCGCGTGTATCCAGGGTTAAAACTTAAACCCTGCTCAAAGCGCTGTACAATTATTGGGGAAAAAAACAATAACATAACATTATTATTATGATTGTGTAAAAGGTGGTGTAGTTGACAGTGATGTGATTGAAAGATTTGTTTGTTGAGATTACACTGGACTCTTTTTATTGTGATACATTAACTGTGAACGTATAATGGTTTGATTTGGGGATGTTAACGTGGGCTGTGTAAGGTTGAATGCAAATATGATTTTCAGCTGTAAAAGGTTTTTTACTTACTCCCTTTCGTTTTTTTATAGTTTTTGTTATTTTTTCTCGCGTTATAGTTTGTTTGCTTGACAGTTTAAGCCAATAGAGTCCAGAATTGTAGAAGTGTTATGAATGCTAATATTCTGTATTTTTAAGCTGTTCTCAGAAGGCCAACACAAGGTTGAGTTCTTTGTAGATAAAGAGTCGTAACATTCTAAACATCCTTTCTCCCTAGATGCTGCGGGTGAGAGAAGTGACGCTCAACCAGGGCGCACGGCCAGCAGGCGTCGACCCCCAGCAGCTGTGTGACTACAGCCTGTGTCGCTTCAAGTGCAGTGTGGAGCGTGAGTGGTGCTACCTGGACACCGCAAACTCCCGTATCCTGGAGATTGCCTTCCCCACTGACCTCCTCCGCTTCCACGTCTCCTCCCGCAACGGCCCGACAATGCAGACGCTCAACTTCGCCAACACCACGACGGTGGTGAGAGAGGAGCAGGCGACGGCCAAACTGCTGGTGAAGATAGTGGAGCACATCGACAACCTGCTGCAGGACTGGTACCCCGAGCTTGGGGAGATCCGGTTCCATCAGAACTGTGAGGGGAGGTACCTGGTCACCCGCGTTGTTCCCTGCCCGCAGTGTCTGGCTAAAGAGGTGAGTGAGTCGGGCGAGGGGTTGAACTGTGTAATGAATGTTTGTTTGTTGAAAGCTTGCTACATAAAATTTGATTGTGGGTTTTTTCTCCGTTTTTACATTTAGTCAAGTTTTGACTAAATGTTTTAACATAGAGGGGGAATCAAGACGAGGGTCGTGGTGTATGTGTGTGTGTGTGTGTGTGTCTGTCTGTGTGTCTGTGTGTGTGTGTCTGTCTGTCTGTCTGTCTGTCTGTCTGTCTGTCTGTCTGTCTGTCTGTCTGTCTGTGTGTGTGTGTGTGTGTGTGTGTGTGTGTGTGTGTGTGTGTGTGTGTGTAGAGCGATTCAGAGTAAACTACTGGACCGATCTTGATGAAATTTTACATGAGAGTTCCTGGGTATGATATCCCCAGACGTTTTTTTCTTTTTTTCGATAAATTAAATGTCTTTGATGACGTCATATCCGGCTTTTTGTAAAAGTTGAGGCGGCACTGTCACACCCTCATTTTTCATGATTGACATTTTTGTAAAGCAATCTTCGATGAAGGCCGGACTTCGGTATTGCATTTCAGCGTGGTGGCCTAAAAATTAATTAATGACTTAGGAATTAGGTCATTAAAAATCTGAAAATTGTAATACATTTTTTTTTCATATAAAATGATCCAAATTTACGTTCATCTTATTCTACATCATTTCCTGATTCCAAAAACATATAAATATGTTATATTTGGATTAAAAACAATCTCTGAAAAATAAAAATCTAAAAATTATGATCAAAATTAAATTTCCGAAATCGATTTAAAAACAATTTCATCTTATTCCTTGTTGGTTCCTGATTCCAAAAACATATAGATATGATATGTTTGGATTAAAAACACGCTCAGAAAATTAAAACGAAGGGACGCACAGAAAAGCGTGCTATGCAGCACAGCGAAACCACTACCGCGCTAAACAGGCTCGTCAGTTTCACTCCGTTTTGCACAAGCGGCGGACTACGGTCATTGTGAAAAAATGCAGTGCGTTCAGTTTCATTCTGTGAGTTCCACAGCTTGACTAAATGTAGTAATTTCGCCTTACGCGACTTGTTTTTCTCTCCCCTTGTTTGTTATTCCCGTGTGCCTGAGAAAGTCTTGAATAAAGGAAAGGTTTTACATTGTCAGAATATTTTGGGGAAAGATATCAATAACAACACTTTATTGTCCATTGAAATTTTACGGAAAAATTGAAAAAGATTGTGGATTCTAAAAATATGGAAATAATTATGCTTTTATTCATGAAATTTGACAGAGCTGCTGTAGTAGCAACATTTCCCTTGGCATAATTGAGGTTTATGTACATTTTCCATTTGGGCTAGTGGGAGATGGGAATCTGACCGGTTTAGCATGTAAAGTAAGTTTTCCAATTGAGTGAAATTCTCACACTCTTCTATGCTTTCTCTTAAACTCTGTCTCTTTTATTTCATGTGATCTTAGGTGAGCCGACAGAAGGCAAAAAAACAGGATGAAGAACCGTGGTACTTTGTGAACCCGGACGCACCAGATGTCTACACACCACTGATCGTGTCTCCAGAGATGCAGTCTCGCAGAAACAGCACCTTGCAGGCTTCAGGGGATGCTGCAGTGTCTGCAGGGGAGGGGGATCAGGCCAACAGTTTGACAAACAGTGGGCAGCACAGGTACCGTACTTTCCGGGTGACAAGGCGCTTCGTTATACAAGACGCACCCCCTTCTTTTTAAAACAAATTGTAATCCAGTCACCCATTGGACGCAGGGGGCCGATAGGGCACACCAAAATGACCCAGTTTTTGCCATGAGAGGTGGTTCCCCTATCATATCTGAGAGAGGAAACACTTCCTGCACCGGGGTCAGTGACCGGTCAGTGACCGACTTTAACTGAGTGAAAATATGTGTGCTCTGTGTGTGCGGCCAGATCAAAGGCATTGTGATAGCTGGGTGGCCTTGTTTATAGACACGACCTTCTTCCCAGGGGTCAATGACCCAGTTTTTGCCATGAGAGGTGGTTCCCCTGTCATATCTGAGAGAGGAAACACTTCCTGCACCGGGGTCAGTGACCGGTCAGTGACCGAGTTTAACAGAGTGGAAATCTGTGTGTGCGGCCAGATCAAAGGCAGGGCAGTACCTAGTAGCTGAAACATGCATTATCACAAGTTGTTTGACTGGTACTCAAGCGGTCTCTTTGATTTTTTTCGTATTTCATACACGGATTAGGCGCTTCGTTATACAAGACGCAGGGGTCGAACTCGAGGAAAAAAGTCGCGCCTTATGACCCGGAAAGTACGGTAGATACAAATTAAAAGAAAAAAGTGGATCCTGATTTCAGATCTGTTTTGAAAATGTTAGTGTGGTACTTTTGGATGCCTCATTATGCAAACAGAATCTGATAATGTGGTCAGAAGTGGAAAGCGGAGTAAAAGGGGATGGGACTAGAGGGTGGCTGACAGGGGTTAATACAGTGTTCTAGATGATCGAACGTGTAACAAAGACCTGTACATGTACGTGTAGATATTGCGTCACCCGTGACTCACTTTTTTCTCCAATGTTCCAAATCATACGTTGTTTTGCTCCAACCAAGACTGCAGATCTTGGCAAACGCGTGACGTAAAAACTAGATTTGATGACGCTACCCGTACACGTTCCCGTACACGTCCTGAAAAGTGCCACATCTAGATCTTGGTATTGGTGGTGTGGTGTATGCAGCTCGCAGAATGGTAATGTTTTCTTCTTGTGTTTGCGATTGATCAATTTGATTAAATGATTGATTTGATTTGATTGTTTAATTAAAGAATCACTGTGATTTGATTGAGGGAAGGATTGATCAGAGGAAATTTTGTGTGCTTAATTCTGAACATGATATGGAGGTTTTGTTTTGTTTTTCTTCATAAGAAATGAAAACTCTTTTCCTCAGGTGAAATTTACAAACATTTTTTTTCTCCACAGGTCCTTATCAGAGGGTCAGGCCTTCATCTACAACGGGGAAGGCGGTGAACCAGTCATCTACTCCTACCTGGTGGAGCGTTGTATGCTGGACGTGATGCAAGGGGTGGACACTGTGTGTCCAGTTCACGGCAGTATCTCGCCACAACACTTGCTGGACGCGTCTGGTGTCAGTCACCCTTACTTCATCGCACCCGATGTGGTAAGTACTTACTTACTTACTTACTTAGGTGCACAGGATGTGATTAGTACTTAGTTAGGCGTACCGGATATGGTTGGTGTACACTGACTAAGGCACACCCGACATGGTAAGTACTTACTTACTTAGGCCCTTTGCCCCCAGCGGAGCATAGGCCATTGATAACATTTCATAGGATGTGGTTAATGCTGTGTGTTTATTTGTTGTATTGGAGGGATTGGGGGTTAAACGGGGTTGGGACAAGGGTGTTGTTCAGGAGGGTTGTGTAAAAAGCGTGTGCAGAGATTTAAAGACATAATTTCAGTGTATTTTTATTTTTTTTTAATATCATAGGATCCTGTATTTGACTACAGGGGAACCCTTCCCCCCCCCCCCCCCCCTTCCCCCCCATAATGAGTACTTTGTAACGCCACCTGTGTGTTATGCTGTGTAGGTATTCAATGACTTGGAGTATGAGGCTCGGATCTCCAACATAGACGAGCTTGAAGTCGGCCAGTGTCTCGGGGAGGGCAACTTTGGCAAGGTGTATCAAGGAGTGCTTCGGAGACGGGTGAGTTTGTCTCTACCTTTTTCACTCAGATCAGCTTCTTCACGGACATCTTTTTCTCTCCCTACACAACATTCACCCCTCCCCCCCCCCATCCTGAACTTACAAAAAAAAACACAAGAGAAGGAAATATTATGCTGCACCACTGAGGCTTCCAACATTAATGAAGACCTTGTTTCCCAAGAATTTCTCTTCATGGAGTCTGTAAATTAACCTCCATTTCAAGACTCCCTCCTTTTTAAGACCCGATTCTTTTCAGATTTTGTTAGCCCTCCTTTTTAAGACCTGATTCTTTTTATTAGATTTGTTTAGGTTTTAAAAGGGAGGTTCAACTCTACAAGGAAGGAACTCTATGTAAATTCAAGTTGCAAGAAAACATAAGTTCATTCAGTTCACAGGGAAAGGCAGGTACATTCACCTCTTAAGTAAACAATGGATGCATTTAACTCCTGAAGTTGTAGTGGACAAATTGATTTAACTCACAAGGTGATGTATCTCTTTATGCAGGACGGACCTCCAGAACCAGTGGCATTGAAAATCCTGTTTGAGGCCGACAGAGGACGCAAGACTACGTCCCAACAGGTAACAAGTCGCAAATACTTCAATTATATATATCTTCTTTCTTCATGCTTTACCTTTGACCTCAAATTTGGCACTGCCTTGTTGTATTCATATCGGGGCGCAGTGGCGTGGTGGTAAGACGTCGGCCTCCTAATCGGGAGGTCGTGAATTCGAATCCCGGTCGCTGCCGCCTGGTGGGTTAAGAGTGGAGATTTTTCCAATCTCCCAGGTCAATTTATGTGCAGACCTGCCAAGTGACTTAACACCCTTCGTGTGTACACGCAAGCACAAGACCAAGTGTGCACGGAAAAGATCCTGTAATCCATGTCAGAGTTCGGTGGGTTATGGAAACACGAAAATACCCAGCATGCCTACTCAACGAAAGCGGAGTGAAGCTGACTATGCTCTCAGAGTATAGTGTGGGGAACCCAAATGGGCAAACGAGCTCACACGTAACCAGAAAATTCTGGAACGCTGAAGAAGAAACATATCAGTGGCCTGCGATTCACTGCTGAGAGCCTTAACAAAATAATTTAATTCAAAGGAACCAGTGGCATTACAAATACGTCACAGTCTGTATCTTTTGAAGCATCAAATTCTTTATTCCGCTGTCTTTGTCATTTGTGTACACAGTATTCGGAACCACTAACACAAATAGATGCGGATACTCGATCTGAATGTGTGACTGAAGTGAATAAGCATATTATTTGTAAAATAAACATGATTTATATCTCACAGGGCTTCCAGATGAGGCTAGAAACTGCATGCAGTGCGTACCTGACGGCTCGTCAGGAGGTGTCAATCCTCGAGCGTTTGTCTCACCACCACATCGTGCCGTTCCTGGGTCTGGCTCTTCAGCCGCTGTCGCTGGTGCTAGAACTTGCGCCGCATGGAGCTCTTAGTGATGTGTTGAAAAAACTGAATGCCGCCAACACACACCTGCCTCTCTTTGTCGTCAGGCAGGTGATTCTGCAGGTATGTGTGTGTGTGTGTGTGTGTGTGTGTGTCTGTGTGTGTGTGTGTGGTGTGGGTAGTGTAGTGTAGTGTGGTGTGGTGTACATGTAGTTTAGAGTAGTTTGGTGAAGTATAGTGTAAGTGAAGAGTAGTTCAGACCTGTTTACCCTCCCGGATTGTCCGGAATCATTACGCATTTGGGGTCCTAATTCCGGTATTACGGAAAGCTTTCGAAAATTCCGGAAATTCCAGTCGCGAGAACCTTTTTCCGTGCGCGAAAATTCAAAGTCAAAGTATGGTATTCACCAGGACTGTGATTTCCCTTTTACCTCAAGGCAGACCGGAACAGGCTTGTCTGCGCATGTGCTCACCAAGGTGTTTGTCGGTCAACGCGCGGTTTTTGGTCGACATGGGTCCGCCGAAGCGTAAGGCCGATCGCGCTGTGGACAAAACACCAACCAAAAAGGCCAAAGTTGTTCAGAGATACATACCAAACTATCAAGCCAGGTGGCCGTGTCTAGTGAAAAGCAAAAAGAGTGACTCGCATGTTTTTTGCACTGTGTGTGGGTCGGACTTCTCGTGTTCGAGTGGTGGCGCACACGACTGTAAGCGGCACATCGAGAGTACTCGACACAAGCAAAATGCATCGTTGAAAGAGAAAGTACCATCAGTGAGCAGCTACATCAAAGAAAAGGACGCTGAGAAGAGCGAAGAAAGGAAAATAACAAGAGCAGAAGCCTACTTGTGTGATTTTCTCATCGACCACAACCTGCCTTTTTCATCCGCTGATACGCTAACTCGCATGGTCAGATACATGTTCCCTGATTCCAAGATTGCGGCAGGTGAGTTACCGTTACGGTTAAGTCTATGTTAGTAATAGTAGTAGTAGGGACTGGGTTATGATCCATAAGCCTCGCGGCTTTGTTGTTTTTGAATTTATTTTTTATTTTTTTTAACTTAGTGTTTCTGATGAGTAATCAGTAATGAATAATTAATGAATCATTGAATGTTTAATATTTAAGATATGATTCATTGTTAAAATTGTCTGTATGTACCCCTCTGTATTAATAATAAATATGGTGTCATATGGTAATGAATGGCCTGGTGGTGTGAGTTAACTGGAAAATTCATGAAACAGCAGTATAAATTATAATTGAAATTCTATGACACTTGACTGTATGACAGTGAGACTGACTGAGTACGTGTATGAGCCTTAAGGATGAGTGTCTTGATTCAGTTGTGTTACTGTTATCAGTTGAATGGTGTGCAGTGTTGGGAACAGAGTGAAAACCAAAACACATTGTCAGTTTGATTCAAATTCAAGGACTTTTGATTTTATCCAACATTTGATTTCCAGTATATATATATCTTTTCATTCAACTTTGATTTATTTTGTTTGTGTGTGTACTGTAGGTATCAAGTGTTGTCGCAACAAAACAACTGCTATGGTGAAGGAAATGGCAGCTCTGCACATGTCAGATCTTGCCACCAGGATGAAGCACCAGCCCTTCAGCATAGCCACAGATGGTGGCAATGATGCAGACAAGAAGCAGTTTCCCTTGGTTGTCCGCACCCTTGGGAATGGAGGTCTAGTCAACTCAGAGCTTCTGGCACTTCCCGTGTGCCCTGGTTCAGCTACTGGTCAGTGAACTCAACCAGTATTCTTTTTTTCACACAAGTTTTTTTTTCTTTTTCCAAATCGTATAGGACATATGATTTACTTTGATTTGCAAAAATGTGTATAATTTTTTTAAAACTATTTTAGTAGAAAAGTGAAACATCAGACATGCAGTTTTACTGTGCAAAACGTAATGAATCGGTTTAGATAATATAATGCTATGCTTCGAAATTTATATAAATTATAATCACTGATATTCTTTCCAGCATTGAATTTGTTCTCTCTTGAGCTTGTTTATGTTTCATTTGCTCATTGTTTTTTTGTGGTTTATGTTGCTGCTTGCAGGGGAGAACATCTTCAAGCTGGTGGATTCTGAATTCAAAGCACAGCAGATACCATGGGAGAACTGTATTTCCTTTGGATGCGATAATGCCAATGTCATGACTGGTTGTCACAAAGGTGTTATTGCCTTTGTGCGCACGAAGCAACCAAATGTACACATGGCTGGGTGTTGCTTGCACTTGGTGCACATTGCTGCAAAGAAAGGAGCTGCCTTGCTCCCTCCTGTGGAAGATATCCTGGTGGACATCTTCTATTATTTCAACAAGAGTGTGAACCGGCAGACTGAGCTGAAGGGCCTGCAGGAACTGTATGACGTGGAGCAGCGCAAGATGCTGAAGCATGGATGTACACGTTGGCTGAGCATTGGCAGGTAAGTCCGTTATTGAAACGTAATACATTTTGATTCATATTATGTTATATTGGTATGCCTAACTGCTAACATAAGGCTTGATTTTCAGGAGTCAGGGGGAGTACTGCGACTCTGTTATTTTTTATCTGGTGCTTCAACTTGGTTTGTTTTTGAAACAGTTTTTATTTTATTTTATATTTTTAACATTATTGTGTTTGCCAGGTGTCTGGAAAGACTTCTGAAGAACTGGGAGCCGCTGATCCATTTCTTCAGAGATGAGAAGGCAAAAACCAAAGGGATTGGGAGCCACGCCACCAGTAAAGCAGAAGGCATCCATCTGTTTCTGCGTTCTCCTACCAACAAGCTGTTCTGCCATTTTCTATCACACACACTGAAAGTGTATGATCAGGTGCTGGTGCAACTGCAAGCAGAGAAACCCATGGTACACAGTCTGAGGGCCAACTTGGTTCGTCTAGTGGAAGACCTCTTCAGTCGCTTCATGGAGCCAGGAGCTGTGTTTGGCGTTGACATTGGGAAGGTATGTACCTCAACATATTTGCTGTAATTAAAAGTTATGGAAGTGTCATACAGTGTAACGCTGACATTTGACCCCCTTGCAAGGTTTCTAAAGTAAGCCTTCAAAAGGTAAGTGTTATCAAAGACAATTTGTACAGTTTCTGAGTCCAGTGAGTACTTACCACTACAACTAGTCTCCTGTTTAAGGTTTTCAGGAGTCAGAGTGGCAGTGTTCTTACTCCAGTGCTTTTGTGTATGTGCAGGTGCAGTTCGAGCAGAGAAGCAAGCAGAAAGATGACACAGAACTTCTCATCGGAACCAAGGCAAGAGAGATGCTTGCACAGCCAACTAAGTTCAGCCTCAGGGAGAAGAGAATCTCTGAGTTTTTTGGGGCTGTGCGCTGCTACTTCCAGACAGTCTGCCGCTACCTCCTGGACAAGCTGCCCCTAGCTGATCAGGTGTTGGTACATGCAACTGTTGCCAATCCAGGGGAGAGGATGGTGGTCCTAGCTTCAGCACTTGACCATTTCCTGGACACATTTCCAGCACTCATCCCCAAGGATGCCACAAAAGACTCTATCAAGGAGGAGTTTGTGGCGTATCAAACCGCAGCTATCGAAGATGCTGTTGACAATGACGAGCGCACCGACCAGGTATGGAAAAACATTGGGGTCAAGTACCCACGGTACCTGAAACTGTCTTTTGTGATGCGTGGAATCCTGACAATTCCACACTCTAGCGCAGGATGTGAACGAGTGTTCTCGTCAGTGAGAAAAAACTGTACCGCCCAGAGGGCATCCATGCTGCCAGAAACTACCGAGGCACTCCTTGTGTGCAAGTCAAGGCCAGGTCATTTCCTGGACAAGGAAAGGGAACACTCCAGTCAAACCCTGGAATCCCTGAAATCGGCATACTACATGTCCCTTCAACAATAAAAAGATCTCACTTCTGAGTCTGATGGAGAGTCTGATAGGGTGTGAAGCCTTCATGTGCAAAAGAGGGTGTGTTTGGACTACAGTGTGAACTAATCAGACGTTATGCAGACCAAATGCAGACTAGAGTGTGAACTCATAAGACAGTGCTAGAGACGGTGAATATAGATTGTGAGGCAGTGTATGTGGGATGTTAAATTTGGACTCATTCACATTACGTCACGGTGTGTAAGAGACAGTGTATGTGAATTGGTTTTTGGTTTTCATTAAAACTGGTTGATACAGACAGTTTTCCCACACATTATAATAGGTTAATTAATAGGTCTTTCAGTTCCTTTGTGATTTTACTTGCAGTGGTGCAGTGCTATGGAGTCAGGCAGGAGATAATGATAATTTATGTATCTCCAGTCTGTGTTCTGTTTGTTTTCATTTGGTTAATGTTATCTAATCTGTGATAGTAATTAAGTACAGTCTTTCAGTTCCTTTGTGATTTTACTTGCAGTGCTGCAGTGCAATGATTCAGTGCAATGGAGTCAGGAGAAAATGATCATTATTTTATGGATCTCCAGTCTGTGTTTTGGTTAATGTTATCTAATCTTTGATGGTAATTAAGTACAATCTTTCAGTTCCTTTGTGGTTTTATTTACAGTATGTCTCCATTCTGTGATGTTTCTTTCTGGTTGTGATTTCTCTGAATGTGATGGAAGTACATGTACGTTTTTATAGTTTGTTATTGATAAAGTAGGTACTAAGTTAGTACACTACAGTTGAGCCTGTGCTTTTTTGAAAATAATAATTACTTTGACAATGTCATTGTATTGGGGAGGATATTATTTATTATGATTGTTTTTAATGCAGGATGTCTGATGTGACTGAATTTAAGATGTTTTGTTGACATGCATCTTGACTGTAAATACTTTATGTGTGTTTTTTTAGATAAAGTAAACTTGGTTTTTTTTAACTTGCATATCAGGTGTCCTGTGTGTGTTTGCGAGCTTCTGTGTGTGTACTACAATACTGTTAGACATGGTGATATTTAATTTTGTACTTGAATTCAGGCATGGGAATTGTCCGCCGAACGGCGGATTTCCGCCGATTTTTTTTTTTGTTCCGCCGAAAATGCAAAAGTGTCCGCCGAAAAAATAAAGGGGGGAGGCACACAAAAAAAAGCACCGGTTACTTTGGCCTTTGCGCAAAAGCCCGCGAAAACTTTCCGTACTTTGTTCACGCATTGCTACCGCCCGCTTCAGTTATTGAACTTTTATGTTTGAAAGTAAACCAGATTGCACAGATTGTGTTACAAGTTACATTGTCCTGTTTGTCTCAACAGATCAATTTTCTTTAAATTTAAACCATATAATACATGTATATATTTTTTTCTTCAAAAAAGCAAAAATTGGTACATTTTTGTACTAAAAACTCTGATTCTAAAAACAGAATTTAATGGCAAACTTGGAGCTCAGATGACACCAGATTGCACCATCTGGGTTCTTTGGAGAAATTTTTTTTCCGGGGGGGCATGCCCCCGGACCCCCCTAGTAAGGCTAGGCGCTTCGCGCCGTCGACTTGACACTTCGCGTCTTCAGTTATAAATTTTCCGCCTTTTTTACAATTTTCAATTCCCATGCCTGTGAATTGCATGGTAGCACACGTTCAAACATATCGTTTTTCGAGCTGGTTTATGATTGATAAAAAAGATTACTCAAAGATGCCCCCAATTACTCAAAAGCACCAGTTGCATTCCTGATTTCCATTTTGGGGGGTAAACAGGTCTGAGTAGTTTAGTGTAGTGTAGTGTGAATGGTTTGTGTCTGTGTCCGAGTCCGTGTGCTTACAGTCTTGTCTTTTGTGCAGAACATTTATAGATTAGAGAATATGTTTACAACACATGATTACTGTCTGGTCATAGAACCATTATACCTGATTTCTTTGCTCAAGTGACTGTAGTTACTGCTATTTCACAGCTTTGAAAAGTGATGGTTTAGTACATTTCTAGAATTTAGTACATTTTGAGTAATAAAAAACACTGAATTTTGTAACACTGTCAATAATCAATATTTTCATTGTGGTTTCACAGGTTGCCAAGGCCTTAGCCTATCTCCACTGTAATAACATCATCTACCGCGACCTCAAGTCGGAGAATGTCTTGGTCTGGGATTTGCCGCTTTCCGCTGATGTCAACCCTAATGCGTTGGTGTATGTCAAGATTGCAGACTACGGAATCAGTCGTGCCGTTCTGCCTTCTGGAACCAAAGGTTTTGGGGGTACCCCTGCCTTTATCGCTCCCGAAATACTGCAGCATGCTGGCAAAGGGACCTACACAGAAAAGGTAATTGTAATGATCGTGTAGGATACCGATGATTGCTCTACTGGGGCGGTAATTTTGAGGATTATCCCTGATTTCTGGTTAAAATAAATTTGAGAACGCATACACAAAGTGATTTCCACTTTGACTCTGAAGCATACAAGTCTATGTTTGAAAATGTTTAACAATGCATGTTGATGTTTAGGGCTCATGGAATTTTCAGTTTCAGATTTGGACATAATGTATTAGTAAACAGATTTGAGTTGGTGCACATGGTTGCTTATCCAAGAGGGAATGTGCCTTAAGTATTCTGTTTCTTTTCTGGCCAGGTGGATATTTTCTCCCTGGGGATGTTCATGTTCGAGCTGATCACCTGCCGCTTCCCTTTCCTAGAGATCGGAAACCCCAGCACTCTTGTGTGCCAAGGAGGAAGACCCACTTTCACCAAGCAAGTAAGATGCTTGTTGTTGTTGTCAAGGGTGAAGATATTGTGTCAGACACACGCACGCACACACGCACACACACACTCACACACTCACACACTCACACACACACTCTCTCACACACTCTCTCTCTCTCTCTCTCTCACTCTCTCTCTCTCTCTCTCTCTCTCTCCCTCCCTCCCTCTCTTTCTCTTTCTCTCTCTCTCTCTCTCTCTCCCTCTCTCACACACTCTCTCTCTCTCTCCCCCTCTCTCTCCCTCTCTCACACACTCTCTCTCTCTCTCCCCCTCTCTCTCCCCCCCCCCTCTCTCTCTCTCCCTCTCTCTCTCCCTCTCTCTCTCCCTCTCTCTCTCACTAGCTCTCTCTCTCTCTCCCCCCCCCTCTCTCTCTCTCTCTCTCTCTCTCTCCCTCTCTCTCTCTCTCTCTCTCTCTCTCTCTCTCTCTCTCTCTCTCTCTCTCTCTCTCTCTCTCTCTCTCTCTCTCTCTCTCCCCGCCATTGTAAAATTTCTCCCCCTTTTAAAACCCTGGATGTTTAAGATGTTTGTGTTCATGATGTCTATACGTTTACCACCATTTTAAAAGTCCCTCCTGTTTGAGACTTTATTTTCTCAGATTTTAAAGGTCCCTAAAGAATGGTGCCGCAGTATATGTTAGGAAAGTCCAGTTTGGAATTACGTGGCTGGTACGATTTCTTTTTTCTCTATTTGGTGTTTAACGTCGTTTTCAACCACGAAGGTTATATCGCGACGGGGAAAGGGGGGAGATGGGATAGAGCCACTTGTCAATTGTTTCTTGTTCACAAAAGCACTAATCAAAAATTTGCTCCAGGGGTACGATTGCTGGGCCGCTCATTTTCTCCATCATGTGTCTGACAGGAGGTAGAGCGATGCCCCACACATCTGCTGGACATGCTTACTGTGTGTTGGAGTCAGGAGCCTGACAATCGGCCGTCTGCCGCCAGTGTTGTTTCCATGGTGATGTCACCACAGTTCTGTCACCTGCGAGACATCCTGTCTCTTGGCCCGGACGTTGGCATCTTGTGTGGTGTGTCTGTGCCGGCTGCTGAGGTGGTTGTTGGTGAGTGTAGGAGTTAGATTTGTTGGTTGTGGAGCTAAAGGGTTAGATGCAAGAGACCAGTGAAAACAATGGATAAGAATAAGAATAAGAAGAATAAGAATACTTTATTATCTCATAGAGAAATTCAGGCGTGGTACATAACAATAATACAAACAGGACATTGTTTTTACATAAGACATATAGTACTATATAACAGGGCAGGTTATAAACACACCTCCCACATACCTTTCTGGCCATTCCTTGCATTGTGCTTACGCATTCAGTCATGAACACATCCATGTCTCACTTACACATCGCACACGTGGACATTCTTATATGCTCAACTTACCCATTCACACATGGACATTCGACTACGCTCCACTTACACATTCTTATACGCTCCACTTACACATTCACACATGGGCATTCTTATATGCTCCACTTACACATTCCCACATGGACATTCGACTACGCCCACTTACACATTCCCACATGGGCATCTTTAAAGCACTGCGCTTACATATTTTCGCACACCTATGCGTATAACGGACTATGGCTAAACATCATTGCAAAAACAAAAAAAAATCATAGCATACAATATATCACAGAGAAAATAACTACATTTAAGACAATGGGCTTGGTTGCGCATGTGTGTGTGTGTGTGTGTGTGTGTGTGTGTGTGTGTGTGTGTGTGTGTTTGCACAAAGGATTTAGTAGACAAGTACAGCAGACAGACTATATTTGTATTCAACAAGAATTACATTAGATGAAAAGCATGCTTGAATTTTCAGAAAAAAATGATTTTAGGAAAAGGAAAGCACCTTTTGATATTATGTACATGTTTTATTGTCTTTTTGAGCATTCTCACAACAGAATAGTTAAGGAAAGGTAAGGCTGCATAAAGGCTATAGTGGAAGGTCCATGATAAGTCTAGAACAAATCTTTGGGTTTTACAGTGGAACCCCTTTTAAGACCTCCAAAAATATGAGAAAATCAGGTCTTAAAGGTGGTCGTCTACATGTTTGCTTTTTTTCAATAATCTTATGGTTAGATTTCGCTAAAAAGTTATGTCAGATGATGAATGAACCATGGGGAAAAAAGTTATAGAAAAAAAAAAATGTAAACAAAGATTTTATTTTTGGGTAGCGTGACTCACGCTTCCAATATTTTGTTTTCTGTTTGCTGAGAACATGTGCTTTGCCTAAAAATACTGACTAATCAAATTCATGTCACTATGCTTATAGCCACGCCCAAACAAGTGCAGCAACAGTTTGACACTGGAGCGCTGTCCACGCTTTTTTTAAACGCACGAAATGCACAGTATTTGAGAGGAGTTTTGCGCTTGGCATTTTCCAAATAAGGATGTATCCTACTATGAGTACTACGCTGGAATACTACAATGAATTTTCAAACGGCTACACTGGCTTCGTCTTTCCTAATCGAAATGGGGTGTATTGTTGATGTTTGTAGATAATAGACTCTGCATATTAATGGTCAAATGGCGATTTCGGTATAAAAATGTAGACAAGGACCTTTAAAACGGAGGTACGTTTACAAAGGTTATGAACAGAAAATCTGAAAAAGCCAGGTCTTAAAAGGGGCAAGTCTTAAAATGGGGGGTCTTAAAAGGGGGTTCCACTGTAAACTGAAAAAGACAAAATATTTCTCCTTTCAGCTACAGAGCCTGTGCTCAGCAGCTCCGTGTCTTCGGAGGTGTACAGTCATGTGAGGCCGTCTCAAGTCTGGTTCAGCACTTGCACCGGGATGACCTCTGCCCTGGAAGTGTTCTCTTTTGCTCGCAAGGGGCAGACCGTCATTGATTACAAGGTAGGAAAGCTGAAGAAAATGTGAATATTCGAATGTTAAATTTTGGTCATGAATGACATGATGCATACATCGTCATTAACAACAACAACAATAGCAATACAGATAAGCGGATGTATGTTTTTTCCCTGAATATCTTCAATATAGTTGAACCTGCCTTGGCGCCCCTATTTCAGGAATGACCATGCTGCCCATAACAACCATCCCCAATAAAGTTTGATCCATATAGTTCACCTTTTAACCCCCCGCGGGTTAGGGGGAGTCCCATATTGGTTGGGACGAGAAAGAATTTACCCGATGCTACCCAGCATGTCGTAAGAGGCGACTAACGGTTCTGTTTCTCCTTTTACCCTTGTTAAGTGTTTCTTGTATAGAATATAGTCAATGTTTGTAAAGATATTAGTCAAGCAGTATGTAAGAAATGTTACGTCCTTTGTACTGGAAACTTGCATTCTCCCAGTAAGGTCATATATTGTACTACGTTGCAAGCCCCTGGAGCAATTTTTTGATTGGTGCTTTTGTGAACAAGAAACAATTAACAAGTGGCTCTATCCCATCTCCCCCCTTTCCCCTATCCCATCTCCCCCCTTTCCCCGTCGCGATATAACCTTGAATGGTTGAAAACGACGTTAAACACCAAATAAAGAAAGAAAGTTCACCTTTTAACGACCACTTTTGGTCGGTTCCTTGGCTGGTTGTCATAATCTTGATAAGGTTTGACTGTATCAGAATTGTGTGTGTGTGGTGTATGAATATTGTTTGACTCTTCATTTCAGACACTTCCACTGGGCCCAGTATCAGTGGTGGCCATGTGTGTGGTGTATGAATATTGTTTGACTCTTCATTTCAGACACTTCCACTGGGCCCAGTATCAGTGGTGGCCATGTGTGTGGTGTATGAATATTGTTTGACTCTTCATTTCAGACACTTCCACTGGGCCAAGTATCAGTGGTGGCCATGTGTGTGGTGGACACAGCCGTGTGGTGTGCTGATACTGAGGGTGACATTCACATCTATGAGTAAGTATGCTGACTTTTATTAAAAAAAACACGAGGTTCTTAAAGGGCGAGTTCCTCTGTGTAACAGTCTCGCAGTAAATTAGCAAATATTTTTTTTCTCTCCAGTTATTAATTAGCAGCTTTTGTTCATTGCTGTATTTGCTTCGGGTGGCATTTAAAGATCTTGTAATTTTAGGAGAAGAAAAGGGAGAGAGGGATGGTGAAACAAAATGATAAAAAGAAATAATGATACTTTTTATTTAAAAAAAGAAAGACAATCACAATCCTGAGAGAGGTGTGCCTTATTGCTAAGATTGTCAGTGAAAATCTTAAACACAAGACTGTTCAGACAAGAAAACACATGTATGCAAGCATTCACTGTACTAATCAACTTATCATCAAATTTAAGTATGCAACAGCGCTTTTCAACAATGACAAAAATCGCCTACAACAGGAAGAACACGATCAATTCATGTTCCCTTCTTTCTTTGCAGCATCGACACGTTAGCCCTGACAAACCAGCTGAAACTTCAGGCTGAATTCTCCATCACTGTCCTCTCCCTTCACCCGCTGCCCGGGGGCCAGAACGTCTTAGCGGTTGCGTCTTTGACGGATTGCAGCGCCATCTACGTCTGTCAACAACCCCCACTTGGAATGGCGGTCACGGAGGCAGTTAGAGAACGATTCAAACTGTTCAGGTGCTACTGCTCCACTCTTGTGCACATTGGAGACAGGTGAGGGGAGAGTTGGAAAGAAGTGGTTGCTTGGCATGGCCAGTATTTTACTTGGTTCTGTAACTCATGTGCTTCAGACAGGGTTCGTACAGGTCATGGAAAACCTGGAAAGTCATGGAATTTGATTTTTAATTTTCCAGGCCTGGAAAGTCATGGAATTTCAATTCAAGTCATGGAAAGTCATGGAATTTAACAAAAATAAGAAAGAAAAAAAATTAACCTTCAACACACCAGCGGCGATTTTCGTTGCCCAGCCATCCCCCCCCCCCCCCCCCCCCCCTTTGCCAGCCAGTAGCGATTTGCGTCGCCAGCACAAGGCTCCAGGCTTCTCGTTCGTATTTGCATACGAGAATAACGGTATTTTTAACGGCACTTGAGCCAAAGCGAGGCTCACTTCCTTCCGTTATCTCGTCGTGTCGTCTGCGCTGCATTTGAGTCGGTTTCGTCGAAGTTTTCTGCTTTTGTTTTTGCATCGATAAAGTACTTTTTTAGCGCTTCGACAAGCAAGATGGAGGATGATGAGTTTGAAACTTTCTTTCGAGTTGTTTCTTGACAACAAAAAGTATGCGAAATTGGAACGAATTACCGAGGATGATCTTCGCAATGAACTGTGTATCGCGGTGAAAAAAATGACAGTTCGTCAAGTCACAGTGACGGTTACGAAACGGAATTTACGAAAGTGCAGATGGATATAAACAGTGGCTGGTCCAGTTTAGTGAAATGACAGGACCAGCAAACATTACCGATAATCTGACTGCGTAGCAAATGCTTGACTTGCTTGTCGAAGAGACACTGCGTAGAAACTGACTCAAATTCAGTGCCAAGCAAGCCAGTGTCAAAACTGGCAGTGACAAGACGTAAAAAGTTTGCGTGTTCGGAAATGGCGATCTGTGGATCTAGTCATGGAAAATGTTATTGAGGCTCATGGAAAGTCATGGAAAAGTCATGGAATTTTGTTTCTAAAAACCAGTGGGGACCCTGTTCAGAGCTGTTCCAAGCCTTCAGTGAAGTATTCGGAGTGCCCAAAAGAAAAAAGATTATTCTGCCTGCTATGAAAGCTTACTTTGAATCCCTGTCTACTTATTTTAGATGGCCACTCTTTCTTGTAGGCGAATATGTGTCAGATGTGCTTTGTTAGTTGGAGGGTCAAAAGTTTGTGTGGTATCTCCCTGGCAAACTATGTGGCTGGTCAGGGTTGCTCAGTGATGCAGGGGAGGTAATTTTGCCCTTGACTATGATGTTTTGTCGACGGGGATGTGTATGCTTGTGTGTGTCTGTGTGTGTGTGTGTGTGTGTGAATGTATGCATGTGTGTGTGTGTTCAGTAGAAACACTGTCTCCTAACAACACAGAAAAACGGTCCAAGTTCAAGCTTTCTGGACTTAAAAAAGCACACAAACAAGCAAGCAAGAAGGAAGCTATCTAAAAATCCCCGTAACTTCACACAAATCTCCTCCTCTCGACAGGTGTGAGCTATGGCTGGGCCAAGGCTCCGGCACCATTCTGGTGTGGGACGTCGCCACACGGAAATCCACCGACTGCCTGTATCACACCATTGACAAGCTCCTCCCTTCCACCTGCTGTATTTTCCTCCTCACCCCCCATCCGTCAGAGAGAGCCCCGCAGTCCACTCCCCATGTCTGGTCCTACAACTTTCCAGGTATGAGTTTGGTTATTTGTGAAGAGTTTTTCCACTGTGTTTATTGGTTTTGTGTTTGACCATGATGTGGCACAACGTTGGCGAAGGCAATGTGTTTTTTGTGTGTAGGGTACAGTGTTACCTTAGATACAAGAAGAAAAACCCCTGCATGAACCGAATATTCAATTTGTGTGGTAAAAACATTGAAGTTTTTGTTGTTGAGGGGGGTCGTTGATAAATATTGATGGCACTGTAGTCCCTGAAAGACAACACTAAAATAGTACCACTAAGCTGATGCAAAGTACTGCAGAAGAGTTTTGTAATCTTCCTTCAGTACACCCCAATTGAAATTCTTTGTTTTGATAAATTGTAATCAGAAATTACCTGATACAAACAACTGAATCATTGTTATTGCACCGCTCCATATCTCTCCCAATCACTGTTCATTTTATCGTCATACCAGTATTTACCAAGCATACAATCATTTTGGCATGAATAATCATATCATTTACATATTTTGTAACTGGAGAGACCTTTTCGGGGGGGGGGGGGGGGGGGGGGGGGGGGGGGCTCTTTGGTGGGATTTTACACCACAGAAATAACCTCATTATTATTTACATGTATTGTTATTATTATTACTGTTTGATGCAAGCAGGCACAGTGGTGTACTGCTGGGACACGGAAAAACACTGTGTGATGGAGAGGCTGGACTGTTCTGCCATCTACTCCACAGCAGATACTCTGTCTATGGGTTCTCCACAACACGTAGAAAGTAAGGCTGCACTCTTGTGTTTGAGAGAGAGAGAATGTGTGTGTGTGTGTGTGTGTGTGTGTGTGTGTGTGTGTGTGTGTGTG
This sequence comes from Littorina saxatilis, assembly GCF_037325665.1. NCBI lineage: Eukaryota > Metazoa > Mollusca > Gastropoda > Littorinimorpha > Littorinidae > Littorina > Littorina saxatilis. The sequence continues at coordinate 31,153,190 of NC_090246.1, forward strand.
TGTGTGTGTGTGTGTGTGTGTGTGCATTCTGCTTTCCACACGATTGGCGACCTAAGGCCTATTTAGGTGGCCATCCACATGTGGATGGCAACTTAACTGGTGGATTGTGTCCTATCACAGTGGATGGTTCCTTCACTCCAGATCTGGATTGCTACCTTATTTGTGGATTGTTACCCACAATGGAATGTAACCTAAAGAATATTGTGGATTGTTACTCGCATTTGTGGAAATGTTACTTGCACTTGTGGAAATGTTACTAATGTTTTAGTGCGGTTTTTTTTCTATTGAGAACAGAAAGTGTAAAGTAAAAGCTCCTGCTGAATTTATTTTCAAAACTTTACCAGAAATTGAGTAGACCTATCAAGCCCCCAAACCAAACGTTCGATGTAAGGACCAATGACACTGACAGATCCTCTATTTTTTTTTTATATAAAGACAAGGGACTGGGTGGCCGAGTGGTAACGCACTTGCGCGGAAGCGAGAGGTTGCGAGTTCGACTCTGGGTCAGGGCGTTAGCAATTTTCTCCTGTTCAAGTGTTAGTCTTTCGGATGAGACGAAAAACCGAGGTCCCTTCGTGTACACTACATTAGGGTGTGCACGTTAAAGATCCCACGATTGACAAAAGGGTCTTTCCTGGCAAAATTGTATAGGCATAGATAAAAATGTCCACCAAAATACCCGTGTGACTTGGAATAATAGGCCGTGAAAAGTAGGATATGCGCCGAAATGGCTGCGATCTGCTGGCCGATGTGAATGCGTGATGTATTGTGTAAAAAAATTCCATCTCACACGGCATAAATAAATCCATGCGCCTTGAATATGTGCGCGATATAAATTGCATAAAAAAAATTAATTAAAAAAAATAAAAACATAAATCCCTGCGCTTAGAACTGTACCCACGGAATACGCGCGATATAAGCCTCATATTGATTGATTGATTGATTGAAAAATGAACAAAATAAATACGGAAACACCCCACAAGACTAAACTACAGAAACTCATAAGTAAAAATGCTTTTGATCGTCAAACAGTGTGCTATGACATGTGTTTAAAAAAATAAGTTTCGTCTAGAGCTAGTACTGAGTCTTACTGTGGTATGGCACTCAGTGTCAGTGCCAGTAGGTGTGTGTCAGTGTCATTAGTCACTGTTTGTGTGTGTGTGTGTGTGCTTCGTTTGTTTGTTTGTTTGTTTGTTTTTAATGGTTGTTATTGTGGTGTTTTTCGTTTTTGTTGTCAAAATTAATCAGTTCATTTCAATGTCATATGATATGTTTTGTAAACTGACAATGAACCGCTAAATATGATTTCAAAGCATCAAATTCATTATTTAAAAAAAAAAGTTTAAATATTTACCAATAAATTTGTTCAAGTGAAGAGTTCAAAGGTGCCTGCTACCAAATTGTTCGCACAATTGCAGATTAACTGGAAATTATACGAGTGCATGGGAAGAAATATTTTCCAACATGATACCGGGCAGAACTGAAACCGTCACAGTCATCATTTTGCACAAGACAAGTCAGTCTCTGTCAAGCCCCAAGATATATCAAATCGGCAGACAAGGTTTAATGACCGAACAAATTGTAACTTCTAACCGACTTGGTCTTCGGGTCACAGCGGAGGACGACAATAGCTTAATGGTTTCATTTGTGCTGAATTACAGCTTTTTACTTTTTTACTTTCAAAAAACCCGTTTTTACAAATTTGTTTCTAAAATCATAATTAAATATTTTCCGGGCCATTCACGTCTATGTTTAACATTGCAACTGTCGGTAAAACCGTACTCTATGGATATTGTGTGCAGTTGGTATGAGGTCAAAGACTACAGACGAAAAAAAACCAGAAAAAAACTGACATAAATATTGCTCAACTGTCGACGAGCAGTTTTACTGCCCGGTATTGTAATAGATAAGTGCATTGCGTAAACATGACGTTTGAAGAAAAAAAAATCACCCTAACCCTAACCCTAACCCTAACCCTAACCCTAACCCTAATCCATGACAACGGCTACCTAGAGACGTAAAATATTTTCACAGTAAAAAAACCAAACGCACATCATCAAAAAAGATGATTGATATTTAATCTAAAATAGACTAGAATAAGAGTAAAAACAACATGGGTGGAAGTTGGTGGCTATTCAACGTGTTTTTGTAAAACATGAACTCGTGGTAGTAAAGTTGGTTGGATTTGGTTGCGTATGAAAACGACCAGTGGTATTACAGGAACAAATTGATTCCCATCACAAAAAAAGTCAATGGAGATCGCTTCATCATAGTTATCTCTAAACGTCCAAGGCATAATGGTTGGGTGAAAATGAAACATAAAAAAGTTGTTTCAGTATTTCTTAGGCAACCGTCCAGACTTACTACCACCGATTTTAGAGACAAAGAAAAATATCTTCAAAAATGCACTTTTTACGTGTTTTGGCAGAAATCTTTTTTGGGAATCTTAGAAAAGGTTCTAAAGAATGTTTTGACAAAGAAGCTTTCATCAATGTTTTACCGAAGAGTAGTTACAACAATTTTTCTAACGAATTTCATTCTTGCTTTTTTTAAGTGCAAGGCCAGAATACGACTGTATACCCGGAGAGAAGGTTTTTAATTACCACCAAAATTCCGTGGTAATGAAACCAAATCTTTAAATTGGCAATATTCCTGACTTCTGACAAACATTTTGCGACCCATTTGCTTATCTTTTCTTTTTGTTAATTGGCCAAATCGATTGATTAAAGTTTGAATTTTAGGTAACCAAATTTGGAATAGTAGTGCTGTCGAGTGAGTTCACTAAAATTTGATGAGTCTGGGTTTTTGTCGCCCATATGACTGTAGAAAACAGAGCATTTCTCCAAAAAACTGTTTTGATTAATAATCTTAGGTGGGTGGTAATGCCCCTTTTCTTAGGTAGCAAAATCCAAGAAATAGGTATGTGTGTGTGTGTGTGTGTGTGTGTGTGTGTGTGTGTGTGTTTTCATTTTTGGGGATTTGCCTCTACAAGTGCCATTTTAGATTTATGTGAGCAGAGAAGAAGCAGAGTCAATACTAAGGTCATTGTACAAAATTGATCACCAGAATATTTAGGAAAAGATAAAGGATAAACAAGTCGCGTAAGGCGAAAATACAACATTTAGTCAAGTAGCTGTCGAACTCACAGAATGAAACTGAACGCAATGCAACGCAGCAAGACCGTATACTCGTAGCATCGTCAGTCCACCGCTCATGGCAAAGGCAGTGAAATTGACAAGAAGAGCGGGGTAGCAGTTGCGCTGAGAAGGATAGCACGCTTTTCTGTACCTCTCTTCGTTTTAAGTTTCTGAGCGTGTTTTCAATCCAAACATATCATATCTATATGTTTTTGGAATCAGGAACCGACAAGGAATAAGATGAAAGTGTTTTTAAATTGATTTCGAAAATTTAATTTTGATCATAATTTTTATATTTTTAATTTTCAGAGCTTGTTTTTAATCCAAATATAACATATTTATATGTTTTTGGAATCAGAAAATGATGGAGAATAAGATGAACGTAAATTTGGATCGTTTTATAAAAAAAATAATTTTTTTACAATTTTCAGATTTTTAATGACCAAAGTCATTAATTAATTTTTAAGCCACCAAGCTGAAATGCAATACCGAAGTCCGGGCTTCGTCGGAGATTACTTGACCAAAATTTCAACCAATTTGGTTGAAAAATGAGAGCGTGACAGTGCCGCCTCAACTTTCACGAAAAGCCGGATATGACGTCATCAAAGACATTTATCAAAAAAATGAAAAAAACGTCTGAGGATATCATACCCAGGAACTCTCATGTCAAATTTCATAAAGATCGGTCCAGTAGTTTAGTCTGAATCGCTCTACACACACACACAGACAGACAGACAGACACACATACACCACGACCCTCGTCTCGATTCCCCCCTCTATGTTAAAACATTTAGTCAAAACTTGACTAAATGTAAAAAGGATAACAAAATACCCATCATGAGTTACTCTTACTTTTAATCATGAAAAACCAAGAAAGGTAAGTTTATGGAACATTTAATACAAAACAAAACGAAACATTCATTTTGTTTTGTTTTGTCTATTAAAGATTCATGAGCTTACCTTTCTTGTTTTTTTATTCTTGAGTTTTGAACGTTGGCACTCTATCTGTTTCAGATTCTTATTCTTAACTTACTCGCTTTCTCTTTCCCACAGCTGCTCAGGTGACGGCACTGAACGTAGTCAACAACTACCTCTACATCGGCAACACCAAGGGGCGCATCATTGTGGCCGACGCCCTCACCATGCGACCTCTCTGCATCTTCCCTGCACACTCTCCCCGCGAGTTCTTCGTCAAATGCATTCTGCCCGTGCTTGGCAAGCAGCAAAGCCAACACGAGGAGGTGGAAGGGGGTCAGAGGTCGTCGCAAGGAGTGGTGTCTGTTGGCAGAGGCTACGAGGATCTGATGAACCAGGATGGGAAAGGCTTGGCCAAGAAGGGAGGTAACGCGGAAGGAAGGGGAAGAACTCAGACGGGAACGGCGGACGGCTACGCTCACCACACGTTCCTGCTGTCCTGGGCGGCTCATGACTGGGAATACTACTGAGAGGAGCTTGTCAGGTGTTGATTGGGCATACTCCAGATATTGCCCTGTGGGAGTGATCAACGTCACAAACTGAAAGAAGAGGGAAAACTTTGATAATCATTCAGTGGGACGAGGATTGTCTTGATATTATGAATGATTTGTGTGTGTATGTGTTGGGGGGAGGGGGGTTTCTTGTCTCTTTCAGGTGCAATAAGATTGAGAGTACAGTAGTACCTACAATGGACCTCAATAAAGGACAGCTTTGGAAGTCTCTTTGTTGATGAACTTACTGGACTTAAACGCAACTGTCGTGCAATGCAGGAAAACTTTTGGCTGGTCCCAATGATGTCCCTTTGACACTGGTACCACTGTTTAACCAAGAATGTGTGTCAAGTGTTAATAACAAGTGTTCAGGCAAGAACAGACTGGTCGATCAAGCCCTGAAGAACAAAATCACAAGCGTCTTTGTGAAATCCAAAGAGTCACTGTATGGATTTGATCAGCAGGGTCTGTCCTCGTGACAGGTGCATTTTCTGATTCTAAATGACCTGATTTTCTTCTGTTGCTTTTTCAAAAGAAGTGTTTGTTTTTTTTGTCCTGGGGGGAAGGGTGTGTGTGTGTGTGTGTGTGTGTGTGTGTGTGTGTGTGTGTGTGTGTGTGTGTGTGTGTGTGTGTGCGCAAACTTGCGTGTGTGCATTATGGGTCTGAATGTAGTGCTTTTATTTGTGTGCAATGTTTAAGAAACTCATGTACAAATTGTTGTTTTGGTGTCATTTCCTTCATTCTGTATTGCTTTAAAAAATTGAAACCTCTTACTTTTTATCAGAACAATTAACTCCTCTAATGTGCTTAGCATTTTATCACTGATATTCATATGCACTTACTTGTCAATGTTTCATTTTTATTTTCCTGTGAAGAAACCCTTGATATTTTCAATTAGTTGTAAATATGTTTGCTGTTTTTGTACCTCTTCCAAAGCATGCTATATTCTGCCTGAGACAGTACAAAGCTGCCTGTTGTATCAGTATTGCAGTTATTTTTATAAGGAAAATAATGTGTAAATACATGCATAAGTCTTCAAAGGGTAATGTGAAATATTTGACAGAGTTTCAGATATATATATGATGGAGACGAGAAAGAGCACAACAAGTATGAATACAGTGGAACCCCCCTTTTAAGACCCCCAGTTTAAGACTCCCTCCTTTTTTAAGACCTGATTTTCTCAGACTTTCTGTTCATAACCTCTGTAAAATGACCCCCATTTTAAGACTCCCTCCTTTTTTAAGACCCTGTTTTCTCAGACTTTCTGTTCATAACCTCTGTAAATGTACCCCCATTTTAAGACTCCCTCCTTTTTGACTCACATGCGAAGCAAAAGTGAGTCTATGTACTCACCCGAGTCGTCCGTCCGTCCGTCCGGCCATCCGGCCGTCCGGAAAACTTTAACGTTGGATATTTCTTGGACACTATTCAGTCTATCAGTACCAAATTTGGCAAGATGGTGTATGATGACAAGGCCCCAAAAAACATACATAGCATTTTGACCTTGCTTCAAGGTCAAGGTCGCAGGGGCCATAAATGTTGTCTAAAAAACAGCTATTTTTCCCATTTTTCCCATTTTCTCTGAAGTTTTTGAGATTTAATACCTCACCTATATATGATATATAGGGCAAAGTAAGCCCCATCTTTTGATACCAGTTTGGTTTACCTTGCTTCAAGGTCAAGGTCACAGGAGCTCTTCAAAGTTGGATTGTATACATATTTTGAAGTGACCTTGACCCTGAACTATGGAAGATAACTGTTTCAAACTTAAAAATTATGTGGGGCACATGTTATGCTTTCATCATGAGACACATTTGGTCACATATGATCAAGGTCAAGGTCACTTTGACCCTTATGAAATGTGACCAAAATAAGGTAGTGAACCACTAAAAGTGACCATATCTCATGGTAGAAAGAGCCAATAAGCACCATTGTACTTCCTATGTCTTGAATTAACAGCTTTGTGTTGCTTGACCTTGGGTCAAGGTCACATGTATTTTGGTAGGAAAAATGTGTAAAGCAGTTCTTAGTGTATGATGTCATTGCTAGGTTTAGCTGAAGGTCAAGGTCATGTAAAGGTCAAGGTCAAGCATGTGAGTCGTATGGGCTTTGCCCTTCTTGTTAAGACCTGATTTTCATACATTTTTGAAGGTCTTAAAAGGGGGGTTTCACCGTAGTAGTGAACAGCCGGTGGTGATGACATACTTTGTGGATGAGAGAAAATACTCAACGGTCAGTGAACAACACTGAAACAATGATGACATTTCTCAGCTTTTCCAATCAACTCAAATTTGTGAGAAAATTCAACTGAGAGCTGCTATAGGGTCTTCCCGCGTCTCTGAGGTGACGACCATGTCATTAGTAAAGTGAAACAAGACACTGACGGGCAGCTTAAAGGCTTACTAACTTACTCCCGTGTTTACAAAGTATAGTTTGCCCACAATCGATGTCAAACGCACCATAAGACCATATAATGACGATATGTCGTCATGCGCGGACCATATACGTGCATTTCAGCTTGTTCTAGCCTCTGAAAAAGTGAGGATGTCAACAACGACACGGAGTTCTCTCCCTTGCGTCAACAGCGCATGTGTTGCCAAATCTATAAATAGGACGATCCAGATCAAAATGAAAATTAACATATCTCAACATTGAAGGGGTCCTAGACCACAATATTTTGCAGGGAACTTAATTTAGCATGTCTCCAGCTGTTGGTAAAGCAATTAGCGTGTATAGTCATCGAGTACATTTGGCTTTAAGCTTATTGGAGGTTGTCCCTGACATGGCGTCGAGAAGAGATGTGTCTCTCCATTGACAGGGTCCCTTGTGCTGTGGTTGATGAAAACATTCACAGTCTTGAAGTGATCTTTCTCTGAAAGAAGCATGTCTTTTCGGTCAATTATAGTTTAAGCCCAGTATCAGTACTATTTTAGTCTCCTCTACTAAAATTAGCGTCTACAGTGCCTAGAAATAATGTACGGGCACTCTCTGACTGCATTTACTGACCAAGATGCAATTCCTGTGTTTTTTATTTATTATTATAGTAAATAAGGCTTAAATTTGCAGCTTTCTGAAGTTGGCTCCTGCATGTTTTCAAATGCACGTCGATCTTCCTCTAAGCCATACATGGTTGAAGGTAGTCATTCAGGCAGTCTTGATTTCGTGTTGGTAATATTACAGGCAAATCCGGATAAGACGAAATTGAAGGGACCGAATTGTTATTGTGTCCTATCCGAAATTTCGACTTGGTCATAGTACAGTGGAACCCCTCTCTAGCGACCTTGAAAATGTTGACAAAAATCGGTCCTTATGGAGGGGGGTCCTTACAGAGGGAGGGGGCGGGGCCACAAAGAAAGTCACCTCAGATTTTCTTAAAAAAAGAAAACAGAGAAGTTTGAGTTGCTGACGACCGTTTCCTCAAGCAAACTGCTTCGATTTCATGTTTGACATTGTCGATGGTGTCCACCAGTTCTGGTGCATGTTTCAATGCAAAAAGAGTTAGTTTCTGAGCAAGCATTTCTTTACAGCAGTCCCTGCAATGATGAAGGCCCTCCGAGAAAGAGAGTGAAAAATCGGCCACCGTTCTCAGCATCGCGTATCTGTGTGTAACCTCTTTCATTGACAAGATACTCTTGTTTCCCTGCAGCCTTGACCAGTGAGTCGGTTACCTAATCTGTGAACCCTTCAGTTGTGTTGCTTTGTCAAAAGTTAGACACAGTCAACTAGTTTTGCTCTGAGTGAACAGTGCAGCTGGCCTCAATTAGCCGGTGACACCTCTCTGGCCACAGCACCAAACAGTACATGGCTGGGGAGAGAGAGAGAGAGAGGGGGGGGGGGGGGGGGGTAGCTGGCTAAACTCAGTGGGGTGTCCGGTGTCACTGAAGTCAGCAGGAAGAGCATTGGAGAGAAATAGAGAGGTGTACTCTTCCAAACAATTTCCAAAGATCAGTTGCAGGGCTTAGGGTAGTCAGTGAGGGAGAGTGAGAGCGGTTTGTGTACAGTCCGACTGAAGAGTGAAAAGTCACTGCCACAAGATCGGCATGCAGTCAATAAAGCCAGACAAGAAGAATGATTATGACATGCGGCTCTATCTGCTGGTTTTTTTTTATTCAAACTGGTTTTCAACGCTTATTCTCACAAAGCATCTGCACACCTGCCTCTGCCTCTGTGCTGTGTTTGTGTGGCTGCTTTCGTATGATGTCAGTGCATGGTGAGTGCGTTCACTGCCTTGTCACCACTTCCCCACCTTTTTCAGAATGTTTTCTTGGAGTTGGATAATATTCTCCTTACTCCTCGCCCCCTCCTTACTCCTCGCCCCCTCCTAACTTCAGTTCATACTTTATTGCGTGCCGACTGACCAGTCGGTGTGGCGTCCGTGTAGAGAAGAAGGGAATAATGTTACACAATGCGCTAGTGTGAGACGCCAAGTTTCGTGTTTCGAGTTGCTGTAGTAAATATAGAGTAAACTTTGTCTTTGGGACTGACTTTCTGTTGTGTGCTATCCGTCTTTCGACTTACGTAAGAGAAATCCCATTTCGAGCTCAGGGTACTTTGTACACATAGATAAAGAGGGATAATTCCGGACCAGAATTTCTTTGTGTGCTAAGCGAATTTTTGACTTAACCGTTTGTGAGTTAGCTGGATTTGCCTGTAATACTGTATTATTGTAGTATATAATTGTATGATATGACAGTGGCTAATATATGTTGTGTACATTTATCATAGAATATTACATTTTAGAGTGCTCAAAGAACACAAGAGTGTCTTCCTTTTAATAAATCACACACAATGATTTCTTAAAGAAATCAAAGAGTATACAGTAGAGAGGAAATCTTTGTGACTGATACACTGTTGACTATTGGGAACAACACCTCTGTCTTACAGATAAGAATTTCCTCTTTTGCATTTTCGGTGTTATTTATATTTCTCTTGGGGAAATCATGCACAAAGGATTTTAAACTCCACCCGTTTTGTCAAAGGTAAATGTATTCACTTTTTTTGATATTTTATGTGACTGTGTTAAATGAATGACCGAATAAATGATGATTGATTGATGGGCATTATTCATTCTTCTTTATCGTGATAGTGTGATATTATTTTGTTGGAGGATAACTGGGTTACGTTTACATGTACAGTATATGCATGAAGACATGCGCTCTTCGGAAAAGACATTTGCATAGCTTGAAAATCCCATTTTTCTGAGTGTTCTCCTGTCCACCCAGCTTGAAATGGGTACCTGACCCTATTCAGAGCCGAGGACGGTGTTGGTAGTGAGTAGGAGGATATGGGCACCGCACCCATGAAGCTGGCCTGAGAATATTTTAGGTCTAAAAAATCTCGTTTTTATATGACCAAAGATTAGATGTTTTTCTGTTATACCTACCTTTGTTGCTAATATACTTGTAGAAACAACACAGCACAACAGACCACCACCACACCACACCACACAACACAACCACACCACACAACACACCACCACCACACCACACCACACCAAACTTGACTAAATGTAAAAATTAACAGTAAAAATAGATCTACACTAAATTTACAAAATTCACCTAAGAAAAGACACCGGCAGGAACATTATTCCTGCCACTGAGGACAAGGACAAGGCTGTGGGCGATGTCGATGTGCTTCTCCTCAATGTTGTGGGTGTCTATCAGGTACCAAGGCGGAGCAGTTCTTCTTCTTCTTCTTCTTCTTCTTCTTCTTGGCGTTCGCAGAGGTTACACAATCAGTCCAGCACTGGTGATAAATGTTGTCGTTTTCTCCAACTCCTGTCGACTGCCGTATAGTTTGGTCTGCAAGGGAGTTGGTGACGGCCACACTTCTTTTCGTTCCTCATCTAGTAAGGGACATCGCTGTAAGATGTGTTCCGCTGTTTGGTCCTCTTGACCGCAGGCACAGGTTGGTGATGGCGCCAGCTTGAACTTTCGGTTCATGTGAGCATTGAGCCTGTTGTGGCCAGTACGCAGCCTGATGAGGTTGACTTGCTGCTCTCTGGACATTGTGTGGTAGTCATCTCTGTTTGTCCTTGGCCTCATCAATGCCTTGATGATTGTCTTCTGCTCACTAAAGCTGACACTGTTTTCAGGTTGGTCTTCCACGGCTCCTTCTTTTGCCAGCTCATCTGCCCTTTCATTTCCTGGTATCCCACAGTGTGCTGGTATCCACTGGAGGACAACTCTTCTGGTTTGTCTGACCATCTGTAATGCTTTGGCCAGCTGTGGGAGTTTGTCGTTCTCTAGGGCCTGAAGGACTGAAAGGGCGTCCGAGAGGAAGACAACTTGGTAGCAAGGGTCTGCGGAGTCCTGAACGAAGGAGGCGGCCTGCATGAGAGCTTCTGCTTCTGCTTTATAGTTTGTGCAGTGTTTGCCAGTGGCAACGCTGGATGTAGCTGTATGTCCCCCAGGGAACTGGATGAGAATGCCTGCACCTCCATTGAGCACGGCGTTAGTTGCTGATCCATCGGTGTATACATGGATCCACGCCTCTTTTGGGTACTGTTCGTCGATCAGGGCTAAGGTGAGTGCCTGTCGAGCTGTGTCATTCTGATCTTCTCCTGAGGTAACATGTGGAACACTGGTGCAGATCTGGATGCCTGGTTTCTCTGTTGCCTTGGGGGTTTCCTCTTCTTCTTGAGTCAGAGGTAGAGTGTTCTGTGGAAGGACTTCCCTGTACTGTCGGGAAAGTCTCTTGCTCTCGTGTACAAAACTGCTCCGTTTAAGCCGGTTCTTGGTGAGGTTGCTCAGTCTGTGCTTCATGGGGTGGTCGGGTAGGCACTTGAGCTTCTCGGCCTGTACCATAGTCTTGGCTTCTCTTCTCTGACAGAGGGGTTGGATGGTGGTAAGCTTCTCCATTTCCTTGATGGGCGTGGATTTCATTGCACCAGTGATGAGTCGGAGGGCCTGGTTTTGCACACGGTCAAGGGTCTGCAGGTTTGTCTTGGCTGAGGTTGACCACGCTGTGGAGCCGTACTCGAGGTGGGGTCTGATTGTTCCCTGGTATACTGTCTTCAGTATCTTCTCGTTCGCTCCCCAGGTGGTACCTGCCAGCTTCCTGAGTATGGCTAGCTTGCGCCGGGCCTTCGTCTCTGCCTGTGCAATGTGTGGTTTCCAGGTCTGCCGCCTATCAAAGGTGACACCAAGGTACGTTGCTTCTTCATCCTCTCTCAGAGGAGTTCCACCAAGCTTAATGGTTCCGGCTTTCTGCTTTGGCGACAGTGTGAATAGGGTGGTGGAGGATTTCTCCTTGTTGATGGAGACGCACCAATCTTCTGCCCATGCGTTCAGCCTATCTGCCGCTTGCTGCATTCTGTAGGTGGCAGTACTTGCGTGCTCCTCCTTGCACCAGATCACAAGGTCGTCTGCGTAGAGAGCAGCTTTGATCCCCTTGGGCATCTCAGACACCAGATCGTCGATGAAGAGAAGGAAGAGTGTGGGGGAGAGGACTCCGCCCTGAGGGACGCCATGACGAAGGAGGAACTTCTTGCTTTTGGTCTGGTCGACGTTAACTCTTGCCCTGCGGTTATAGAGGTAAGAGCGAATCCACTGGTACATGTTGCTGGACACGCCTTTCCTCAGCAGTTTTACAAGGAGTCCATCTTTCCAGACCTTGTCAAAGGCCTTCTGAAGATCTATCCAGGTGACGAAGACCAGCTTCTGTTCCTGAAAGGCATCTTCAACTTCTTGCGCCAGGTAAGTGACCTGATCTTCAGTGCTGCGGAACTGTCGGAATCCAGCTTGCTCAGGGGCGAGGAGGTTCCTGGATTCCAGGTACCACCTGAGGCGCTCGTTCACAATTCTCTCCAGGGTCTTCACAACACAGCTGGTGAGGCTGATTGGGCGATAGCTGGTGGCCTTCTTTGGATCCTTCCCTTTTTTTAAGATGGGGATCATGATCGCTTCTCGCCAGAGTTGTGGTAGCGATCCTTCTTGCCAGCTGCTGTTGAAGACCTCGAGTAGCTTGTTCTCTGCTGCACTACCAAGGTGGGTTAGCATCTCGTTGGTGATGCCGTCTGGGCCAGGGGACTTCTTCGCCTTTGACTTTTTCAGAGCTGAGTGCAGCTCGTGGAGTGTGAGTGGTTGACTCATGGCGTCCACTGTCGACTGTCTGGCAGGTCTCTCTCTTTTCTCTCTTCTTGCTTCTCTCTGTTTCTCGGGGCTAACATGGAGGTTGCTCTCAGCTGCATAGCTTTCAGCAAATTGGTTGGCAGCATGCTTTCCAGTTAGCACCTTCCCGTTCTCTTCTAATGTGATCTTTCCTCTGCTGGTGTTCTCATCATTCAACTGCTTGGTGAGCCTCCAGAGCTTTCTGCCATCCTTCTCAAGGTTCAGAGAGCTTGTTTTCTCTTGCCAGCTTCTCCGTCTTGCCTGTAGCTTCTTTTTGAGAAATTTGGCTTTGGCTTCCTGGAGGCGGATGTTGTTGTTTTGTGACGGGTTGACTTCTGCTTCCCTTCTGGCGTCTGCCAGATCATCATCCAGTTCCTGCAATTCATTGCTCCAGTAGGGCTTATAGTCTCTCCTGGCACCCCTGGGAATGGACTCACGCGCTGCTCTGAGGATGCTCATGTTGAAGTCCTTCGCCACCATGTTGATGTCTCGACCCTCGACTCTGATGTCTTTGGTGAGTTCGCTGGTGCGGTGTCTAAAGAGGAACCAGTTCGCTCTTTTGTAGTTCCACCGTGGGAAGGAAGCTTCAGTGCAGGACTCCATGCCCAGGGTCAAAAAGACTGGCCGATGGTCACTTCCACCTAGCTGTTCTCCGACCTCTCTGCTGGTTAGCTGGTGCATGTCTTCCGTGCAGAAGGCTAGGTCAGGAGTTGATGTAGTGTGCCATCTTCTGGAGTAGAATGTAGGGCAGTCAAAGGGACTGTTCAAAAGGATGAGACCTTTGTCGTCCTGCCAGTTCTCCACCTCTTCTCCTCTCCGATCCAGGTGGTCATATCCCCAACTCTGTGAATGACTGTTGAAGTCACCCACCACGATGAAGTTGGAGGCCTTTGCAGGGATCGTGTCAAGGGCGAGGTGTCTATCATTGGGGCAGTAGAAGTTGACAAGATGGAATTCTGATGTCTTCGTCTGGATTCGAATCACCTGATATTCGGAGTCCTCCATGTGCGTTTCTATCAAACAGGCATTGATGTTGTTCCTGATGAGGGTCAGGATTCCTCCTTTGCTTCGGTCTGTTCTGTCGGACCTAAGGCATTGGTAGCCTCTCACTTTGAAGGACTTTTGGGGTGTCAGGTGCGTCTCCTGAATACAGCAGATGTTGATGTTCTTCTCATGCAGGATATGCTCCAACTCTGTCTTCTTGTTCAGGATACTTTCTGCGTTCCAGTGCATGACCTGAAAAGGTCGCTGCTGACTGGGTTTCTTCCTGGTTGTGGTGGTGCCAGTCACTTTCCTCCCGCGTCCCCTGGCGTGACAAGACGGACGGGAGGGACCTCCAGTAGTTGGGGCTGGGTCCCTTTGAGGCATGGGACCCGACGCTGCTCCACCCTGGGGGGTCCTCAATGGGCGAGCGCCATTTCCATCTGTGCTGGTTGATTGTGTCATCATTTGCGTAAGTGCGTGTACCCGTGGTTTGTTAGAATGCGCCGTGCGGCCCGGGTCCTCCGTCTTCAGCATTCGGGGTTTTCTGTCGGGGTTACCTCACCCTTAGCTCATGGCCCGTACGTCCTACCCTGAGAGCACAGGGGGGAGGATTTTCCGGGATCCCACCCGGAGCCAGTTTGGTCCGCGGCCGCAAGCGGCTGATCTCCATATCTGAAGACCGTTCCCCTATCCGCCACCCGGGGACGCGCTGGGTTGGGGGTGGTCGCCCCACTGAAAATCCCACACTGGGTTAAGAAAGATCAGCCTGTCCCAGGGCGGAGCAGTTAAGCCAGAGGAGGAGGAAGGGGGGGGGGGGAGGGGTTACAATCTGGGGTCCAGGGTGGGGTATAGGGGCAATGCCTCGTTGGGGGGTCAGGGGGGCAAAGCTGAAGAAATTTAGCTATTTTATAAACAATTTGTGGATTATCCTTGATTTTAAACATGATCAACTGGTGTCAGCAGCCACTCAATTTGTGTTGTTTTCACAGACAGAATCTGTTCGGTTTTTTTTTTGACAGCCGGGGGGGGGGGGGGGGGACCCTCTGGGTACAATGGAACCCCCAATTTTAAGACACCCCCCCCCCGCCCCCACACACGCATTTAAAAAAAATCTGCTTTGTGTAATGTGCATGGATAACTGACTCAAACAAAAATGCCATGTATCTGTTGACACTGTCGGTGATTATAGCTATATTTTTATCTGAGTGTGTAGAAGTGCTATCTGTGTTCGTAGAAGTGTGAGTTTTAGTGTTAATTTCTCTGATGGACCTCAGCATACAGATAAATCAGTGTTTCAAACTTCTGACAGACATCATAATGTAGGAGAAGGGCTCCTAAAATGGACCACCTTTTGTTTCATGCTGATAACTAGCTTGTAAATATAAGGAATATTTCCATTGTAAAGAGAAAATGTCCATGTCTCGTGAGTATGTTGGAGTTAAAAAGAAGAAAAAAGACCAATGAAGAAGGATGCTCACCGCCTATTTACAAGAAAAAAAAGAAAAAAAGAAAAGAAAAAAAAAGAAGAAAACAAGGAAAAGTTGAAGCAGCCTGAGGTAAAAAAATAAATAAAAAAAAGCTTGTATTTTTGCGAAGAAGTTTCATTTTGTGTTTGGTAGTCCATTCTCTCTTAGGTTAACCGTTAGGCCTAATTAGAGTGAGTTAGCTCTGATAGATATTCAGCAAAAATTAAATAAAGAAAAAATCGCAGATGGTCCATATTAGGAGCCTGGACGCCCAATTTGGACCAGTGAAGAGGCCTTCACGAATCACTATTAAAAGCCCCCTATACTTCAAAATAACATGATACAACTTAGTGTACAAGTCAGACTAATTAAAATATGCTTTAGATTTATCTGTTTCGGGTTGATGAGAGCATCATTTGAAGCACATCAGGAAACTTAAAGAAGCTTATCAAAAACGGAGGGAAAATAAGTGAAATTATCAACTACATGTACATGTACCATGAAAAGAAGACTATTTGATATATTTTTTTTGAAATCTCGAGGGCTAGTTAGAGGTTATTTTTTATCAAGCTTCTTAATGAATTAATGAAAATAGCCGTTAGCTTTTATTTTCTTTGATTTGTTGAAGGTGGTCCATATTAGGGGACACACACATACTTTGATATTTTGCTATTATTTTTTGTTTGCAGTAAAACCTCGGGGTCAACACTCCTAAAATGTAACAACTACGGTCTTAGCTGTCATCTATAGCAATTTTTGTGTGATAACCTCTTTGGCTGTGGACAGAAACGAGTCCGTTTTAGGCGGCGAATTTAGAGTGAACGCTGCCAATAGTGAAAAAAAGAGAAAAAGCCTAACGGTTTTGAGGTTTGTGTTTCTGCAACTGTTTTGACATGTGCAAGTTATCCAGAGAGGATGAATAAAGCGAGTGAAATTGTTTTGAGAGCTCTAGCGCCGTTAGTTTGTCAGAACTGGAGGTGGTCCATATTAGGAGCCGGTTCATATTAGGAGCCTTTTCCCTATATATATGTTGTGTCCAGGGTTCTCGATGGATCTGTTTCAAATTTGGTGATCATATTCAGGTACACCCTGGACACAACCTGGTCGATGAGATATTTCAACACGTGCTCTCAGCGCGCAGCGCTGTGCGCGCTGAACCGATTTTGTTTTTTTTGGTCTGGATCCTCTACCAGTAACTCTTCCTTATCTTCTCCAGTGTTTTCAGCCGCGATTATCTCCCTTCCTCCGTGTGGCGTCAATCCATATTCCCGTTACTTCGTTACTATTTTTAGAAGGTCACTGCACGTTACTATTTTTAGAAGGTCTCCAGTGTTTTGCGCGTTTATCTCCTTTCCTTCGTGCGCCGGCAAAGCCGGCGTACACCCGGCTTTGCCGGGTCCCAGGCGCAGCCTGGTATTCGGCTCTACTTCTTTCCGGCGAAGCCGGTACCCGGCGAAGCGGGTAATCATCTAGTATATATATATATTACCCGCTATTACGAGTTAGTCGTGTGACAGAGAGTTTTCTTGCACAGGAGACAGCAGCAGTCGATAAACCGATTTTGGTTTTTATGGTTTTTCTGTACATCTATTCCCACTGAGTAACTCGTAATAGCGATTATGTCTCACAGCATAGGCATAGCAAGACAGAAATGAGTTTTTGGGGACGAAATAACAGGCACAAAACAAGACTGAAAAACACAATTGCCCTTTTACACATACCCTACACACGCATGCGCGCAGAAGATAGATTCAATGCGTTTCGTGTCTTTTTTGGTTGAATGCATTCAACAAAGTATCAACCAACGTTTCTGAATCTTTCAATGAAAAAAGAAAAACTTATTTTGAACCAAACAGCACATACCTAACCAACGAAAGCTAAACACACAAACACACAGGCGCACTAACACAGATTGAATGCAAAGCGCGAACGAACACGGAGGATTTTTGTAGGTCAGGTCGTGGGAAAGTCCACCCGAAATGTTCCACAGGGGAACTGGTTGTGTTTGTATTGTTTATTTTCTCACAGTGTTGTTGATGGTTTTTACAGTGCCGTTTTGAAAGAATATTTTCCGAATTTGGGGCACACTTTTGACTTTTGGTTCGTTTATCTCGTCGAAGTAACATTCGAGTGTTTCTAAATCAAAACCTTCCAACACCGCTGGTGCAGATTAGACCTGCCTGACTGTCTGCGTGCGTGTTAGAGCTGAAGACGAAGCCTCAATCGCCAAAGCGTCACCTATCTGCATCTTGAACACACGGCCAGTACAACTGGCCTTGATACCGAACGATTCAAGGGGGGCAATCTAGCTCAGTCATCTGAAAGAGGGAAATCCAAACGCAATCCGCCTTGTTCGATTTTATGGGCTTGGACGACAGAGAAAAATAAGAAAAGCAAAAGCTGGAGTCCAGTCTGGACGAAACTGCTATCAAGAACGCAGAATTGATTTTTTCTGAGTTTTTCTTTTAGCCGTAAGCGCCATTTCTCATTTCGAATTTCTCATAACTGCTGGGGGCCGCAGTGAAACCAACAAAAAGGCCTCACTTACGGCTAAAAAAACCTCAGAAACAAGAAGGGCAAAGCCCATACGACTCACATGCTTGACCTTGACCGTTACATGACCTTGACCTTCAGGGTCAAGGTCAAATAACTAAACCTAGCAATGACATCATACACTAAGAACTGCTTTACACATTTTCCCTACCAAAATACATGTGACTTTGACCCAAGGTCAAGGTCATCCAAGGTCATGCAACACAAAGCTGTTAATTCAAGACATAGTAAGTACAATCGTGCTTATTGGCTCTTTCTACCATGAGATATGGTCACTTTTAGTGGTTCACTACCTTATTTTGGTCACATTTCATAAGGGTCAAAGTTACCTTGACCTTGATCATATGTGACGAAATGTGTTTCATGATGAAAGCATACCATGTGCCCCACATAATTTTTAAGTTTGAAACAGTTATCTTCCATAGTTCAGGGTCAAGGTCACTTCAAAATATGTATACAATCCAACTTTGAAGAGCTCCTGTGACCTTGAAGCAAGGTAAACCAAACTGGTATCAAAAGATGGGGCTTACTTTGCCCTATATATCATATATAAGTGAGGTATTGAATCTCAAAAACTTCAGAGAAAATGGGAAAAATGTGAAAAATAGCTGTTTTTTAGACAACATTTATGGCCCCTGCGACCTTGACCTTGAAGCAAGGTCAAGATGCTATGTATGTTTTTTGGGGCCTTGTCATCATACACCATCTTGCCAAATTTGGTACTGATAGACTGAATAGTGTCCAAGAAATATCCAACGTTAAAGTTTTCCGGACGGGGGGGACGGACGGACGGACGACTCGGGTGAGTACATAGACTCACTCGTGTTTTGCTTCGCATGTGAGTCAAAAATCAATTCTGCGTTCTTGATAGCAGTTTCGTCCAGACTGGACTCCAGCTTTTGCTTTTCTTATTTTTCTCTATCGTCCAAGCCCATAAAATCGAAAAAAGGCGGATTGCGTTTGGATTTCCCTCTTTCAGATGACTGAGATTGCCCCCCTTGAATCGTTCGGTATCAAGGCCAGTTGTACTGGCCGTGTGTTCAAGATGCACCTATCTGTAGGTCCTGAGCATCGGATACATGTACGTATACGTGGTGAGATCCGCACGCCGGAACTGTCTATGCAATTTTTCCTAGTCACAGGTGTAAGGTTCGATCTTTTCTTTTAAATTTCATCCTCTGTGTACGTAGCAAAGTGTTTCGCCATTTTCGGTTTTCGTTGCAGACGACGATAGTGAAAGTAGTACCTATGGTTTTGTTTTGACCTTTCGTATTCAGGGTTCTTAATTGAAGCTTGGTAAAGGGACCGTGTCGTGTAAGTGGAAAGTTGACGAAGCTCTTGAAAACAGAAATTGAATGAAGAAGAAAATGTGGCTTTCAGTTATATACAGGAGAACGGGGTTGGTGTTATTCTTTTTCCGTCAAACTCGCGAAGTACACAGATAAAACGTGATTGACTGACCAAGGCCTGTTGGCACACTATTCAGAATGCACAACAAAATGTAACAACACTTTGATACCCATTTTTCTACGTTCGTGATCACTTGAAATGAATATTGAAAACATACGTGTTTAAGGTAGTGACTGAATGTATTTGAAGGTAAACATTTTCAGAAATAAATGCATAATCAAAATAATTGATTTTGGCATCAAAGCGTGTAACATACAATCTTGCACACGTTTACTAAAGCAAACGTGTGCAACATTGTATGTTACACGCTTTAGGAGCATGGCAAGAACGGATTCAAAGTCAAAATCGTCCCTCCAAAAGCCAAAAAATTAACACACGACTTTTATTTCTCCTGCTGTTATCGTTTCTTCTCTTTACACATTCTTCAACGCTCAGAATACTGACAAGTCGCGTAAGGCGAAAATACCACATTTAGTCAAGTAGTTGTCGAACTCACAGAATGAAACTGAACGCAATGCAACGCAGCAAGACCGTATACTCGTAGCATCGTCAGTCCACCGCTCATGGCAAAGGCAGTGCAATTGACAAGAAGAGCGGGGTAGTAGTTGCGCTGAGAAGGACTGATAGCACGCTTTTCTGTACCTCTCTTCGTTTTAACTTTCTGAGCGTGTTTTCAATCCAAACATATCATATCTATATGTTTTTGGAATCAGGAACCGACAAGGAATAAGATGAAAGTGTTTTTAAAATTGATTTCGAAAATTTAATTTTGATCATAATTTTTATATTTTTAATTTTCAGAGCTTGTTTTTAATCCAAATATAACATATTTATATGTTTTTGGAATCAGAAAATGATGGAGAATAAGATGAACGTAAATTTGGATCTTTTTTTAATTTTTTTTTTTTTTTACAATTTTCAGATTTTTAATGACCAAAGTCATTAATTAATTTTAAGCCACCAAGCTGAAATGCAATACCGAAGTCCGGGCTTCGTCGGAGATTACTTGACCAAAATTTCAACCAATTTGGTTGAAAAATGAGAGCGTGACAGTGCCGCCTCAACTTTCACAAAAAGCCGGATATGACGTCATCAAAGACATTTATAAAAAAAAAATGAAAAAAACGTCTGAGGATATTATACCCAGGAACTTTCATGTCAAATTTCATAAAGATCGGTCCAGTAGTTTGGTCTGAATCGCTCTACACACACACACACAGACAGACAGACAGACACACAGACACACAGACAGACACACAGACACACAGACACACATACACCACGACCCTCGTCTCGATTCCCCCCTCTATGTTAAAACATTTAGTCAAAACTTGACTAAATGTAAAAACGGCATCCCAGACGACAGTACTGTTTCCATACGCGAATTTAGCTTCCCGGCTTGGAAAGTGGTATCAGTGGAGCGAGTCACCTGACAAGAAGGTTCAGTTGCATTCGACTGCCGCGCCGCGAGCGGCTGACGTCATTGCTCTGGTTTGCTCTGATTGGTCAAATTTCCGTCGTTCTATGTCTGTGTCATAGAAATTAGAACACGCGCCATTCTTCTGCAAATAACGCTTCGCAATCATAGCACGCTGCGGCCGTTTTGAGCATAAGTCAAATGTGGACAGGGTCGGCCGGGAGTGTCTGGACAGGCCTTAAAGCTCAGGAGGCCTGTTAGTCTGAAACTGACTATAAGGACAGAGTTCTGAACATAGATGACAAAGATCCCGGAATGAACAAACATTTCGCGGATGCAGACACAGAAAGACGTCATGAAGAATGCGATGCTTCACAAGATACAGACTGTGACGATGACTGTGACGTCATTCACATACACCGAGACGTCATTCACAAGTCAATCCTTCCAGTTTCAGACTAACAGGCCTCCTGAGCGAGCCACTTTCCAATGGCAGCTAAATTCGCGTATGGAAACAGTACTGTCGTCTGGGATGCCGTTTTCAGTATTCTCAGCGTTGAAGAATTTGTAAAGAGAAGAAACGATAACAGCAGGAAAAATAAAAGTCGTGTGTGCATTTTGGGGCTTTTGTAGGGACGATTTCGAGTTTGAATCCGTTCTTGCACATGCTCCAATGTGTGTAACATACAATCAGTCTTGCACACGTTTGCTTTAGTAGTGGCAAAGAAGGAAAGCGTGTGACATTGGGTAATATTATAGTCACAAATCAGCTCAGTTCATAAATTGATAAAACTCTGTACAACACTGTCACAGAAAGAAGCACACCACGCGCTGGTCGAGACTACGCGCATGCGCTTTCTGGCTAATAAGATTTGAGACGCCAAGACATGAAAAGATAACTCTCTTTTCCGCCATAGTGCCTTCCCTTGGACTCAGGCTTTACACTTCCTTCTCGCTCTCTTGTTTCTTCTATTCCTCTACTCGATCCCGTGTCTTCGCTTCAAGTTTCAACGAACATTAAAGGTACTGTGATTCATTCTATTTTTCTTCGGTGTTGATCTAATTTTGCCGTGATGCCAGGAAAGCACGCCTTGGTCGTTGGCGCCCTGTGTCAGTCTGTGGATGTGCTTGCAACGCCTTGATTGACTTAAAGGCACAGTCAGCTTCCCGTAAACCATCACAGACACTGTCAGGCTTTTACACACAGTACAAACACCCTTTAATTTTAAACTGAGGCACAGTAAGCCTCCCGTAAACCATCACAGATACTGTCAGGCTTTTACACACAGTACCGTAAAACACCCTTTCATTTAAACACTCACCGCTTGAGAACATCCTAGGCCAAAAAAAAAAAAAGGTCTGTTTACGGTAACATAGGCCAAAAAAATAGGGTCGGTAGGTCGGGATTTTTTATTTTATTAAATTTTTTTTCCCAAAAACCATATTTTTACGTTATTTTGCAAAAAAACCAAGATTTTTTTTTTTCTTCCCAAATGCCAAAAAAAAGTCTAGGGTCGCGCAAAAAAAAAATAGGGTCGGTCGGGTTACCGTAAACAGACTATTTTTTTTGTTGTTGCCCTAGGTGCCCTCCGTAAAGAGCGAGCAATTTTCAAAGAAATTATTTTTGCGTGGTTTATCTTACCCCTGAGCCATCGTGAACCCGTGTGATCCAGTTTCCCTTTTTCACAATGTAGTCGTCAGTTAGTAATTTGAATGCGACTCGATGTTAGCTTATCTGCAATAGCACGTTATCATACATGTACCTCTGACTATGCACGAAACAACTTGAACGGCTGTGGTTCACAAGAACTCTAGCGATGGCTTTTGACTGTTCAGAGGAACTGGCGATAGGCATAAACCGTCGTCTGCTACGAGAACCACGACCTTGCGTGACCCTGCTTCCGGGCTTTTCTTTTTTCAAATTTTCAAAGCTTCGAATTGTACTGATCTTGTCTTGATAAAAAAAAGAATTCTTTTATGATTTAAGAATGTTTGTGTAACACGCTGTCAATTTATTATTTATTAGGTCTAGCCGCGCCAAAACGCACGACGGTCCGATTGTCTCTGAGACAATCCGCAAAATTAATTCTTTAAAAATTGCTCGCTCTTTACGTTGAGCACCTAGGATGTTCCCGTTTGGTGAGCGTTCAAATGGAAGGGTGTTTGTACTGCCGCCTGACAGTATCTGTGATGGTTTACGGGAGGCTTACTGTGCCTTTAAGGGGTTGCTGTTGTGTCAAGGGATTTCGAGCAGACTGTGTAAGTCATTTTCATTTCATTTTTATTTTCATCACTTTATTTCCCCATAGCTGGGAAATCCGGGTCGCTTGTTTCCAGTGGAAAGCTACTACTACTTCAACTACCACCACCACTCAGTGCCGCCACTACCACCACCACTACTGCTGCTGCAACTACTACTTCTGCTACTATTTCAGTCTATATAACTAGTACTACTACTACTTCTACTGAAGTCACGTCAGTGCTGCTGCTACTACTACTATTGACAGTGGGGTATTATTAAATGACAGAAAAGCGCAATTACTACAGCGCAATTACATTTACACACACACACACACACACACACACTATCAGTTGAAACACTCGCGCGCTCGCGCACGCACCGGCAAACGCAAGCACGGGCCTCAACTGAGTTGTGCAAAACCTGACCTCAGAGTCCGTGAGCTTTTATGTCTTATTTGTACTTAGCACCTTGTCTTTCTAAATAGTGTTACAACAGACTGAAGATTTGCACCTACAACTACTGATTTGCAACAAAATGCATCCAGTTTACAGCCCGCTGCCCGAGTATTTTTCTCATCTGGCAGCCAGCTTTACGTGGCCTTGGCCCTGTCTCCGCACTCACAATCAATGACGTCTCCCCCACGCAAAGGTCAAGGTCGCTTCGGATATCGAAAAGTCGTCTGGTCCCAGTTTTTTTAAAAGCTTGCAGGTTCACGAGATGTAATGAATTGATGAGAGTCTCCCGATGGGCTTTAATCTTGATAGTGCAGCACAACAATATCGCACTTTGTGCATACATGCACTAGGAGATTAAACACAATACGTTTACCAGATTCACAAGAAACAAGAAATTCCTCCGAGGTAGGAAAAACACCCCCGTCAAAGGGAAATAACCTTCTCAGTTGGTGGCAGTGACTGAGTGAGAATGGTTATTTCCCTTTGACCATTAAGATGTCCCTCTATAAGTCCTTGTATAATTTTAATCCACCAATAACTCCCTAACCGTGTGTTTGACTGGTCCCAATTTTTGTAAGGACCGTCTCAGGAATGTATAGAACCTGTTCACCAAGTTTGGTGACGATCGGTCCGTTCATTCTTGAGATCTATATGCGAACACAAACAAACAATCAAACAAACACATCGAGCGAAACCTATACACACCCCTATACCGGGGGTGTAATAACACCGTGCTGGTTTTAACCTGTTCTAAAGTTCTACGGCCTTTCTCTCTCTCTCTCTCTCTCTCTCTTTGTTTTTACATTTAGTCAAGTTTTGACTAAATGTTTTAACATAGAGGGGGAATCGAGACGAGGGTCGTGGTGTATGTGTGTGTGTGTGTGTGTGTGTGTGTGTGTGTGTGTGTGTGTGTGTGTCTGTCTGTCTGTCTGTCTGTGCGTGTGTGTGTGTAGAGCGATTCAGACCAAACTACTGGACCGATCTTTATGAAATTTGACATGAGAGTTCCTGGGAATGATATCCCCGGATGTTTTTTTTCTTTTTTTCGATAAATACTTTTGATGACGTCATATCCGGCTTTTTGTAAAAGTTGAGGCGGCACTGTCACACCCTCATTTTTGAATTAAATTGATTGAAATTTTGGCAAAGCAATCTTCGACAAAGGCCGGGGTTTGGTATTGCATTTCAGCTTGGTGGCTTAAAAACTAATGAGTGAGTTTGGTCATTAAAAATCGGAAACTTGTTATTGAAATTATTTTTTTATTAAACGATCCAAAAACAATTTCATCTTATTCTTCGTCATTTTCTGATTCCAAAAACATATGCATATGTTATATTTGGATTAAAAACAAGCTCTGAAAATGAAGAATATAAAAATTATGATCAAAATTAAATTTCCGAAATCGATTTAAAAACAATTTCATCTTATTCCTTGTCGGTTCCTGATTCCAAAAACATATAGATATGATATGTTTGGATTAAAAACACGCTCAGAAAGTTAAAACGAAGAGAGGCACAGAAAAGCGTGCTATGCAGCCCAGCGAAACCACTACCGCGCTAAACAGGCTCGTCAGTTTCACTCCGTTTTGCACAAGCGGCGGACTACGGTCATTGTAAAAAAAAATGCAGTGCGGTCAGTTTCATTCTGTGAGTTCCACAGCTTGACTAAATGTAGTAATTTCGCCTTACGCGACTTGTTAATATTTCTGTTGTGCCATTAAACGACCTATTTGTTAAATTCATGAGAAATAGTGACCCAGTGACCCTAGTCGATTTGGATTTCACTTTAAGCTCTCCTACTTGCTTATCTTTTCTTGTTTTGAAAAGGCTTGAGTGGGGTGCCCCATTTCCCACAAGTACCCGTCGCAATGTTGGTGCAAAAACGTCCCATCTTGACATTGACAACGCATCCAGAAGATGCCGTCCTCGGTTTGGCTCAAGGTGAAGTGGAATACCCGACTTTGTATCGGGTACCTCGAAGCGGGTGTCGGGTATAAACCACCCGTGCTGGAACGGAGGTCGTCCGAAGTCTGTTCTGTTTGCACATCTTACGCAGGAGGTGGTACGCGCTTCAGTTTGCATAAGGGTAACACTAACGGAAAGTGGGTATAGGCTGAATGGACTGTTCTGTAGCTCAAGGTTCAAAGTTTATTTTTATTCAATGGGGCACAATTGGGGCATGGAGATGAAGGGAACAAATGACATCCATCACAATACCAAATTATATGAAGCTAGTTCATATATTATTATTTTGTAGCAAAAGATTAACTAACATATGATCAAACAATTAAATTGAAAACAAATTTACAAACAAACAAACAAATCCACAGAAACAAAGAGGAAAAAACACACAATAGCTGCAACAGAAAAAGCTTGGCGCACAACACACACACACAGCTAGACAGACATCAATAAAGCAACGGATCGACGAACTACCAAACTATCGACGAACTACCAAAAATATCAACCTTACATTATTGATTCTTATCAAACAATAAAATAACCAGTTAACCACATCTTTGCTTACTTCATCAATAAAATCAGTTAACCTCAACAATCTCTATGTGTATGTCATTGTTGATTTTCTTTTCAACGTATGAGTCTTTCACGGCGAGTCAAGATTGACCTAGCTTATTGTCAGACTAACCCATAACCACCTTCTTTTTTTCCCCTTTTTTTTGGGGGGGGGGGGGGGGGGGTGAGGGTCCGTTTTCTTGGGCCGTGTGGCGACCCAGTAACGAGAACAGCTGTATTCACAAAGGTAAGTGATATTCGGTTTGCTTGCTTTTCCGTATTTATCTGATTTAGAATCGTATTACATCAAGGTTTTGCCGATGGAAAATTAATTCACTATTTTTATTTTTTATATTGTCATTTATTGGGAACTAATTGGTCAACAACATTGATCTTAATCTCAAATCCCAAAGCGCCAGGTTTGAGTGTGGAGTACTCAAGCGTGTGTCTGTATGTGTGTGTGTGTGTGTGTGTGTGCGTGCGTGTGTGCGTGCGTGTCAGTGTGTGTGGCTGTCTTGCTGTGTGCATCTTTACTCTGCGAACAAACATACTTGACAAAACGATTCACAAGCAGAACTTGAGGTTCAAAATGCAGATCTCGCAGATACAGGAATATAAACATGATCCTTTGCAAACAGCCTGTAGCGGTCAAAATGTGCATGCAGTTCTGTTGCAGCAACACACACAAAACCATGCTCTGCACGCGTGACATTTGTGTGTACTTATCCCCATAGCAGAGGGGCTTTCTTTCTTTCTTTCCGTCCTTTTTACATTTAGTCAAGTTTTGACTAAATGTTTTAACATAGAGGGGGGAATCGAGACGAGGGTCGTGGTGTATGTGTGTGTGTGTGTGTGTGTGTGTGTGTGTGTAGAGCGATTCAGAGTAAACTACTGGACCGATCTTTATGACATTTTTCATGAGAGTTCCTGGGTATGATATCCCCAGATGTTTTTTTCATTTTTTCGATAAATGTCTTTCGTGACGTCATATCCTGCATTTTGTAAAAGTTGAAGCGGCACTGTCACACCCTCATATTTCAATCAAATTGATCGAAATGTTGGCCAAGCAATCTTCGACGAAGGCCGGACTTTGGGATTGCATTTCAGCTTGGAAGCTGAAAAATTAATTCATGACTTTGGTCATTAAAAATCTGAAAATTGTAATTAAATGAGGATGTGACAGTGCCGCCCAAACTTTTACAAAAAGCCGGATATGACGTCATCAAAGACATTTATGGAAAACAAATGAAAAAACGTCTGGGGATATAATTTCCAGGAGTTCTCATGTAAAGTTTCATGAAGATCGGTCCAGTAGTTTACTCTGAATCGCTCTACACACACACACACACACACACACACACACACACACCCCCCGACCCTCGTCTCGATTCCCCCCTCTAAGAAGAAAAACAAACAAGTTGCGTAAGGCGAAATTACAACATTTAGTCAAGCTGTCGAACTAACAGAATGAAACTGAATTCACTGCATTTTTACAGCTAGAGCGTATACTCGTAGCATCGTCAATCCACCGCTCGATGCAAAGGCAGTGAAATTGACAAGAAGAGCTGCAGGGTAGTAGTTGCGCTGAGAAGCCGGGATAGCACGCTTTTCTTTATCTCTATTCTTTTTAACTTTTTGAGCGTGTTTTTAATCCAAACATATCACATCTATATGTTTTTGGAATCAGGAACCCACAAGGAATAAGATGAAATTGTTTTTAAATCGATTTCGGAAATTTTATTTTAATAATAATTTTTATATTTTTAATTTTCAGAGCTTGTTTTTAATCCGAATATAACATATTTATATGTTTTTGGAATCAGAAAATGATGAAGAATAAGATCGTTTTAAAAACAATTTTTTTTTTAACAATTTTCAGGTTTTTAATGACCAAAGTCATTAATTAATTTTTAAGCCACCAAGCTGAAATGCAATACAAGGGAGAAAGACACAACATAGTTCGGACAGGCCTACACAGTATGTCCAGAGAATGAGTAATCTTGCTGCTGATACTCCACCTCACCTATTTTGTCACTGACACAAGCGCGATCTGTATGATTTGCTGGCTACAAAATAGTCGTTGTCAAAACACAGATATAAACTGAATCAATCACTGTTTGGGTACATACTGATACACCTCACACTTAGACGTGGCCGCGTAAGTGTTAAACATACTGTTATTATGGAGCATAAATTGTTTCAAAAACACAGAAAGTGTGCAGTCACATTTCAAGTATCCGAGGCAAAGCATTGAATTCTCGCATCGGTTTTGCGATAACATAATCTATATATATGATACGACTTGTGTCTGTGTGTGTATCTGTCTGTGTCTTCGCGATGCACGGCCAAAGTTCTCGATAGATCTGCTTCAAATTTGGTGGGCTTATTCACAGAGACCCCGGACACAACCTGATCGATGAGATATTTCAACACGTGCTCTCAGCGCGCAGCGCTGAACCGATTTTGTGCGCGCTGAACCGATTTTGGTTCCACCTCAGCTACCCGGGCCCCCATACAGACACACCAAATTCAAAGTTCTCGGTGGATCTTTTTCAAATTTGGACACCGTATTCAGCTACACCCCGGACACAATATCATCGATGAGATATTTCAACACGTGCTCTCAGCGCGCAGCGCTGAACCGATTTTGGTTTTTGTGTTCATTTCACCATTCCCAGTAACTCTTCCTTATCTTCTCATCTTCTCCATGTTTTCAGCGTTTACCTCCCTTCCTTCGTATGGTGCACTATAGTATGAGGGGGGCATCTTCGGATATTCCCGGCGTTCTGTTACTATTTTTAGAAGGTCACCGCAGTGTCCAGAACGTAAATTGGACCCGTAAATTATCCTCACTGTAAAAGTGCAAAGGTCGAATCAATTTATAGCCACACGAAAAATACACTGTCATCTATCTCTCTATAGATACGGCTTCTCTGTGTTTGTGTGTGTGTGTGTGTGTGTATGTCTCTCTCTCTATGTGAGCAACACCTGGGGATTGTTCAGTTCTGTTTGTGATGTGGTCTGGCGGCTTTTATGTATTTGTATGTACTGGCCTTGCTTTGAAAAGCCATAACAGTCCAAAAGGGCTTACAGATATGCTCTAAATTGCTCAATCCTGTTTGAGTGGAGTTCGCCTCCAAAGGTGATTAACACGGTTACATTCGTCGACAAGGATGGGACTCGATATGGTCAGGAATGGCATTATGGCCACTGAATCATTTTCGTGCTTTTTCCCATTCCACGAATTTGGGAGGGACCTAAGCTTGGCGGGTTCATTGTTCGGACCCGGCGAAGCCGGAGTACGGCTCTAAGTACTTCTTCCCGGCGAAGCCGGCTATCCGGCCAAGCGGGTATTCATCTAGTACATTATATCTGAGGCAGTTACACACACAGTTTGTGTTAGTGTCATCAAACACGCACACCAGTATGAGCGCATGTACGAGTCGAACTTCTGGTGAATGTCACGTTTTGTTTTGCTATCTCCCCGAAATCGGCGTATGCTGCCTGAATGGCGGGGTAAAAACGGTCATACACGTAAAAATCCACTCGTGCTAAAAACATGAGTGAACGTGAGAATCTAAGCCCATGAACGAAGAAGAAGAAGAGAAGTTTTGCTATGAATCAAGCGTTTCAATAATTTAACAGTTCTTGATGGCTTCAGTTCTTTCTTTAATCTTTTACACTTGTTTTAGTTTTCTTTTTTGTGAAGCAGGCAGGACAGAGTGAAGGACAGGTGAAACTAGAGTCATGTGCTCTGTCATTAATAATCGAAGTTTCGCTTCAGCTGTCTGCAATCCAAACGTCCTGCTCTTCAAAACGTTTATCGTGTCGACATCTTCTTCAATGTTCAATCCATGAACCTGCTTGATAACACGTGTGTGATAGCAACATTTCATTGAGGCAGATGCGGCTTCATCCTTTTTACATTTAGTCAAGTTTTGACTAAATGTTTTAACGTAGAGGGGGGAATCGAGACGAGGGTCGTGGTGTATGTGCGTGCGTGTGTGTGTGCGTGTGTGTGTGTGTGTGTGTGTGTGTCTGTGTGTGTGTGTAGAGCGATTCAGACTAAACTACTGAACCGATCTTTATGAAATTTGACATGAGAGTTCCTGGGTATGAAATCCCCGAACGTTTTTTTCATTTTTTTGATAAATGTCTTTGATGACGTCATATCCGGCTTTTCGTGAAAGTTGAGGCGGCACTGTCACGCCCTCATTTTTCAACCAAATTGGTTGAAATTTTGGTCAAGTAATCTTCGACGAAGCCCGGACTTCGGTATTGCATTTCAGCTTGGTGGCTTAAAAATTAATTAATGACTTTGGTCATTAAAAATCTGAAAATTGTAAAAAAATTGTTTTTTTTTATAAAACGATCCAAATTTACGTCCATCTTATTCTCCATCATTTGCTGATTCCAAAAACATATAAATATGTTATATTTGGATTAACAACAAGCTCTGAAAATTAAATATATACAAATTATTATCAAATTTTTTTTTTCGACATCAATTCAAAAACACTTTCATCTTATTCCTTGTCGGTTCCTGATTCCAAAAACATATAGATATGATATGTTTGGATTAAAAACACGCTCAGAAAGTTAAAACGAAGAGAGGTACAGAAAAGCGTGCTTTCCTTCTCAGCGCAACGAATACCCCGCTCTTCTTGTCAATTCCACTGGCACTGCCTTTGCCACGGGCGGTGGAGTGACGATGCTACGAGTATACGGTCTTGCTGCGTTGCGTTGCGTTCAGTTTCATTCTGTGAGTTCGACAGCTACTTGACTAAATGTTGTATTTTCGCCTTACGCGACTTGTTAATATATCTTCTGCCACACACTCTACAAAGAGAATGTAGTCTCTGTTTGTAACTGTTCTGTATGCACTTGGTCCGCTTTATTTGCCATTACACGGGTGGTTACTCGCTTCACTAAACCGCGTAACATTTCACCGTTACACGCTGATCATAAGTAGTCTTCATGAGACACATAGAGAATGAGAAAAGAAATTAAACATACGCAATCAAAATCATGTGTGCCACCTGAGATACTGACCGTGCACTAGCATCGGATTAGCGGAGGTCAAATCAAACACCGAGTAACTTTTGAGTCAATAAGAAACACTATGAAGCACATCACATATTCTTTCTTTCTTTATTTGGTGCACGCAGGGTTATATCGCGACGGGATCACATATTCTGGTTTTACTTTTATTCAGAATACATGCCCAGTGAACAACGTCCACGATGGAAGTGATATCATTAGCGGGATTCGCCGCTTTTTACTTAAAAACAATTTACATTCCAGAGATTCTAAACTCTGGCCCCTGCAGAGACAAGCGAGGTGCCGAGATTATAAACATTAGCCGAGGTGCGCGGCGCCACGCTGACCCTTTATCGCACCTCCCCTATCAACACCCTTTCACCGCTTGGGAAAATAATCAGGCTGTGCTTGTTCTGCACATGCTATGCTTTGCGTGGGTGTACACATTTTAATTGTGTTTTGTGCGATGCGATGTCCACGGACGATAGAAGTTGATGATATTTTCAGAAAATGAAGACAACACAACACGGTCGCAAACATTTACCTTTATTCAAATGCAAGCTTACGCGTGTATATGACGGCTTACTAGTGCCAAAACCTCATAATTGTAATTTTCAAGGGGAAATTAGTCCCCTTACTAATTTTCCCTTGATAATTACCATTTTCACGTGTTTATTACTAATTTTCCCGGGAAAATTACTAATTTTCCCGGAATAATTACTAACTTTCACCTGTTAATTTCTAAGTTTTAGTTTTGGCTCACTTCCTGACGGATTGCTAGTGCCAAAACTAACAAGAGGCGAAGCCTTCAAGGCTCCCGTAAGAAATCAACAAACAGTAACATAACACAAACTCACTCACTCCGTAACACACACACACACACACACACACACACACACACACACACACACACACACACACACACACACACACAGTTAAAACTAACGCATCATATCAACTCCATGTATAATTTTCAAAAGAAGGCAAACAGATAAAATGACTAGGGTAATAGGTTAGGTACCTGCCATGTGGGCACTTTTTCCACTGCTGTCCTCAGTCCTATACTTTTCATCAAGACTTGTCACCATGCCGAGTAGATCTAAATTCGGAAGTCTTCATGTGGCTGAGGCATATATCTGACATAGCGTCGATCTTGTTGTAGGTTAACCTCCTTTCTGAAACAAATGGCAAAATGCGATTAGTTATGATGACTACAACCTACACAAATATAAACAGTGTTTTGAAACAGAATAGTCAGGTTATACAAGCCACTTTACCTATGCAGCATGGTAACCCTACAATATGCGAAACATGTCGACTGCAGCAGCCTGGTTCTTAAAATAATTCTGACGGTCAACACAGCCAGAAATGCCAACAAAGACAAGAAAGCTGTGGCAAGGTAAGCTTACCAAACGTTACATAGCGAATCATATGATAGTGCGTAAACAGCAAACAGTAGATCTACAATCAAAGAGAGGATCGAGTCTGGAATGAAACGCGATACAGATCTAGCATTCAAAAACTGTCTTTCACGTTCAAGGAAGTTGTTGCAAAGTACTTAAGACTTACTAAATTGTACAGACAAAACCATGACAGTGCATGTTTTGAATCTGAGGAAAAAATCGTGATCATTTTGACTTTGAGAACAGATTCATTCCGTTTCCTTATATCTGCATGTTCAAGTAAATGGTGGACAGTTTTTTTCGGGCAGAGTAAACTTAACTTGAGACTCTACTGCAAGTCTTGAAATTCACATAAATCGAACCACGAGCAAAGACATCCAAACATTACAGGCACTTTAGATCAACTCATTTCACTAGAGGTGACTGCCTAGCACTGTGTTTGACATCCGTGTCTGCTGAAATAAAAAGAAATGAAAACAAAACGGATTAACAGTAGGTGACACGTTATCAGAGTGGGAGACACTAGATCTGTCTCTGAACTTACCGGGATACGGCTGCAAGATCGACACTGACTGCCGCGCTTTCGACAGCTCTTCCTCGCGTGGACATTGGAAACACGCTGTGCAGATCAAATTGTAGGAAATCTCCCTTTGGTATCTTCTTTATTTACTTTTCTGGAGCTTAGAAACCGAACAACATGAAATCGTCTTCCCCGGCGAATCGGCGAGGTGAGAACTGGACCACAATCCTTCGCGCGACCCCTGACCTGATCTTGACACCTGACCTGCCGTCTACATGCCAAACACGACACAAATCAGTCAACTGCTTGTACCCCTTCAAAACCCCCCACCACCCGTTTTCTTTGGATACACGCTTTAACTACACACATGCCGACACAATGTTGATCATTGCTTCAATAATTTGAAGATGGTGCTTGAAAATTAACCACGTGAAATGAGTATTTCGGTGTTTAGCCAAAAATGTTAAAGTTTCTACCACAGACATACACACATACATACGCACGCACGCACAGACAGACAAAGTTTACCATCGCATAGGCTACACTTACGTGAGCCAAAAATTAGTAATTTTCCCGTGAAAATGAGTAACTAACAGAAGAAAACAGTAACTGACAGCGTTAATTAGTAATTATCCCGTGATAATGGGTAACCCCAGGTTTTGGCACTAGTAAGCCGTCATAGGGCTTACTAGTGCCAAAACCTCATAATTGTAATTATCCTTTACTAATTTTCCCTTGATAATTACCATCTTCACGTGTTAATTACTAATTTTCCCGGGAAAATTACTAACTTTCACCTGTTAATTACTAATTTTTAGTTTTGGCTCACTTCCTGACGGATTGCTAGTGCCAAAACTAAAAATTAGTAATTTTCCCGTGAAAATTACTAATTATCCCGTGAAAATGAGTAACTAACGAGTGAAAACAGTAACTGACAGCGTTAATTAGTAATTATCACGTGATAATGGGTAACCCCCTGTTTTGGCACTAGTAAGCCGTCATACGTGTAGGGCAAAGGGTGTACTTCAAAATTATGAATGTTTTAGTACTGATTAATAAACGCATAGAGCAACACAAGTGAAAAACAAATAAAAGTAAAAGCCAATCAGTTTATTCACAAAAACAGCGGGAGATTGCCTGTAGCAGTAACGCAGCGTGACTCATCACAGTGCGTGCCTCCAGCCGCGAAGAGACTGGCACACAGCGCAGCATACAGACACGGCTCGGCTGGAAACTAACTGTTCACCCCCATCGTTGCGGGAAACAGCCGTCTGAAAATGCCACTCAAATCCAGCCATTTCCAATTTGAATACCTCAGTGCTCAAACACCTGGTTTAAGGTATGTATTTCTGTTGTGTGGTGACATTAAACAAGCCTCAATCCGAACTGTTTAACTTTTGGGGCGATTATATATAGTTTTGCTTTAGGTGTACTACCTACCCGCGTGTGAAATGTCCAACGCCGTCTGCAGAGAGTGACTATAAAACAACGCCGGTGCTCGTTGTAGTAGCGGGTATTTCACGTTGGTGATGCTATCCCGTTGTGTGAACATGTGCACCACAAAGTTTGACCTGCAGTTTATGTGCTGAGTGTTAATTGAGAGACCAAACGTACTGTTCTTGTTTTGTGATTGTGTGTCGTCCTATCAGTGACCTTTTCAGTCTACATAGCACGAATTCGAGTCGGTTAAGGTAAGTGTAAAAATCTACCGTACATTGTTTTCGCTCGCCTTTGAAAGTGAATATGTGTCTTATTCAAATACTTACGTGAACCAGGGACCTACTGTATATTTATTCTAATATAGGTCTATGCGTGAATTGACTCGTACCGTTCAAACTGCGTAGTATTGTTTAAGACACCTTTGAACAGCAGAGAAATAGCAATCCCGTTGGCAGAAATGAGCTCCGATTAAGCAGATGGAACTTGTTGTTTCACTACAACAGGGTCCGTGGCCCAGTGTAAGACGCCGGCCTCCCATGCGGAAAGTGTTCAAATCCCTGCTGCGCCCAGTGGGTTAAGGGTGGAGATTTTTCCGATCTCAGTAGGTCAAGTAATGTGCAGACTTATCCCCATTCATGTGTACACACTAGCACATCACCAAGTATACGCACGGAAAAGATCCTGTAATCCATGTCAGAGTTTGGTGTGGTATAGAAACACAAAAATACCCAGCATGCATCCACCGAAATCGGCGTATGGCTGCCTAAATGGCGGGGTAAAAACGGTCATACACGTAAAACCACACTCGTGCAAAACACAGTGTCAGCCAATGAACGCAGAAGAACTTGAGAAGAAGACGACTACAGAATCATTCAAAAAAATGTATCGTTCGTACTAAAGGCCCGTCCAGACACTCCCGGCCGACCCTGTCCACATTTGACTTATGCTCAAAACGGCCCACGTGGGAGCGCCGCAGCGTGCAATGATCGCGAAGCGTTATTTGCAGAAGAATAGCGCGTGTTCTAATTTCTATGACACAGACATAGAACGACGGAAATTTGACCAATCAGAGCAAACCAGAGCGATGACGTCAGCTGCTCGCGGCGCGGCAGTCGAATGCAACTGAACGGTGACCCGCTCACTGATACCGCGTTGTGAAAAAAATCGTCGATGTGTGGCCACTCGGCAAATCCCGCGCGACGCACAAAACGGCCTGCGGCGCATAGAGCGTAAAACGGCGGCCAAGTCTGGACAGGGCTTTAGTGCTTCGAGTTTTCTCTGTAGTCTTCATTGGTCAGTGTATTCTGTACACTGTACATGTTTTGCAAACATTGCTTGGGAAGTGGTCTGTCAATTGATTAATGCACTCGAGTTACCAGTGAAACTTCTTCAATCCCTTACATATTGTGTTTTATTTTATTCTGTTAAGTATTTTATTCTATTTTTGACTTTAACAAAATTCTATCTCGTTTTATTTTATCTTATTTCATCTTTTTAGAAGAAAATGATATACCAATCCCAGTAACTTTACCGGCATACACTAACAGTGGAGCAAAATATCCTTCTGATCCACTTCAAGCCCCAGCCGGTTAATATCATTCACCCCCAAAGTATTTCAGTCAGTCTTTCCTCGTTAGTGGTAGAGATTTTGCAGTGATAAAAAGGGTAACGCATTTATCACGCTGACACAGAAAAAAATGGTGTCAGAGTTTAGAAATCATCTAAGGATATGGGTCAACATATTCCAAGTCAGTATATATAATACACTAGATGATTACCCGCTTCGCCGGGTACCGGCTTCACCGGGAAGAAATAGAGCCGAATACCAGGCTGCGCCTGGGACCCGGCATTGCCACACGGAGGAAGGGAGATAATCGCGAGACAGAGACAGACAGCGTGGCGGTTCATCACAATCACCTTTGCAGGCGAAGTCCTGTCAAACGGGATTGAGAATTTTAGAGCTTATTTCTTAGCCCTATATTATCTGTTGTGGCTTCTCAAATGCCAGAACATACAGACAGACAAAAGCCGCTAGACCACATCACAAACAGAACTCTACAATACACAGGTTTTTGCCCACACACACACACAAACACACACACACACACACACACACACACAGAAGCCGTATATATATATGTATATCTATATCTATAAATATATAGAGATAGGTGAGAGTGTATTTTTCGCGTGGCTATAACTTGATTCGACCTTTTCACTTTGACAGTAAGAACAACTTACGGGTGCAAGGGAAGCGTTCTGGACAGCGCAGTGACATTCTAAAAATAGTAACTTAGAAACGGGAATATGGATTGAAGCCACACGAAGGAAGGGAGATAAACGCAAAACACTGGAGAAGATAAGGATGAGTTACTTGTAATGGTGAAATGAACACAAAAACCAAAATCGGTTCAGCGCTGCGCGCTGAGAGCACGTGTTGAAATATCTCATCGATGATATTGTGTCCGGGGTGTAGCTGAATACGGTGTCCAAATTTGAAAAAGATCCACCGAGAACTTTGGCTTTGGTGTGTCGGTATGGGGGCCCGGGTAGCTCAGGTGGAACCAAAATCGGTTCAGCGCTGCGCGCTGAGAGCACGTGTTGAAATATCTCATCGACCAGATTTTGTTTCGGGTGTATCTGAATATGGACACCAAATTTGAAGCAGATCCATCGAGAACTTTGGCCGTGCATGGCGAACAAACACATACACACACACACACACATACACACAGACACAAGTCGTATATATATATACTAGAATGAATACCCGCTTCGCCGGGTAGCCGGCTTCGCCGGGAAGAAGTACTTAGAGCCGTACGCCGGCTTCGCCGGGTCCGAACAATGGACCCGCCAAGCTTAGGTCCCTCCCAGATTCGTGGAATGGGAACAGCACGAAAATGATTCAGTGGCTATAATGCCATTCCTGACCATATCGAGTAACATCCTTGTCGACGAATGTAACCGTGTTAATCACCTGTGGAGGCGAACTCCACTCAAACAGGACTGAGCAAGTTATGGCTTCGCAAAGGAAGGCCAGTACATAAAATTACACAAAAGCCGCCAGACCACATCACAAACAGAACTGAACAATGCACAGGTGTTGCTCACATAGAGACACACACACAAACACACACACACACAAAAACACAGAGAAGCCGTATCTATAGAGAGATAGATGACAGTGTATTTTTCGCGTGGCTATAAATGGATTCGACCTTTGCACTTTTACAATGAGGATAATTTACGGGTCCAATTTACGTTCTGTACACTGCGTTGACCTTCTAAAAATAGTAACAGTAACAGAACGCCGGGAATATCCGAAGACGCTCAGCGCAGTGGACAGCGCAGTGACATTCTAAAAATAGTAGTAACTTACAACTGAACGGGAAAGCCACACGAAGGAAGGGAGATAAACGCCAAACACTGGAGAAGATAAGGAAGAGTTACTTATAATGGTGAAATGAACACAAAAACCCAAATCAGTTCAGCGCTGCGCGCTGAGAGCACGTGTTGAAATATCTCATCGATGATATTGTGTCCGGGGTGTAGCTGAATACGGTGTCCAAATTTGAAAAAGATCCACCGAGAACTTTGGCGTTGTGATGTGGTGTAGCGGCTATGGTGTGTCGGTATGGGGGCCCGGGTAGCTGAGGTGGAACCAAAATAGCTGAGGTGGAACCAAAATCGGTTCAGCGCTGCGCGCTGAGAGCACGTGTTGAAATATCTCATCGATGAGGTTGTGTCCGGGGTCTCTCTGAATAAGCCCACCAAATTTGAAGCAGATCCATCGAGAACTTTGGCCGTGCATCGCGCACAGACAGACACACACACAGACACACAGACACACAGACACTAGTATATATATATATATATATATATATATATATAGATATAGATACTAGATGATTACCCGCTTCGCCGGGTACCGGCTTCGCCGGGAAGAAGTAGAGCCGAATACCAGGCGCAAAACACTGGAGACCTTCTAAAAATAGTAACGTGCAGTGACCTTCTAAAAATAGTAACCTAGTAACGGGAATATGGATTGACGCCACACGGAGGAAGGGAGATAATCGCGGCTGAAAACACTGGAGAAGATAAGGAAGAGTTACTGGTAGTGGATCCCAACAACAACAACAACAACAAAATCGGTTCAGCGCGCACAGCACGCTGAGAGCACGTGTTGAAATATCTCATCGATGAGGTTGTGTCCGGGGTGTAGCTGAATACGGTGTCCAAATTTGAAAAAGATCCACCGAGAACTTTGGCCGTGCATCGCGAACAGACAGACAGACAGACAGACAGACAGACACTAGTCGTATATATATATATAGATAAATGATAACTGTTTGTTATCTTGTTTTTCGTCTGTGTGCATGAGCTGCACCTCCCACGGACACTTGTGTTTTACACCAGTGTGTTTTTACGTGTATGGCCGTTTTCCCATGTCATTTAGGCAGCCATACTCCGGTTTTCGGGGATGTGTGCTGGTCAAGTTGTTTTCGTGTTTCAATAACCCGCCGAATTCTGACACAGGTCACAGGATCTTTAACGTGCGTATTTGTTCATGAGTCTGCGTGTAAACACGAAGGATGATACGGCACTAGCATGTCTGCACATAAGTTTAACTTGGAGATCGGAAAAATCTCCACCTTGAACGCAACAGGCGCGGCTTGGATTCAAACCTCGAACCATCCACACCGGAAGGCCGACGTCTTAACCACTATGGCTAATTGCGCCCATTGTTTGTTATCATCATCAGTCTTCGGTCGACTCAGCAGTTTGATCGAATGTGTGACAGGACGGCCGCGTACTCTGTTGATATTTAATTGGTTCGTTATCATCATCAGTCTTCGGTCGACTCAGCAGTTTGATCGACTGAAAGAAAAGTCCAGCTTTCGAAACTTCACTTCTGGCATAATTGCGTGTCTATTCCGGCCTGGATTCGAACCCGTGTCTGTCCCGGTGTGACGATGACATCTTGGCCCCGTGGTCATATTACGATTCTCGGCTTCGTTGATCTTATATAAACTCTACACTGAACAAAAAAACACCCTTCGATAGTACTGATGAGCAACATTGGGTACCTTACATTCAAACCAATTGTCCAACCAATTTTTTTTTATTTAACTTAGAAATTTGATTCATCCTAAAAATGCTTTTCTTCTCATTCAAGGGACGTAACCACTCGGTACACGTTTTCGAAGAAATCGATTTTTGGGGTAAAATCTATACAATTTTACCACCAATTTTCTTTGCATAGAAGAAACTGACATGCTTTTCGTCCTTAGATAATGTCACTTCTTTAATTTTACCAGGAAACAACATTTCAGTCTTGAGTATACAGGGTGGGCCACAAAAAGAGGGACAAAATCAAACTCTCATATTTTCTAAGAAAATAATTGTTTCTTTCTGACCAGAATGTCCTTTGTTGTTGGTAACCACACTACCAGTGTTTCTGAACTTATCAACCAAGCGTGTGATAGTATGACGATGTGGTATTTTCTTTCCAGGGTGTTCGCGTCGAAACTGTCTTTGAACCAGAGTAGGCGACTACAGTTCCACAATCTTGGTCCTCTCTTCGACGGAAAAGTGATCGTAGGGGTCCATTCTTCTGTCAGATAAAACTTACAGGTCTTCTGGATATATCACCTGAAAATCAGAAAGAAACAATTATTTTCTTAGAAAATATGAGAGTTTGATTTTGTCCCTCTTTTTGTGGCCCACGTCATCCAGCAGCGCGGGGCCTGGATTGAACATGTCATCAATTACTGACAAGAGCAACCAAATGTTCTTCGATTTCGAAATGCTTTGGTATAATAAAAATTTGAGATGTTGTCCACATCTGGTGAAAAAAATCTTGCGAAAATTCTTGTATTTGTAGAAACTATTACAGTTTCTTTTTGTCCCTCTTTTTGTGGTACACCCTGTATATCGAGGCGGTAATATGACCACGGGGCCAAGATGACATCGTTACACCGGTCTGTATTTGAACCCTTTGTCTGGCCCGGCCTGGAATCGAACTCGTGACTCGAGGATCACAAGTCTAATGCTTTAACAGTTTGGCTACCTGCACCCCCCCCCCCCCCCGAGTTCATCAGGCGAAGGAAGATTAAGGGGGAAATCAAAAAGTGTATGTCGTGTACCAGACTGTTTCAACGTTCCTCGCGATGAATTGTTGTCCCGCTTCGCATAATATGCTTTTTAATTTGTTCAGATTTGCTGATTTGCTGTTTATTTTTGATATATTTCAGTATTCAAATGGGACCATAGGCCTACAAGCGACTTGATCAACCCACGATGTCGTCACAGTGGACAATTCGCTTGGTTATCATTGTGACGTCATTGGCTATGACGTCAGCCTTGACGATGCGGCCTTCGGGCTACATAGCCGCGGTGTACGCGCACAGGCCAGTGTTACCGCCACATCACAACGTATCGCGACCAGAGGCCGTTCACAATATGATGCAGAACTTGAACATTTATGAACAGCAGACCAGGACTGCTGCAAAACAGGTTTGTGTTTGTGATTGTTGATCGTAATGATAGGTTTGGTTGTTTGGCTTTTGATTGATGATAGTAATAATCGTGAATAATGATAATAAATGCTCATTCTGTCCAGATAAGATTGATTTTGTGGAACATTTCTTTTAGTTCAGTTCATTGTATGGGGGAGGTTTCCAAAAGTATATTGTGAAGATATGGGTGTGAAGGCGCGAAGCGCCGAGCCGACGGCGCGAAGCGCCTAGCTTGCTAGGGGGGTCCGGGGGCATGCACCCCCGGAAAATTTTGAAAAAAAGGATGAAAAATGGTGCAATCTGGTGCATTCTGAGGATGATCATTACCAGTTTCAGGCAGCAGATTTTGTCACTGAAAATTGAAACTCAATGTAAAATAAAGAAATGCACCATAAATATATTTTTATTTTTTGGCTGGGGGGGGGGGGGGGCGGGGGGGGGGGGGGTTCGGAAACCCCAGAAACCCCCCCCCCCCTCGTCCGCCCCTGGTATAATGTAAATATAAAAATTGATGTTCAAACAGCACTGTTAGGATAAAATTTATATGAAAACACCTGAAATGTCAAACGTTTTAGTAAATTATATTAATTTACTTATTATTGTAGCAAAAATGTGTGTGGGTAAATTTAGATACGATGAACCAATAAAAATTGTGTGCATGTTTAATTCAGAGTTAGATTTGCGACACACATAGAGCGATAATAACGGTAATTGTAAAACAAGTCGCGTAAGGCGAAATTACTACATTTAGTCAAGCTGTGGAACTCACAGAATGAAATTGAACGTAGTCCGCCGCTAGTGTAAAAGGCAGTGAAAGTGACGAGCCTGTTTGCCACTGGTAGCGGTTGCGCTGTGCTTCGTCATAGCACGCTTTACTGTACCTCTCTTCGTTTTAACTTTCTGAGCGTGTTTTTAATCCAAACATATCATATCTATATGTTTTTGGAATCAGGAACCGACAAGGAATAAGATGAAAGTGTTTTTAAATTGATTTCGAAAATTTAATTTTGATCATAATTTTAATTTTTTTAATTTTCAGAGCTTGTTTTTAATCCAAATATAACATATTTATATGTTTTTGGAATCAGAAAATGACGAAGAATAAGATGAACGTAAATTTGGATCGTTTTATAAAAAAAATATATTTTTTACAATTTTCAGATTTTTAATGACCAAAGTCATTAATTAATTTTTAAGCCACCAAGCTGAAATGCAATACCGAACTCCGGCCTTCGTCGAAGATTGCTTGGCCAAAATTTCAATCAATTTGATTGAAAAATGAGGGTGTGACAGTGCCGCCTTAACTTTTACAAAAAGCCGAATATGACGTCATCAAAGACATTTATCGAAAAAATAAAAAAAACGTCCGGGGATATCATACCCAGGAACTTTCATGTCAAATTTCATAAAGATCGGTCCAGTAGTTTACTCTGAATCGCTCTACACACACACACGCACACACACACATACACACACACATACACCACGACCCTCCTCTCGATTCCCCCTCTATGTTAATACATTTAGTCAAAACTTGACTATATGTAAAACAAGTCGCGTAAGGCGAAAATACAACATTTAGTCAAGCTGTCGAACTCACAGAATGAAACTGAACGCAATGCAATTTTTCAGCAAGACCGTATACTCGTAGCATCGTCAGTCCACCGCTCGTGGCAAAGGCAGTGAAATTGACAAGAAGAGCGGGGTAGTACCGTAAAATCCCTAGCAAACGCCCAGTATCTAGCAAACGCCCACCCCCCACTTTGGGCCAAAAGTTGTGCAGAGGGGTCACTACCTAGCAAACGCCCACCCCGGTTTTTTGGGTGTTTTTTTCGGGAGAGAAACGGGCACATTCCACCTCGCGTCCTACCCCAGTTGAGAGTACCAGACAATGTGCGTTTGT
The DNA here is from genome assembly GCF_037325665.1 of Littorina saxatilis. Lineage (NCBI taxonomy): Eukaryota > Metazoa > Mollusca > Gastropoda > Littorinimorpha > Littorinidae > Littorina > Littorina saxatilis. Next base: position 31,195,769 of record NC_090246.1, read on the forward strand.
ATGCATCCACAAATGGATGGATGACGAGGAACACCACCCTGACCTAGATTCAGCGTGTTCTTAGGCCAGCAGATGAGCGTCGCCTCCTACTTCTGGACTGCTACAGAGCTCACAAGACCCAGGAAGTCAGAGAAGCGGTTGCCGCACAGCAAGTTGACTTGTTCTTTGTGCCTGCAGGCAGCACAGCTTTAGCCCAGCCAGTCGATGTCGGTTTTGCCAAACCTTATAAAGATGGCATCAGAGACTGCTTGGTTGAGTGGACTGAGAGAAGCAAGACCACCGACAGCTGCTGGCAACCTCAAGCAGCCTAGAAGTCAAGACGTCATCAACTGGGTCAGCAGGGCGTGGGAGAACATACGACCTGAAACGATCGTTACGTCCTTTCTCAGGTGCGCAATTTCAAACGCCATGGACGGTTCCCAAGATGATGAAATACTTGAGTGGTTTCCAGATGAAATCGGCGCTATCCTGCCCGCAATCACGGCATGCAATGGAGATGCTCCAGAAGAAGCTGAGAGTGGAGACGACAGTGAAGAAGATGATGTTGACTTGGAAGGACCAGAATAAGCCACGGATCATCAACCCGACCAGATCTCCAAACAAGAGAAGAAACTGTGTTTGTGCTGACGTTATTCTGAGAATTTAAAGAATCAAGGTCACTTTTGTTCTTCTTTTTTTCTATCACAGATCGTTGATCTTAATTTGTGTAAACAAACGGTGTGTTTATTTTTCATTAAAATTGCACAAATCACATGGTTGTATCACCTTTTTTTGTATCACTTTTTTTTTCTCGTGAAAATGTGATGACACTTTATCTTGCAAAGGGGTGTATACCCAGCAAACGCCCACCCTCTACTTTTACCCGAAATCTGTGCGGAGGGGGGGTGGGCGTTTGCTAGGGATTATACGGTAGTTGCGCTGAGAACGATAGCACACTTTTCTGTACCTCTCTTCGTTTTAACTTTCTGAGCGTGTTTTTAATCCAAACATATCATATCTATATGTTTTTGGAATCAGGAACCGACACGGAATAAGATGAAAGTGTTTTGAAATTGATTTCGACAATTTAATTTTGATCGTAATTTTTATATTTTTAATTTTCAGAGTTTGTTTTTAATCCAAATATAACATATTTTTATGTGAAATCAGTGGAGACAAGGCAAATGAGACACAGTTCACACAATTAACATACAAGCAAAAAACAACAGAGTCAATGCATAGTGTTGCTGCAGTAGGCCACCGAAGTGACAATTATTTTATTAAATTCTGTAATTATTTTACCTTATTAAATTCTGTAACTATTTTACCTTACCTATGTTTTTCAAGAATAGATAGTTAATTGCCCAACCTGTTAATTAATTTAGTTTGGGATTCTCATGGAATCCAACAATTGAATTTCATTATAAAATCTAGAGAGTCCATAAAGCTTTTGGGGCTGTTCCGCCATAACGCTGACAATTGAAACGTTAGTTTGATATTATTTAGATATATGTTTATGCCAGATGCCACAGTCGCCGGCTGCTCAGCCCAAAAACCGCTCAGGGCGAAAGGGAAGTAGTCTGGACCTGGTGCAACTGTGGACTATAGCCTAAGTTTCGGTTCCAGACCAATCAATAATGGTACTGCACCGAAGCTCAAACGGTGGTGCCAGCACACCCTGGCAGCATGCAGAATAAAAATTGTCAGAATCGAAAGTGAATAGGAGCCAATAAGGGCATGTAATGTAATAAACCATGGACAGAATTATGGCATGGACAACCCATCGTTAGAGGCTAACTCATTCCAGTGACAGGAACTAAAAGTACAAGCAAATTTACTAACATAATCAGCAAGGTGACAACAATAGTAGCTTGCAATATAATGACACCATGACAAGGATAAGAATCTAAATTTGCATTGCAATATGTAACCAAAGGGGATAACTGGTAAACATAGGGATGGGTGGGAGGGAAAAGACGGAGAATAAGTCAAAAGTATAGACAGAGCAAAAATGATGTTGTCTGTAGGTAGACAAAGAAGAGAGTGACCGAACGAGGTCAAGGGGAAAGCATCCACGCTAAGCTGGCTGGAACAATCTCTGGCATTACCCAGCGATTGGTCCATGTGCTACTCATTAATATTCATGGGGTTACAGCAGAGGAATTCCGATTTCCCATAAATGTCCTTGTTACCCACAAGACTTTTTATGTGAAATCAGTGGAGACAAGGCAGATGAGACACAGTTCACACAATTAACATACAAGCAAAAAACAACAGAGTCAATGCATAGTGTTGCTGCAGTAGGCCACCGAAGTGACAATTATTTTATTAAATTCTGTAATTATGTTACCTTATTAAATTCTGTAACTATTTTACCTTACCTATGTTTTTCAAGAATAGATAGTTAATTGCCCAACCTGTTAATTAATTTAGTTTGGGATTCTCATGGAATCCAACAATTGAATTTCATTATAAAATCTAGAGAGTCCATAAAGCTTTTGGGGCTGTTCCGCCATAACGCTGACAATTGCCAGGCAATTGGCTGCGCAGCGCCAAAAGTAGGAAGTAAGAGAAATAGTGGCCTATGCAACAACACTGTTTAGGGGGAAATCCAACGGATGGAGACACAGGCTTGAAACGATATGAGTAGATTTGAGCAGTGTTCTGGCAGCAGCCCTCATCCTCGTGGTTGGTAAAGACTATGTTGTTGTTGTGCCTTGTGGATCCTGAGACAGGAGAACATCCTGCACAAATTCAAACAGAGAGATTCCCGGCAGTAAAATGGACACATAAATTGTACAGGAGTCATAATACTGTCTGCCTTTGCCAAGGAGCTGAAAAAAGACAAGAAATTATTGGAGGAGAGCTGAAAAAGTCTCTGCAGGAGGTTAATCCAAACAGACATGCATGACAGGGCAGTAACCATAATAACATGGGACAGGTTACAGAGCACACTCTGCCCTTCCTAGCTGTTGCACCACTGAGAGACACACCGAACAATGCAATTAACATAATAACACTAAGGAGAGGTTACAGAGGACACTCTGCCCTTCCTAGCATGACTGAACTCTCGACAAGGCGGGGTTGGAACTAGAGTGCGGACGAACGTTCGTCCCGTATGTATGTTTTGAAGGCATCCGATTTCCATCTTCCGAGCTGACGGATCTGACAAGCCTCGCTCGGCTGCTGCAGTTGCTGCACCTATACGAAAGCTATAACAATGGTAATGAGAGGGGTCAACCTGACAAAAGACCAAAGCTCGTTTGAGCACTGTTTCGAATTCCTTAGGTAGGACTGGTCTGCCAGAAGCCCATGCAAAAAGAGGGCTGTTACCTGGACGGCGCAATTGCAAGTAGGCTGAGGGAGGACGTTGGATCAGGGACGGCACACATCTTATGTATGTATCCCAGGGCAGACACATACGAGGAGATTGTAGCCGGCTTGTACGACTTATTCGTGAGAAAGGAAATGAACAGTGCAATGGTGCCTACTGGAATGGGAGGTGCTAATGCTAGGCAATGCTTGTCAGCAAACTCTACAAATAAGGTCCAGGCTCGACGGTATGACCTCTGAGTGGGTGGAGCAAGAGACGATTTGAGGAGTAGATTTGAAGAGTAGGCTTAACATGGAGGTTAGGGGTTCAAGCAGGGCAGCAGAGGTACCTGCACTGGGTTGTGTCATGATAAGTCTATCCTTGGAGGTCTGTTTGGTGAGAATATCCGCCAAGGCCAGATTATCTGTGTAAAAAGACAAACATTTGTTAGCGAGGGACTCTCCCCACAGTTCCACTGCCAGCACGATGGGGTACAGCTCAAGCAGGGTGATTGACTGGGAGCGCCACAGGTCGTGCCATGTCCCGGACAACCACTGAGCCAAAGACTGCTCCATAACCTAGTGAACCAAATGCATCTGTGAACAGGTTAAGTGAATCCGAGGTCAGGAATCTGCCAGGAAGAACAAGAGATTTGCCATTGAAAACTTTCAGAAACAATGTCCACATGAACATGTCAGCGCGGACTCCTTTCGCAATTCTGATAAAGTGATGGGGCTTGGACACACCGACAGTCTGTGATCAGAATCTGATGGTTGACACCAGATAGATGGTGCCTTTAAAACATTCAAAATGTGACCAGTATTTCAACCTGACGGATGGTGCCTTTAAAACATTCAAAATGTGACTAGTATTACATTTACAACCAGACAGATGGTGCCTTGAAAACATTCAAAATGTGACTAGTATGACAACCAGACGGATGGTGCCGTTTACATTCAAAATGTGACTAGTTTTTATGTATCGTGGGCTGGGCGAGAGAAACGGGGCTGAAAGGATTGCTGGGGCTGTGATCCAAATTGAAACTCCTGGGAGCGATTGCCTCTACCGCGGTTGTTTGAAAACCGAGGCAGGATTGAAAAGGGGTGGGTCACTGGTTTGGGGCAGTGGGTGATTGGGTGAAATGCTCTGCACCCAGCATTAAAACACTGATGTTGATAAGAACATTGCGTGCCTGCTGAGCATTCACCTGATTTGTGGAAGGAAAAACATGCCCCGCTGGGGATGGGGACTTGTTGGGAAGTACGAGGGAGGGAGTTTGTAAGCCCAAGGGAGGTTGGGTGGGATGCCATCGTGGCATTCATATAAAGTTCCAAGTGAGTGGTACCCCAAATGGCTTCCCCTCGCTCGATCAGGCGACGAAACTGGGCGTCATAAAAACTCCAGTCGCCCCGCTTCCCTGCCATCTTGACCACGACCTCCATGTGGTGAGCTAGCCCAGGAGCTATCTCAGGCCGTCTCGCAGTGACGATGGCAGAAAAACGGTTCCAAGCCAGGGTCCATGTGGTTGGGTCCATTTGGGGCTTCATTTTGGGGCGCTTCTGTAGATAAAGGCCAGTTGGGGAAGTCGGGTCAAACGCAAAGAGAGGGGGTTCATTAGCGGGATCTTCCAGTTGGTCATGTAGGTCAATAAATTGACCCTGCCAAATTTGGTCTTTTAGTTTTCCCGAAATAGTGGCAGTAACTGGGCTGGAAGACGATATAAAGTGGGACTGACCGAGGGTTACGGGAGGGTAGGTACCTGTTATGTCGGTGACGGCGTTGTCGATCACGTTCATCACAGGGTCCTCGGGGAGCTCAGCGGCAGATTCCTGGGCCACCAACGCCTGGAGGACGGCCTGTGTGACCGCTTGGACAAGCGCCGGGTCAGGAGCTGCAGCTGGGGGAGCAGCTGGTTGTTGCCTGGCTCCCAGGGGGGCGACATCAACTGGTTGTGCTTGAGCCCTGATGGGTCCCCGGGTTGGTCTCCTCAGTTTGGCCGTAGCCGAGGCAACACCAGCGGCAGCTCTGCGCTTAGGAGGCATGCTGCAAACCAGGAATACAAACGGGCAGCCGAACTAGTGTTCTGTATGGAGGGTGTGTATTCATTGGCACAGAGACATAGCAGGAGAAGGAATATGAATCTATCGTTTACGAAGGCAAATCCTCAATCACACTGTAGTGGCCCAGTCAGCCCAATTAGGCTGAAGGACAAGTGAAGTTCGGAACATAAGTGCACTGGGGCATGCTTGGAAATAAACAGAAAGTGCACAGTGGCATAGAGCCAGTGCTTGGCATCAACATAAAGTGCATGGTGGCATAGTGCCAGTGCTTGGCGATCAACAATGTGCAAGGTGGCATAGTGCCAGAGCTTGAAATCAACATATAGTGCACGGTGGCATGAGCCAGTGCTTGGCAAGTTCAAGGTGGCATGGGACAGAGCTTGAACTGAATCAACATAGAGTGCACGGTGGCATGAGCCAGTGCTTGGCAAGTTCAAGGTGGCATGGGACAGAGCTTGAACTGAATCAACATAGAGTGCACGGTGGCATGAGCCAGTGCTTGGCAAGTTCAAGGTGGCATGGGACAGAGCTTGAACTGAATCAACATAGAGTGCACGGTGGCATGAGCCAGTGCTTGGCAAGTTCAAGGTGGCATGGGACAGAGCTTGAAATCCACATAGAGTGCACGGTGGCATGAGCCAGTGCTTGGCAAGTTCAAGGTGGCATGGGCCAGAGCTTGAAATCAACATAGAGTGCACGGTGGCAAGAGCCAGTGCTTGGCAATCAACATAAAGTGCAAGGTGGCATGGGCCAGAGCTTGAAATCAACATAGAGTGCACGGTGGCATGAGCCAGTGCTTGGCAATCAACATAAAGTGCAAGGTGGCATGGGCCAGAGCTTGAAATCAACATAGAGTGCACGGTGGCATGAGCCAGTGCTTGGCAAGTGCAAGGTGGCATGGGCCAGAACTTGAAATCAACATAGAGTGCACGGTGGCAAGAGCCAGTGCTTGGCAATCAACAAGTGCAAGGTGGCATTGGCCAGAGCTTGAAATCAACATAGAGTGCACGGTGGCATGAGCCAGTGCTTGGCAATCAATATAAAGTGCAAGGTGGCATAGTGCCAGTGCTTGGCAATAACAAATTGCAATGGTGGCATGGGCCAGTGCTTGGCAATAACAGAAAGTGTACCGTGGCATAGAACCAGTGCCTGGCAAAAACATAAAATGCAAGGTGGCATGGGCCAGTGGTTGGCAATAACATCAAGTGCACCGTGGCAAAGAACCAGTGCTTAGCAATCAATAAAAAGTGCACGGTGGCATAGTGCCAGTGCTTGGCAATAACATAAAGTGCAAGGTGGCATGGGCCAGTGCTTGGCAATAACAGAAAATGCACCGTGGCATAGAACCATACAAAAATAGCACATTCCACGGAGGGAGCCGATCATGACGTCATTCCGAAAACAGCCGAACATGTTGGAATTTCGAAAATGCAGGGTGCGGCATATGGCAGAACTCACACCCGCGGGGGCTTTTTAGCGCCAGCCAACAAGGCACCGCGAACTGATTTATAAAACTGGTGCAAACCGTGGGATTTCGAGCCAAGTTGCCAATTTGACGTTGATCGGTCAAACCTTCCGTTGTGGTTCCAGAAAGAACCAAAGGCACGCCGCGCACGGACGATGCGAGATCGTTGTTAACAAAGGCCCACAGCATGATTACACATTTTAAAGTAACTTGCGTGTTTTTCTTCCAGAGTGGTTTCATTCATTCGTTTTCTTACACACGAAGGGGCACGTTGGCGAGGTAAAAGCTTAGAAATGATGACGTGAGCGCCGGTCCGAGCTGCTATCACAGACGCAACTGCAAGAATCCGACCGGCTAACCCGCCGTTTGGGTCAGTGTCGAAGGAAATATCGTTATCGCCTATGATCAGCAATACCAAGTCGGGTTTCCGTACCGAAAGGGCTAGTATGTCTTCTTTTTCTAAAGTGTCCAAAGTCTTTCCCCCGCGACACAAAAAAAAACTTTACTGAATCGACCTTTCCCATAAGGTTGAAATCGGGGGGGGAACCGAGGGTCTGTTCGACCGTAAAAATGGCCTACAATCACGGCGTGCTTTCCTGGCATCACGGCAAAATAAGATCAACAACGAAGAAAATTAGAATGAATAACAGTACCTTAATGATCGTTGAAGCGAAGACACGGGATCAAGTAGAAGAATAGAAGACGCAAGAGAGCGAGAAGGAAGTATAAAGAAGAGAAGTCAGGGAAAAGACGGAGAATAAGTCAAAAGTATAGAC
>NC_090246.1:31205861-31228361 GCF_037325665.1 Littorina saxatilis
TCCTCTTGCTTTTCCAGTGCTCCCCAAAGTGCGCGTCCCTGCGTCCTATACGCGCCAGAAGCCGAAATCACGTGCTATGTAGACGTTCATTGAGAGGGTCCCGGGACGCACTAAACCTATAAAGAGCGGGTCCCAGGACGCACTAAATTTTTGCTATCGTGCGTACCGTGGGTACTCTTTTCAGACTGTAGTCGTCAGTCAATTATAGTGCAAGAACAAATGCCAATTTCACGCTGGAACGATATGCAATAAACAAGGTATAGTTGAAGTGTCCTCTTCGAATATTCTGATGAAAAAAGACACTTCATATTACACCATTCGCGATAACAATGCGTTATATGAACACAGGGGTTTGGGGACCATGGACTCTTGGGACCCTCTAAAACTCCGCGTAGGGGGTCCATGAACCCTGTAAACATTAAAAGTGGGGGTCCCAGGACCCTCGAGGACGGGCGTTATATGTTATATGAAGTCTTATATCGCGCGCGTATCTCCAGACACGGACTCAAGGCGCAGGGATCTATTTATGCCGTGTGAGATGGAATTTTTTTTACACAATACATCACGCATTCACATCGACCAGCAGATCGCAGCCATTTCGGCGCATATCCTACTTTTCACGGCCTATTATTCCAAGTCACACGGGTATTTTGGTGGCCATTTTTTTTATCTATGCCTGTACAATTTTGCCAGGAAAGACCCTTTTGTCAATCGTGGGATCTTTAACGTGCACATCCCAATGTAGTGTACAACGACGGGACCTCGGTTTTTCGTCTCATCCGAAAGACTAAGCACTTGAACCCACCACCTAGGTTAGGAAAGGGGGAAGAAAATTGCTAACGCCCTGACCCAGGGTCGAACTAGCAACCTCTCGCTTCCGAGCGCAAGTGCGTTACCACTCGGCCACCCAGTCCACTCGGCCACCCAGTCGTTACCACTCGGCCACCCAGTCGTTACCACTCGGCCACCCAGTCGTTACCACTCGGCCACCCAGTCGTTACCACTCGGCCACCCAGTCGTTACCACTCGGCCACCCAGTCGTTTCCACTCGGCCACCCAGTCGTTACCACTCGGCCACCCAGTCGTTACCACTCGGCCACCCAGTCCACTCGGCCACCCAGTCGTTACCACTCGGCCACCCAGTCGTTACCACTCGGCCACCCAGTCGTTACCACTCGGCCAACCAGTCGATACCACTCGGCCACCTAGTCCACTCGGCCACCCAGTCGTTACCACTCGGCCACCCAGTCGTTACCACTCGGCCACCCAGTCGTTACCACTCGGCCACCCAGTCCACTCGGCCACCCAGTCGTTACCACTCGGCCACCCAGTCGTTACCACTCGCCCACCCAGTCCACTCGGCCACCCAGTCGTTAATTACCACTCGGCCACCCAGTCGTTACCACTCGGCCACCCAGTGCGTTACCACTCGGCCACCCAGTCCACTCGGCCACCCAGTCGTTACCACTCGGCCACCCAGTCGTTACCACTCGGCCACCCAGTCCACTCGGCCACCCAGTCGTTACCACTCGGCCACCCAGTCGATACCACTCGGCCACCTAGTCCACTCGGCCACCCAGTCGTTACCACTCGGCCACCCAGTCGTTACCACTCGGCCACCCAGTCGTTACCACTCGGCCACCCAGTCCACTCGGCCACCCAGTCGTTACCACTCGGCCACCCAGTCGTTTCCACTCGGCCACCCAGTCGTTACCACTCGGCCACCCAGTCCACTCGGCCACCCAGTCGTTACCACTCGGCCACCCAGTCGTTACCACTCGGCCACCCAGTCGTTACCACTCGGCCACCCAGTCAACTCGGCCACCCAGTCCACTCGGCCACCCAGTCCACTCGGCCACCCAGTCCACTCGGCCACCCAGTCTCCGTGGGGAGACTCGCCTTCTATCTTTCTTTTCGTCTTCTCACACCACACCGCACCAGTTAAACACCAAAAAACCCTAACCTATGATTGTTTCCTTTCCAATGTTTCAGATATCACAAGCGGACTCTGTTTGGTGAGAAAATGTTTGACCCCGGTTTTAGCAGTGGGTCGATGTCTGAACGTATTACGTTCGACACACCGTTCGCTGGGCCTTTTGGTGTCTTCACGTGTTTCGACATCCTCTTCTATGACCCTGCTGTCCATTTGGTGGAGCAGGTCAGTAAACTAACTCTTCAAAACCATGACTCCTCGTTCGCATACGTGGTCTTTTTAATTCCCGGTTCCTGCCTCGTCCCGACAACAGCACAAGACCAAATGTCCACATGACAAATACAATGATAAAGTACAGTGCATGTACATCATGCTCTATCCATGACATGATAGAACCGTACGAAGACAATTCTTCGATCATCTATCAAATTCTATCTGCGCTGAGTCAGTCACAGTTCTGCTTACCTCTGCAAACAATATCAAAACCGTACCGTACCAAACAGCACAGAATAGCGTCAATACAACCAATCACAATGTCCACAATAGCATTGTATCTCATTGGTCAAGCACATCGGAATCTCACAGCCACACGACTGAAGACGAAACATCAAAGAAACAATTGACATTGTAACACCCTCTTCATGACGCTTTGATCTGAACGACCACTAGAACTAGAGCCGCCGTGCGCCTCGCTCATAAAGTTACATAGCCTACCACCAATGACCGCCAACCCGTCTCCTTTCTTTCTTTCTTTATTTGGTGTTTAACGTCGTTTTCAACCACGAAGGTTATATCGCGACGGGGAAAGGGGGAGATGTGATAGAGCCACTTGTCAATTGTTTCTTGTTCACAAAAGCACTAATCAAAAATTTGCTCCAGGGGCTTGCAACGTAGTACAATGTATTACCTTAAGAATAAGAATAAGAAAAAGAATACTTTATTATCTCATAGAGACATTCAGGGAGAATGCAAGTTTCCAGTACAAAGGACTTAACATTTCTTACATGCTGCTTGACTAAAATCTTTACAAAAATTGACTATATTCTATACAAGAAACACTTAACAAGGGTAAAAGGAGAAACAGAATCCGTTAGTCGCCTCTTACGACATGCTGGGGAGCATCGGGTAAATTCTTCCCCCTAACCCGCGGGGGGTACCCGTCTCCTCTCTCCAGAGTCGGCTTTAAGCTTTAAAGACGTCAAACACTAAATTAACATGTAAATTAACAATTAGCAAAGCCAGCTGCCGCATGATGGACATGCGACTTTCACAAGTTAACAGATAAAATGACAATACACAAAACTTAAAAAGAATCAAGAAATCTCATGCAAACAAACAACAACACAATACATATAACAGCAAACTATTGTGATACATTAGTAGTCAATGACGGGCGCTGTGGCGTGGTGGTAAGACGTCGGCCTCCAAAGCGGAAGGTCGAGGGTTCGAATCCCGGCCGCGGCCGCCTGGTGGGTTAAGTGTGGAGATTTGTCCGATCTCCCAGGTCAACTTATGTGCAGACCTGCTAGTGGCTTATCCCCCTTCGTGTGTACACGCAAGCACAAGACCAAGTGCGCACGAAAAAGATCCTGTAATCCATGTCAGAGTTCGGTGGGTTATAGAAACACGAAAATACCCAGCATGCTTCCTCCGAAAGCGGCGTATGGCTGCCTAAATGGCGGGGCAAAAACGGTCATACACGTAAAATTCCACTCGTGCAAAAACACGAGTGTACGTGGGAGTTTCAGCCCACGAACGCAGAAGAAGAGAAGAAGAAGTAGTCAATCTTCCACTTGAGTATGTTCACAACACGGACTTATCACTTCTTCACACGTTTGTATACCTACGTACTTTTGTTCATACATTATTTGTGACCCAGACATTGTACATGATTCTCTGCTCTCTCTCTCTCTCTCTCTCTCTCTCTCTCTCTCTCTCTCTCTCTCTCTCTCTCTCTCTCTCTCTCTCTCTCTCTTTCTCTCTCTCTCTCTCTCTCTCTCTCTCTCTCTCTCTCTCTCTCTCTCTCTCTCTCTCTCTCTTTTTCTCTCTTTTTCTTTTGTTTTACATTCAGACTGCCTTTATTGCGGTGGTACCTGTGATGAAAACCCCGTCCAATAAGTGTACACCCCGCTTGAAAAAACCCACCTTCTGCGGTCACTTTCATTATTATTTCTTCCAAAATGGGCCTGTCAAGACACCCCACGTGAAATGAATGTTCCAGCACTATTGGCTGGTCCCAATCGTATCCTTTCACCACAGGTACCACTGTATGGACAGTAATACCGCCGTTTCAAATACTCTGCAACACATGTAACCCAAAATCAATATGTGTCCGTACATTACCGTTTCTTTTTATTGTAACACAGCTTCGACCCCTGTTAATTTGAATCAACCAATTTTCTTGTTTGTCTGGTGGCAGGGTTTCAAGAACTTCGTCTTCCCCACAGCCTGGATGGACAGCTACCCCTTTTTGGACGCTGTGGGCTTCCACTCGGCATGGGCACGGAGACATGGCATCAATCTTCTGGCAGCCAATTTACAGCTGCCCGAGAATCGCTTCGCGGGTACGGGGGTCTACTCCGCCACAGGCCCCGTCGGCTACTACTACAACAAGACAGCCGGCAGCGATGGCCGCTTGGTCGTCGTCGATGTTCCTGCAGGGGATGACGTCACAGCGGTCAACAAAGGTGAAGGAAATGTCAAAGTACCTGAAGTTAAATCGGAAAAAGTCGTGCCCATTTTTCAGACCCCGATCCGAAGAGACACGTTCAACCTTGTCGAGGTGAACGAGGCGTCAGGACAAACGTCTGTGTGCATGGAAAACACGTGCTGCTCGCTAAGCTACCGCAGGTCGGAATTTGACCCAGATTCGCAGCGGGATCACTTCGCTCTGGGAGCGTTCCAGGGAGTGCACAATTCCAAGAGGGACTGGTACTTCGAGGCGTGTGTGCTGGTACGCTGTACGAGCAATTCCGGGTCTACCTGCGGAGCGCTCACCTGGGATTCCAACACCTTGTTTTCCTTCAACATGACAGGTAACCCGTTTCATTGTGATCAATAACTGTGGATGGTCTGATATTCTATGAGAAGACGAATTGATTGCCCCATTGACAATCGGAAAATCGTATGATTGTCATTGTCTGCTGTCTTTTATAGCCTACTTCCCCCTCAAGGAAGGTTGTCATGCTGAGAGCTTTCAACCCTTTCACTTTGGCAATGCAATATTTCTCTGCCTGATCTGACAAAAATCCCCCTCCCTCCCTTTTTAAGATACTGGTTTGCAGAGTAGTATTGGGAGGTTTTTTTCACGAACACACACACAACAAGAGGCGAAGCCCGTAAGAAATCGACAAACAGTAACACAAACTCATTCACTCTGTCACACATACACACACACAGTAAGCATAGGTGACACGGTGCAAGAGTGGGGGACACTAGATCTAGATCTGTCTGTCTGTAGCCTACTTACGGGGACACGACTGCCAGATCGACACTGCGCTTTCGACAGCGCTTCCTCGCGCACACACTGGAAACACGCTGTGCAGATCAACCTGTAGGAAATCTCCTTTGGTATCTTCTTTATCTATTTTTCTGGGGCTACGAAACCGAACAATGTGAAATCGTCTTCCCCGAATCGGCGAACTGCAGCTGGGTGAGAACTGTATCTATACCACAATCCTTCACGCGATCTGACTTAACCTTGACCCCTGACCTGGTCTACATACCACACACGACACAAACCAGTCACCTGTTTTTACCCCCCCAAAACCCCCCACCACCCGTTTTCTTTGGATACACACTTTAACTACATACGTGCCGACGAAATGTTGATCATTGCTTCAATACTTTGAAGCTGTTGCTTGGATAATAACCAGGTAAAATTAGTATTTCGGTGTTCAGTCAAATGTTAAAGTTTCTATCACACACATACACACATACACACGCACAGACAGACAAAAGTTAGCATCGCATAGGCTACACTTACGTGAGCCAAAAACCAGGGGGGGGGGGGGGGGGGGGGGGGGCTAATCTATACAGATAAGTGCAGGCGAGGCAGGAAGGGGAAACGGGAACTGGGAGTAATAATTTAAAGAGCAGGTAAGGGAAGTAATGTTGAGGATAACTCGATTGTGTTGGAACTTGTAATGGCTGTAAGTCCCTTGAAGTCTGTGACTGTTTTGACCCCTGGTCAGCTAGCTTAAATGGACACCATGGCTGATGTGTACGAGAAAGCGCCCAGTTGAGTAAAAACCAAGCGTTGTGTCGGATCAGTTGAAATATCAAACAAGTCCGACTTTCAACCAATCCGACCCAGTGTTTGGTTCCCACCTAGTTTGAGCATTTGCTCGTGCATATCGGCCCTGAGCTTTCTTTTTAAGATGAATGTGCTGGATTCCATAAAGTCAAGTAAACTGCAACACAAATTACAACTCTTTATTGAGAACAACCGAGACTAATTCTGAATTTGCCGAAATCGACTTCGCGAAGCTGGCCGCACGGAGCTTTTAGCACTGAGTTGTTGTGTGAAAGACTTCGCGAAGTTTTCGCGAAGTCGACTTCGGGCTCAATTAAGTACCGCCGTAAAGTCCATATATACGAGTAGAAACCGTAGCGTGTGTTGCTGTTACAAGGTAGAACATTTCTCTCCTGAGTTTCAAACCCAAACCTAATTATTCAAACCCTCTTCTCCCTCTTGCAGCACAATTGAGCAGCGGGGCCGCAAAATATATCTACCCAGAGGTCCTCGTTGCGAACAACGGTCAGGTGGCCTTGACCTTGCCCAGGGAATGGCAGTTTGACCAAGGAGGTGTCCTCAAGGTCCCTGGCTTGACCAGACCTCTGCTGGCCGCTGCTCTCTACGCTCGAGACTACTCCAAGGATCCCTCTGGCGAAGACGTCTCGGACACCAGGGGAGCAGACCTTGCGGACGATTCGTCAGGGACACAGGGCTTTGTGCGAGGGCACAATCTGTTGTTGTGCGTTGGCTCTGTGGCTGCCGTATTGTTCTGTGTGGTTACGATCGGCTTTGCCCTTTGAGAGTACGATTGAAAGCAATGCCAGATGAATGATACAAAGGATGCGTCAGGTTAGGGAGACAGATTTTTTAAAACATTTTTTATGATTTTTTTTTTATGGCAGAATCTTAGTTAATAATAATAATAATAATAATAATAATAATAATAATAATAATAATAATAATAATAATAATTAAGTAGATGTGTACTGCCGGGCAGTACATACCCCAAGCGAAGTCGTCCATCTGTGTGTACATGATTCTCTCTCTCTCTCTCTCTCTCTCTCTCTGTCTTAAAATGTGTCATCGATGACGTGTTTTCATACTTGCTAATGCGGCAGGCTAATCATGACGTCAAATTGAAACTTCTTGAAGTCTCTCAGAAAGGGACATGAAAACCATGTGGGGGTTACTGGTTTGGGCTGAAAAAAAACCCAACTCCACCTAAAATTCAAGCGCCTATGGGGCTGAATTATGCAGCATAAATTGTGAAACATCAGGATATCTCACACTTTCAATTCTGCCATCATGTCAAATCTGACAACAAACCTACCCACAAAATGTCATAAATATCGGTGTAGAATTGAGACTTAACGGTTTTTAACTGCCAAAAATAAGTTTTTTTGACTGGAATAGTTTGTCTTGAAATTCAGTTTGGGACAACGGACCCACCCACTAAATTTCATAAAGATAGGTGAAAATTTAAATGTAACGGTTTTTAACTGCCAAAATTATGTTTTTCTTCTGGAAAAGTATGGAGTGAAAATCAGTTGGGGACAACGAACCTACCCACAAAATTTCATAAATATCGATGAAGAATTGAGATTTAACGGTTTTTAACTGCCAAAAATAAGGTTTTTTGTCTGGAAAAGTATGTCTTAAAATTCAGTTTGGGACAACGGACCCACCCACTAAATTTCATAAAGATAGGTGAAGAATTGAAATTTAACGTTTTTTAACTGCCAAAATTATGTCTTTCTTCTGGAAAAGTATAGAGTGAAAATCAGTTGGGGACAACGAACCTACCCACAACATTTCATAAATATCGGTGAAGAATTGAAATTTAACGGTTTTTAACTGCCAAAATTATGTTTTTCTTCTGGAAAAGTATGGAGTGAAAATAAGTTGGGGACAACAAACCTACCTTTAAAATTTCATAAGAATCAGTGAAGAAATAGGATTTAACGATTTTTTAACGGCCTTTAAATCATTGGTGATGTCATCATAACCCAGTCGTTGTAGTTGTCGTCGTAGTTGTTGGTGTTGTTGTTGTCATGTTCGTTGTCGTGATTGTTGTTGTTCTCGTGTTGTTGTTTTTGTTGTTGTTGTTGTTGTTGTTGTTGTTGTTGTTGTTGTTGGTTGTTGTTGTCGTCGTCGTCGTCGATGTCATTTGTTGTTGTTGTTGTTATCGTCGTCGTCGTCGTCATCGTCGTCGTTGTCAGAGGTTATTTCTAAAGATTTCATTGATAGTCTTTGTTCTCGTCACCAAGACTTGCTAAGAACAAGCTTGGAACAGCAAGAGTTCCAAGAACAAGATTAGAACAACTCATTACATCATTACCAGTACGTCATTTGTATTTAGAACACACTTTAGAAAAAAACTCTTCAGCTACAAACCAGTCACCCTCACATGTCGGAGGTGTTTGTCTAAACCACTTACTGAAATGTTTTGAGGATTAATGACCATACACATGTTGAACCGGTGAGTGTCTTCCGCTGCTTAATTCGCAAATAACTATTTTATTAAAGTCCGCTTGAAACGCTCAAAGATGAAATTCCATGTTAAAAAGTGACAAAAGTTTCACATTTTCCCGTTGTAACAGCTTCCGATGATATTATATGAAAATTCTGATCCTCTGAGAGGATTCCCCGAAACAAAATCAGTTTGTACGCCTAATTTTAATAGAATTGTCCAAACAGTGTCGCTAATATTGTGCTAAAAGATGAATTCTAGAACAATGTTCACAGACAGACACCACTTGGCAAAAAAATTTTCAGTGCTGGGAGATGAAAAAAAAAACTACCTCGCTACGCGCGGGCTTCGCCCGCGCTCCGCTTGGATAATAAGGAAACATTCTTTTATAGTGCTGTTCACCGCCAACTGGCAGCCTCATGGCACTTTACATTGGACTTTAAAATTCAACATTTTACATATAAAAAGTTTCCTCGTAAGAAATAACATACAAGCATTAACAAAATTCATAGACAACAACCTCTTATAGTTATATAAGATAATCTAGAAAAATTGTTTTTAAAAAGATGAAAAATACGTAAGATAAGTAATAGTTGTGTGCTGTTGAACGCTGTATTCTTTTGTGTGGTCACGATCGGCTATGCCTTGATTTAGTCTGAGTACGACCGAAAGCAATGCAAGATGATAAGAATGACACTGTAGGGAGATATGGTTTTGTGCGATGGCAAAATATATTCTTCTTTGTAGTCACGATCTCTTCTGCTCTTAATAAGACGTAGACTGTAAAGACTGAAACTAAATACACGATTTTCCGAAATAACTCTGTCTGGCGTGCATGGGTTGTAAAAGAGTGAATAATTTTGCTTTAATTGAGTCAAACTTTCCCACGTGACATTAAAGGCCAATCCCTAGTGAGGGGTGTGTCTGAAACACGTAGACGAAGAGCACGTGTTGAAAGCTTTCCTCACTCGAGGCAAGAATAATTATTCACTCTTTCACAACCAATGCAAACCCGATTGAGTTATTTCCGAAGTTCGTGATCTGTTCTTCATACTTCAACCTTACCCCCGGTTAACGACGTTTCATTCTTCTGTGTTATCAAGATCGCACATACATACGCACGCCCGAACGCACACTCGCGCACACTAACGGTTGGCACACGGACAACCGAACAGGTTATACACACAACCTCACCTGCGCACTACGCACACACATATTCATTTATTTCGGACGCCAAGCTGTATGACAACACATATTTTTCATTTGATATTTCATGGACGCAAAAAGAATGAGCGGAGCACTGTCACTGCGCAGCAGTGGAGCGGAGGGATAGAAGAAACATAACTCTTCAATGAACATGGGTAGGAAGAAAAGGAAGTTTGCTCCCTTTGCCCGCTCTGTATTGCGTGGTACATGGTTTATCGTACACACCTGTGAGCATCTCTCTCTCTCTCTCTCTCTCTCTGCAATGAGGATGAATGGAGTTGGGGGCAAGAGAGAGAGAGAGAGAGAGAGCATTTCATATCAAATACAAGAATACAGCCAAATGCTATCAACGCAAAGCACATGAGGTCATATCAAATACAAGAATACAGCCAAATGTTATCAACGCAATGCTCTGGATCTTGACCCAAAGCACATGAGGTCATCAAGCCGCTTTCGCTGCATCATTCTCTGTCTTTGGTTTGGCCAGTTGAGACATCAGCGGAGTGACTTGTGTCGTCCACTTCCAGAAACAGAAACAATCTAACTGCTGATTTGTTCACCTGATTTGAGTGGATGCATTTTTTAAGCATAATGCGGTATACTTCTTTTGTTTTCGCCAGTCAGATGGTAAAATATGAAATACGAACTTTGTGTACTTCTCCAATCAACAAAAGGCAAGTTCGGACCAACAAAAACTAATCTTCTTTTTCTGCGTTCATGTGCTGTAACTCCCCCATACACTCGTTTTTTGTGTGGGAGTAAGGTTTTACACGTATGGCCGTTCCTTTCCGGCCATTCAGGCAGTCGTACTCTATTTTCGGAGGTAACAATATATTATTCAAAACATTGCTTTTCACGAGCATGCAGGTCAGCAGGGGAGAAAAAGGTTGCGTTCGCGTCAAATCTTGGAGTATAGGGAATTTCGAGTGTATACTGGTGTTATCATTGGCAACTCGCATGACTAAAAAAACAAGTCGCGTGAAGCGATATAAAAACATTTAGTCAATCGGTATCAAACTAAAAGATCAACACCACAAACCAGTCATCGCCAAGACTACGAGATACATTTAGATAGTCTCGGCTAACAATATCGAGACGGATCACGCTCGTCTCCGCGAAGCATGCGACCGTATAGTACTTACTGAACCTATTTTCTGTAATTCTGAGTACATTGTTAGAGTGAACATGACATATCTATATATTTTTGAATTCAGGAGAAGATGAGGAATACAATGCAGTCATTGTTTAATCTGTTACTAAAATTTAGATTTTAATGACAACTTTAACGAGCAAACTTATTAATTAATTTTAAGATTTCGAGCTGAAATGCAATACCATAGTCCGGACTTCGTCGAAGATTGTTTTACCAAAATTTCAATCAATTTGGTTGAAAAATGAAGGAGTGCCTCAACTTTCACAAAAACCCGGATATGACGTCATCAAAGACATCCATCCAAAAAATGAAAAAAAAACGTCTGGGGATATTATACCAAGGAACTCTCATGTGAATTTGTATGAAGATTGGTCTAGTAGTTTCCTCGGAATCACTTTATACACACATACACACACACACATACATAATCCATGACCCTCGTCTCAATTCCCCGTCTATGTTAAAACATTTAGTCAAAGCTTGACTAAATGTAAAAAATAATGTCTGCGATAGATATGCAGGGGGATGAAGTAGGGGTGGTCGGCGGAGTGCGGTTAGTGGCAGCATACGATATGGCTTATATTATGTAAGGTTTGTCTGTCTCTTCCGCCTGGCTGAATTAAAGCCATCCATGCGTATTTCGCTACCACCACTAATAGGGCAAACGCCCATAGAATTCCACTCCGTCGCTTCGGCGTGTCTTCTAAGGTGTCTTCAATCCCTGGATAAAACCACCCTTGTTTTTCGCTCTAGTGAACAACGTCTGCAACCTATGATTAGTGTTAGCATCCTCTTGCACGGTGTTGGCGGGGTGATTAGTGGTGGTGTTATTAGTGAAGTTTTTGTAAATGTTATCTTTTTCCTTCTGGTTGTTAGCAGCGGTGGCTGTGATGACGAGGGTGTTATGCGAAATGATGTTGTTTGTCTTGGATAACAGTTTTGTCTGTACGTTATGCATTTTGAAAAGAAATGTGGTTGGGGTGGGGGTAAGTTTAGAGAGAGACACTGGGAAAGAGAGAGAGAGAGGGAGAGAGTGTGTGTGGGGATGTGTGTGTGAATACGAATACGAATACGAATAAACTTTATTGTCATGAAACGTAGTGTTTATAAGACACGGGAAGATAAATAACCAAATGATTACATTGTTCCTTTTTTTTGGAAGCAATTATATACAAATTCTCCCAATTTAGTTTGTACTTTGTCTACTTGCAAAAGTTGACTTGGTACATCATATGAATATATAGGTAGATTAATTTCACTCATGAAAGATTTTCGTAATTGGTTGTTTTCTATGCAGTTATCTAGAAAATGTATTTCATCTTCTATTACTCCACATGTTTCACATAATCTATTTTCCCTAGGTGTATTGCTGTATCTACCAGTTTCAATTTTCAGGTCGTGGGCACTTATTCTCAGTTTACACAACGATTGTTTATATTTTCTTTGTTTTATGCATAACAGATATGGTTCCGTTTTATAATTTGTTACTATTTTTTGATAAAAATTTAACTTTGGTGAACTTCTTATTTGACCTTTCCAGAATTGTATATATTGGAGTTCCAATTTTTGACATATAACATATTTTAACCTTTTGACATTAAAAGTGGATTGATTTTTCCACACATGATCTAATCCAATGACTTGTAACAATTGTTTTACAAATGATATCCATGGATATGTTTCACTGCCTTTGGTGTACATAAGATTATATATTTTGTTCAGATGAGATGTTTTTGGAAGATCCAATATGTGTAACCAGTACGCAATGATATTACATATTATTGTAATGCTAACTGGGAATCTTCCTAATTCTCCTAGTACTGGTACTACCATAGTTTTCTTATGTACCCCAAGAATTTGTTTACAGAATTTTGAATGAACTTTTTCATGTTGATATTTACAAGTCATGCATTCTTTAAACATTTTTGATAAATCTAATAGTTCATTTGTATTAATCTGGTGTGGAAACCAGATTTCTGCACCATATGTTGATATTGGTGAAATCAAACTATCATACAATTGTAACATAACTTTTATGTTGATATCAGTTTTACGGAACGTTCGACGTAAAGCATGAAGTGCTTTGTTTGCTTGTTTGCTCAGATGATCTTGTGCTCTATTTAGATTGCCGTTTTTATGTAGTACAACTCCCAAATATTTATATTCTTCAGCTGTTTGAATAATGTCTTCTCCACAATGAAAATATATTGGCACCTTTGGATCTATTTTTGAAAATACTATTACTTTGGTTTTGTTTCTGTTGATCTGTAATCCCCATTTTTGGCAATATTCATATAAGTAATCTAGTTTCCGCTGTAGGCCTTTCTTTGTAGATGAAAAAATAACTAAATCATCAGCATATAAAAGACATGAAATTCGATCATTGGAATGAGTTTCAATTTTGTGTGTGTGTGTGTGTGTGTGTGTGTGTGTGTATGTGTGTGTGACGGTGTGTGTGTGTATGACGGTGTGTGTGTGTGTGTGTGTGTGTGTGTGTGTGTGTGTGTGTGTGTGTGTGTGCTTTCATGCAGGCTGCTTCTTTGCATCACCACCAGCCTCTTTTTTTGCAACTGTCCAACACATTTTTATATTCACGTTTTTTTCCCCCCGTTAAGTAGTAAAAACACCACCGAAAACCTTAAACGAATCATAAACAGCGGACACACACCCCAGAGACAGACACACAGACAGATAGACAGTCAGACAGATATAAACACACACATACACACACACGTACACACACAAACACACACACACACACACACACACACACACACACACACACACACACACACACACACACACACACACACGGATAGACGAACACCGAAACACACGCAGCCACACTCTAAGTACCATTTCCCGAGCAAACTCAACCTCCCTCCTCCCTGCCACCCTTCAAGCCCCCCAAGCTCCACACAAAACACTTACTTTTCCTCTTTGCACATTACAAGGCATTTTTTCTTCCACTCCTCGCACGAACCAGCTGATTTTTACCTGAGATTTGCACACCTGTCTGTCACCGTTCTTACCTGTTGAACTCACGGCCACACTCTTATCTCTACCACCGTGGGGGAAGTACGCCTCTCGAGGCCTGTGGGTGATCCAGATTTATCCGGGTATGGCTCTCGTCTGGCCTTAACCGGGTGCAATCGCTACCCGCTCTGTCAGGAGTCTGATATTGGGGTGACCCCACCCTTGATAACATCACAGCGGGTGTAGCGATATGGTGATTGGGGTATGGAGACAATTGACAAATTGTTACCACTCTTTCTCTTTCTCGAAATAGATTGTGTTGACTTGACTTTCGTAGTTTGTGCATTTGTTTTTCTTACACCATTATTGTTACGAGGCTTTTGCTTTGTAAGATTGTGGCTTTTTGCGCGATTATATGTTTTTGTTTTTGACCCCCCCCCCCTCGACCCCGTCTCTTGCCTACCCACACAAACACCCCCTCCCCCCCCTTATTCCCAAGTACACCATCGTTTGTCTCCACCTGTTTCAGTCGTTTTTCTCACAACACCAATCTTCTACGCATTTATTGTTCGCCTCCTTCTTCTTTTTCTCGAACACAAATCTAAGCATTCTATTTTCTGAGGGCAATTGTCCTCGCTGTTTTTCCGTCAACAACTGACACCTCTCCACCTTCGCAAACCAGTGAAAATATTTTCTCAACAGTCCTCGAGTGTCCACTGAGCGCTTTCAGGTGTCAGAGCGTGGAAACCTCATCCGACTGTTTATGTGTGGCGGATACCTGCGTACCTGCGCGGACTCCCAGGTAAGAAGGAACGGTGGGAGCAATGGGAGGGAGCTGTCTTTGATAATGGGGATCAGACATTGATCCTTCTTCAGCCCCTGCCCTATCTACAGTCCTTAACCACCTGTCTGGACCTTGAAATCCCTGATCCCCCGCCCCCCATTGGGCCTGTAGATGTTCAAACAGTCAGTGGAACCTGTTTGGGAGCCTTTTTAGCTCTGATGGATTCAGGCCTGTAGATTTTGAAACTGTGGAACCTGTTTGCGTGCCTTTTAGCTCAGCATGTTCCAGGCCTGTGGTATCTATTGGGGGGCTTTTTTTTTATTTTTTTATTTTATTTTTTTTAGATCAGTTGGATATTCAACAGAGGTACCTGTTTGTGGCCCTGTTACCTCATTTGTGAGTACTAGACTATTCATTCTCGACAATTGTATTGTTTTTCTTAGGTTGTAGTACTTCGATGACTACAATGCCTGACGTTCACAGTCGAAGGTGGGCTCTCGTAAGGAGGATTCACATTGCAGGTACAACTGTGTGGTCAGGACTTGGGTGGTCGAAACCTACGGGTAGTATACTCACCTCTGTTGTGGCTTGGTAGGTGAGGACATCTATGCGTAACGTGGATGGGACAATACGTGGAGGTACGGCGTTGATACCTTGACGCTATAAGGCTAGTAGTGTCTGTGGTGACACGTACAGAGGGTATATAGGAAGATCAGTTGCATTACTCTCTCTTTGTCTTCCTGTCTCTTGGAACCCCCCCTCACACAAACACACACTCATACACACACACACATACACACACACACACATACACACACACACACACACACATACATACACACACACACACACACACACACACACACACACACATACATACACAAGACACACACACAAACACACACACTCATACACAAACACACACACTCATACACACACAAGACACACACTCATACACACACAAGACACACACACAAACTCACCCCCCCACACAAACATACACACACAGACAAACACACACACATACATACACATACACACACACACACACACACACACAAACACACACATATACAGTCCCCCCCACACACACCCTTTGCATTACTCGGATCATTCAAAATCCGAACGTGCACGGTCGGTCACAGTGGAGGCTTGGCAATAACGCCTTCTACAATATCTAAACTTGCAGATCACACAATATACGCTAAGGTGTTTCAATCGTGACAACCGCACTATGCAGTGGCCACACAGAGCGGACTTAAGGCCTGTTTACTTTGGAACATTATCCTCTCTGTTTGACACAGCTAGGCTGGAAGTTTATTTTGATTACAAGAATGTAGACAAAATTGACGAAACATAAGAATAAGAATAAGAATAAGAATACTTTATTATCTCATAGAGAAATTCAGGCGTGGTACATAACAATAATACAAACAGGACATTGTTTTTACATAAGACATATCAAAGCACTATATAACAGGGCAGGTTATAAACACACCTCCCACATACCTTTCTGGCCATTCCTTGCATTGTGCTTACGCATTCAGTCATGAACACATCGTTCTCACTTACACATCGCACACATGGACATTCTTATACGCTCAACTTACCCATTCACACATGGACATTCGACCACGCTCCACTTACACATTCTTATACGCTCCACTTACACATTCACACATGGGCATTCTTGAATGCTCCACTTACACATTCCCACATGGACATTCGACTACGCCCACTTACACATTCCTATCCTTGGCACAAAGGGTCAAAAATCCAAAAAATAAGCCCTTAAAAAAATATGCCCATATTTTTGAAAATATGCCCATATTTTTCAAAATAAGCCCTTATTTCTATAAATAAGGCCTTATTTTAGAAATAAGGCCTTAAATATTTACAGCCATAAGGAAATAAGGGTATAATGAAATAAGGCCTTATTTCTGTTAAGGCCTTACCGAAATAAGGCCTTATTTCTGTTATGACCTTAAAAAAATAAGCCCTTAAAAAAATATGCCCATAAAAAAATAAGCCCTTAAAAAAAATATGCCCATATTTTTCTGCGCATCGCTACTGCGCATCCGGAGCTAGAGTAAGATCAAGATGTTACACTGATATAAATCAAACAGTCATTTCATGTAAACAATGCTTATCTTGAGCGAACACCTCATCGGAAACCCCAATTCTCTCGCAATTTGCAATTTCAGCACAAATTCTTCTCAAAAATTCATCACGATCTCCCCATTCGCCATGTTTGTTATGAGATCTCTGCGCATGAGCGGCGAAGCCAAATTCTATTCAGCTTCATGATTGGTCAAAAAAATAAGGCCTTATTTTTTTATGCCCTTATTTTTTTATGCCCATATTTTTTCATGCCCTTATTTTTTTATGCCCTTATTTTTATTAAGGCCTTACAGAAATAAGGCCTTATTTCTCGTAAGGCCTTATTTTCAAATAAGGGCTTATTTTTTTATGCCCATATTTTTTTAAGGGCTTAAAGATTTAAGGCCTTAATAATGGAAAATAAGGCCTTATTTTAGAAATAAGGGCTTATTTTCAAAAATATGGGCATATTTTCAAAAATAAGGCCTTATTTTTTTAAGGGCTTATTTTTTGGATTTTTGACCCTTTGTGCCAAGGATACATTCCCACATGGGCATCTTTAAAGCACTGCGCTTACATATTCTCGCACACCTACGCGTATAACGGACTATGGCTAAACATCATTGCAAAAAAAAATCATAGCATACAATATATCACAGAAAAAATACGGACGTACATAAAACCAATACTTCCATGTACAATACTACTGATTGCACTGGCAGAAGAGGGGCTGAGTCGGGTATGTGGATGTGTTTACATGTTGCCAAGGGTGATGGATTTGGGGATGAAGCTGTTTTGCCCTCTCCCCTCCCCGACAGTTTATAGCTATGTAGCAATGCAACTATTTGCTGTGCCTATAAAAACGGTTGTTATTGACTGAATTGCCTTGGTGCATTCACCCCCCCCCCCCACACACACACACACTATCGCACACCGACAGACGGACGCACGTGCACACGCACGTACGTAAGTACGCACGCTCGCTTGCACACACCACACCACACCACACACATACACAAACACACACACACACACACACACACACACACACACACACAAAACACACATACTCACACACACACACAAACACCCACACCACACCACACACACACACACACATTCACACTCACACCCTCGACTCCATTCCGAAACAAAAACAAAACACGCACGACAACAACAAAACACCGCGCTGAAAGTACACAGAACTTCACAAAGCGTAATACATGTACTATGTACACACAAAAACAAAGAATACATCTTCCTTGTACATGTATATACTTCACCGTCTCTTGCTGTCTTCGCCAAACAGACAGTGAAACGGGGGGTTGCGGCAAAACCCTCTTGTCCCGTCAGTCATCCATCACCCGTAACTGACAAACGAAAGACAGCGCAGCCAAGCGTGTCGCGGTGATGGATTGGAGGTCCGTTCGCTTTTCCCCCTGAGGAGGAGGTATGCATAGGTATACCTGTCTCTGTCACTACAGGCAGTTGCAGTAAGAGGGTAGTGAATAGAAGATAAAAGGTGTGGATATTTTTTTGCGTTTTTTATGTTAAAACATTTTTGTCTGTGTTGTTTTTGTTTGGGGTCAATCCTTCCTTCATTCAAACAATTTTGGACTGATTGATCGATCGATTGACTGATTGGTTCCTTTATTGATTCATTCATTAATAAACTGATTAATTATATCACCTTTTCAGTTTTATTCTCTTTTTTTGTCTCTTTTAAATTATTCCTTCCTTCCTGCCTTTCTTTTTAACTTTTTTTTATCTCTCGTTCTTCCTGTCGTTGTTTCTGTCTGCTTGTTTTATTCCTTCATTGATTGATTGATTGTGTCTTCTATATTCTTTTCCTTTCTTTCTTTCTCTTGATCTCTCGCTCACGCTCTTTCGCACGGTTCGTTTCTGTATTTTGTTCATCAATGTCATCTTCTCTGTGTAGGCTTCTGCCTCCCTTCCTTTCTTCCGATTCTTTTCTCACTATTTTTAAACGACCTGAAGCAGTTTTTGATTGAATATGATGTCAGCCTAGAGTTGCCCCTGAAAAGAGCCCAAGAAATAGATGTTGAACGCATTAATGACTATATGTATTTGTTCCTGTTAATATATGCTGATGATACTGCTATACTCGCCGAAACACCTGGAGAAATGCAAAAAGCCCTGGATGGACTAGATCGTTATTGTAAGAACTGGGGACTAAGCATAAATATTGAAAAGACAAAAATAGTTGTTTTTTCGCGGGGGAAAATACGGAATATCCCAAATTTTGTCTTGAATGGAGTACCTGTCCAAGTAGTTTGGGACTATGTGTACTTAGGTGTACTATTTAATTATAATAACAAATTTCATAATGCCATGAAACGTCAATGTTTGATTGGTAACCGTGCAATGTTCTCGTTAATTCGAAAATGTAGAAAACTAAACTTACCAATTGATGTGCAATTGGATCTTTTTGAGAAGTGTGTACATCCAATTTTGTTGTATGGTTGTGAGGTGTGGGGATATGATTCATTGGACATATTGTCAAGGTTTCAATTGCGATTTTTAAAAATGCTTCTTGATGTATATAAAACTACACCCACTTGTATGGTTTACGGAGAGCTTGGTCGTTATCCAATTAGAATTGAGGTACAATGTCAGTTACTGGTTTATTGGTATAAACTGATGAAAGAAATGAACGATGGTGCGAATAAGATGTCTTGTTTAATGTTAAAACTACATTTGAAGTTGTACCATGTACAAAACGTTAAATTGCCCTGGCTGTCGCATGTCAATACTATGTTAAATAAGTTGGGTCTATCATATTTATGGACAACTCAGAGTCTTGCCGTCTCAGGTTTTAAAAACGTTGTAAAACAAAGGCTAAGAGATCAATTCCTGCAGGAATGGAACACTGACGTGAATGCCAACAGCTTGTGTTTTAATTACAGAATATATAAAAAGGATTTTTGTCTGGAAAGGTATTTGCTTTGTTTGCCTAGGAAACTCCAAGTTAAACTAGCAAAATTTAGAACAAGCAATCATAAGTTGCCAATACATCAGCACAGATTTTTTAATGTTCCTAGAAATGAAAGATTGTGTGACATGTGCGATAAAAATGAATTAGGTGATGAGTTTCACTATTTGTTCAGTTGTACCGACGAAAGTATAGTGTCTGAAAGAAGAAAATTAATTAGTCCTTATTACCGATCTCACCCAAATTGTTTAAAATATGAACAGCTAATGAATTGTAAATCTAAGATAAAACTAATGAAGCTAGCAAGATTTGTAGCCCATGTTATGATTTTAGTATGTTAGCGTTATATCTAGTTTCTTTATTGGTATGTATATATGAAACCTATTTTTCTTTTTGTTAGCATGTATGGAAGTGTATATTGCCAATTTAATTTGGTCGTATAGTATTGTTGTATTTGTCCGCTCAATTTATATACATATATTAACTGTCTGATTTGTTACCTTTTTTTTTGTTGTTAAAGTTATATCTTTGTTTCAAAGCCCTCTGGGCCCAAAACAATAAAATACTTGACTTGACTTGACTTGACTTTCTCAGGTTCAGTGGGTCACGTATTTGACACACTTTTTACTGTGAGAGTAAGACCATTGTGGATTTCATTTATTTCATTTTATTTACAACGATCGAGAAAAAAATACACCACCATTTTATGTACACATGCATGAACTAACACAGAATGTAAACCACATTTATCCTGCATTGCCAGTTGAATTAAGTCCAAGCAGAACGGTGACAAAACACTTCCGCTAAAAATGAACACAACATTTGCAAAAGAAAGGAAAAGTCAAACACGCCATAACAAAGTCAGGATGTTATCATGGCATAATGATAGCACCATCCTTTTCGACTTGGTCAATACTTATTTGCATGAACAGCAGCTGGATCTGACAACAATGAATCAGAAAAGAGTGTTTAATTATTTGACGCAAAAATGCAGACTGTCATGGAGACAAAATACCCCAAAATACCTAGTTCACCCACAGTCATGCAGACGTACGCCCACACCCACACACACGTACACACAGTCACACACACACTCACACCCAACGTACACACGCACACACACACACATACACACACACACCGTGCACACACAAACACACAAACACACGCACACTGATACCCCCCACCACACCCACACACTCACTAACACACACACATACAAGCACACACACACACACACACACACGCACATTCATACACGCACGCGCACGCACACACACATACACACACACACACACCCAACGTACACACACACACACACACACACACACACACACACCATATGCACACACACACACACACACCCCTTATGTGTGGTTTACCATTACGAATTGCAAAGCACTATCGCAAACAACAACAACAACAGCAACAGCAACCGCAGCAACAGCAGCAGCAACAGCAACAGCAACAACAAAACCCCACTATTATGTAAATTCCGTGCACCTGTGTCTATAATACCGTACCAGCCTGTACCTTAGTTTATATAATACACGTAACTACCACACTCTCCCTTACGGCATTGCAGGTTAATGGGGGTGTTGTGTGTATACATGCCATGTGCATTTGACTGTGGAACAAGATGTTGGATGTTGTTTTCATAATCATTCATGAGTTGTCTTGTTGGTTTGTTTCTTTTCGTAATTTGCTCGGATGTGTATGACGCAGGGCACTGTCACAAAATCAGTCAACAACTATTCATTCGTGGCCACAAAAAGGGAAACGCAATCACAGTCACAGAGACAGACAGACAGACATACAGACAAACACACACATTCACACACACACACACACAAACGCACGCACGCTCGCACGCACAAACACCCACACACACAAATACACACGCACACACACACACACACACACACACACACACACACACACACACACACACTCCCCGGCCACACACACCCACCCACACACGCGCACGTGCGCACGCACGCACGCACGCACGAACGCACAGACACACACACAAACACACACACACATACACACATACACACACAACTTACCAACAAATAAGCAAACTGACAAACTAACAACAACAAAATGTAAAGAAAAACGTATAACGTATAATGAAAACAAGTAAGACTTTCAATTTAACTTCCATAAAGGATTTCTTTGATCGTATTTTGTTGCGGCTTTTGTTCAATAGCTGATGTACAATTGTTTCCAAGACAGGTCGTGTCTTTTTTCAATAAGTACCCTAATTCCTTAAAGATTATCATAAACCCTTCATGCCCTAACATTAGGCAATCAAGACTTGTTAAAGGGACTCGGAAACTAATTTCACGATTTCACGCCTGAAATGTCCCCATCTCGAGCTCGACTTGCGAAGTTCACGGTTCGCTGCTGGAGGGTTGTAAGGGGATGGACAAACAAGTTGTACCCCTTGTGACATTGATTTAGTGGGAGGATATCATGTGTGAAAGGTGGGTTCAAACCATGATCGCCCCTAGTTATTATTTGACGAAGGCGAGCTGTCAGAGAGCTAACTGGGCGAGACATTTCTGAGAGACCAGGGGATGTGTTTACAAAAAAGGGTCCAACCGGTTAGGGCTTGTGTGCAAGTGCAAAATGCCAAGACAGACAAGGTGAACATTAAGCTGAATAACAGAGTGTACAAGACAT
>NC_090246.1:31235861-31253361 GCF_037325665.1 Littorina saxatilis
TTCCAGTAATCAACTCGTGGTCATTGTTTAAGCTCTATGTCACTCAGGTTTGTTTTGGAGCATTCCCCACCTGCATGCCTGCACGCTATCACACAGACGATAACGTGACAGTGTTAACTCCCTGATAAACACACTGCATAATGTGATAACATACCAGTCGTCATTAAGTAACCCATTTTGAATCACCCGACTGTTCTCATTTTGAATACTGCGTCTGGTCAGGACTGTTTTTCACACAGAAGTTTGTATCAAAGTGCTTAGATACAGACAGACCACCCAGTTTCCTGTCATGCAGTAAAGTCCACCCCGAAGAGCTGTTTTCACACCCAGTGGAAGAACCGCCTAGGCATCCACCAAGAAGATGATGACATCAAACGCCTCACAGGACAGGTTATCGCCTTCAGGCTCCGGACCGGTCACTGCCGGCTCTTAGCCGACCTCTACGAATGAAGAGCTCCCACACAGACGACTGTCCGTGTAGAACAGACACGTAGACCCCAGAACGTGTCCTCCAGACAATGCCCATTGCAAACTTTTGGACCTGAGAAGCCAATTTTGTCCAGAGATGGTGGACCTAAAGGAGAAACTGTAGACCACTGCGGAATCCCTGCGGCGAACTGCAGACTTCATCACATCAACAACCTTGACAGTCCAGCATGGCCACGGGAACGCAGAAGGAGAAAAAGAAGAAGTATCAAAATGCGTGGCCAGGAAAGGTAGTATCGTAACCTATAACCATCTACTGCGGTAGTGGTAGTGATCATAACTACCACACAGTAGCTGCGGTTATAGTGTACAATAGTACGTACTTCGATCAACCAGTCTCGGTTAGGCCTTTTGATACAAGCTCCTGTGTGTTTTTAATTGGTGTTTTGAGGAAGTTTGCTTTGTGTATCATTATTTTGTATAATTTTCAGACACAAATCGATAGTTAGCCGTTTTGGCATACGCAGAAAAACCACAATCGCCTTTATTTCTTTCCACGTCTTGAAAATGACTATTTGCAGGTAATGGAGGCAAGACAGAATATGGCTGGCACCAAACTCCATATTCTAGCAACAGATTGTAGGTCCTCTATCGTCCTTTATTGTCATTAAAACTAATCCTCTTCATTTGCAGGCACTTGAAGCTATGTTAACTTGATTATATTCATCTTTGCGTATATCCCATTAAACTAATTATTTTCATTTGCAGGCACTTGGAGCTATGTTAATAGGACTATATTCATCTTCGCGTATATCCCATTAAACTAATTATTTTCATTTGCAGGCACTTGGAGCTATGTTAACAGGACTATATTCATCTTCGCGTATATCCCATTAAACTAATGATCTTCATTATCAGGCACTTGGGGCTATGTTTTGTTGTCTCTATTAATCGTCGCGTATACCCCATTAAACTAATTGTCTAATCCTCTTCGTTCGGTTTGATCGGTTTGATTGGTGCAGAGAACGTTTATTTTTCCACGACATGTTTCCATTGGGTGCCATTTCAAGTCTCTTTATTTTGCCTTTTTCTTTCTTTTGTTCTTTTTCTTTAGGAAACAAGTGTTAAACAATATACTTTTCTTTCAGAGGCAATTGTTAAACAATACACTTTCGAGTTTAGAAACAAAATTCCCAGGGCGTTCGTCTCTATCCTTTTAAAACATCCTCTCGAAGTACGCGAAACTGTAAAAAAAAAAAAAAGATGATTAAACTTAATTTAAATAAATCTGATTGCCTTACAAGCGTGTCATGCAGTCATATTCTGTTATTCAATACCACTATTTCAAGTGATCGACGTCTACATGGATATAACCTTCGTGGTTGAAAACGACGTTAAACACCAAATAAAGAAAGAAAGAAAGTCTACATGGAAACAACGTCTCTCTCTGTATAGCTCGTTCAGACACCTGTCAGTTTGAATAAAAATATTGTATCAAACTTTTTCTCCAGCAAGTTGAAAAGTGCACTTCTGACAGTCTGAATAAAATACTGCTGTATTGTTTTGTTCCTCACCTTAAAAACAAATGTCTGAGAGGGTAAACTAGATGCGTCAAGAAACTATTGCTTGAACATTTGCAAGCTTCATCCATATATCAAACCGTGTACACGTCACCTAACCAATTTTGGGTAAAGTCGTGTTTGTGAATGGGTCGTCGGCCTACACAATAAAATCAGTGTCAGTGTAAAAAAAACCCACCAAAACAAAAAACAAAAAAACTATTGCTTGAACATGTACAAGCTTCATCCAACAATCAAACCGTGTACACGTCACCTAACCAATTTTGGGTAAAGTCGTATCAGTCAATCTGTCTGCACATTCGTCGATGAATCTTCAACGGCAGGTTTAGCTTTCTTGAAAAAGTTTGTGGAGGAATGCACAGCACTTAAACCGTGCCAAAGACACGCACACACACCAATACATTGACAGAAACAGACACAAACGCATGCACAGACGCAGACAGACAGACAGACACACAAACACACACACACACACATACATACACACAAACACACACACGCACACACACACACACACACACACACACACATAAACACAAACACAAACACACACACACACACAAACACACACTATTACAAAAATAAATCAATTGAAAAGAGTGAACAGGGATTGTCACTGGAGTAGCCTGAGCGATTTGTTTCTGCCGAGGACAAGGTGTGGGGGTATGTAGGTGACAGGGAACACACCACTCGTGAGATGCCACGTGCACGCCGCTTCCCATTAAGATAAATGCTGATTGATGACAATGCCTGAACGGAAAGACAATCACTTTAAATCACCCTCATCGTGTCTGCTGCACACACGCATGTTCATCCCACCCACCCCCCCAAGTTAACCTGTATGTCAATGTCTACTATACATTCACCACCGTTAAGGCACATTAACACGGTGGAGTATTAAGTACGAACATATCACGCAACAAAGACAAATTCCATTGCACGCGCTGCACGCGGGGAAGAGATTACAGTGGAACCCCTCTTTTGAGACAATTTTTATGGTAAGTGCAGATGCAGAGGAGAGAAAGTGTGCGGAGGAAAAGGAGAGAGAAACATACAAACAAATGCAAAAAACAAAGAGATTGCCAACGTTCCAAAATTCAGAATAAAAAACAAGAAAGGTAAGTTGTTGGAACGTTGTTATTGACAAAATTACGTTACAGTCACAAACATGTCGACCCAACGGTCGTTTAAGTGAAAAGACAAACAAATATCACAATAAACTTATCTTGATGGAATTCAGTTTTCGCCCACTCGCCAGGAAGGGTTTCATTCACTCATTCATTCATTCATTCGCTCGGCTTCCTGGCGAGTGGGCGGAAACTGAATTCCACCAAGATAACTTTATTGTGATATTTGTTTGTCTGTTCACTTAAAAGACCGAACAAAAAAGACAATTGTTTAAGGTTGCTGCTCTTGGCCACTTTGGAGGCATTTATTTTACTCTACCTATATTTTTGATTAATTTTATCAATTATGTATATACATACAGCGGGGATTACAATTACAATGTTGATTGTCTCAAGTTATTATCAGAATCCCAAAACAAGAATTGTAGGTTATTGGAACGTTTGATTATTGTCAAAACAAAACGTTACATTTACAGTTCGTCAAACCAGTGGTCTTTTAAGCAGACAGACAGGCAAACACTTATGGTACAAATAATGAACTTTGATATCTCAGAATCGTCGATGAAACTCGCTGGCAAGATCCCGGCGAGGTATTTTTGTTTTTGTCAATCTGATTTTGGATTCCTGATTTCTCAGATTTTCTGTTCGTAACCTCTGTACAATTACTCCCCTTTTACGACTACTTCCTTTTCAAGATCTGATTTTTTTCTTCAGATGTGTGGAGGTCTTAAAAGGACCACTGACAACCGACCTCGTACCGAGCGTGTGACACGTCGCGGCTGGTACTTGCTGTGGACTCTTGTCCTTATATATATAGTCTTTCGGATGAGACAAAAAACCGAGGTCCCTTCGTGTACACTACATTGGGGTGTGCACGTTAAAGATCCCACGATTGACAAAAGGGTCTTTCCTGGCAAAATTGTATAGGCATAGATAAAAATGTCCACCAAAATACACGTGTGACTTGTAATAATAGGCCGTGAAAAGTAGGATATGCGCCGAAATGGCTGCGATCTGCTGGCCGATGTGAATGCGTGATGTATTGTGTAAAAAATTCCATCTCACACGGCATAAATAAATCCCTGCGCCTTGAATATGTGCGCGATATAAATTGCATGAAGAAAAAAAATCAAAAAAATCCCTGCGCTTAGAACTGTACCCACGGAATACGCGCGATATAAGCCTCATATTGATTGATTGATTGATTGATATATTCATGTTTTGTCTCGTTTGGCGGAGGGGGTGGGGATGTCTTGGGGGCAGGTCTCCCAAAATTGTGCGTCCCTGCGTCCTATACGCACCAGAACCCTAGAAACACGTACAAGAAATTCTTGAAGGGGGTCCTGCGACGCACTTAACCTGAACTGAAGAGTGGGTCCCTGGACGAACTAAATTTGCGTACCGTCAGCACTAATTTTCAGACTGTTATCGTCTCCTAAAATAAAATAAAATATAGTTACCATATACATAATAGACAAGAATGTACACTTGGCTGGATTTCGAAGACGATAACATTTTCTGCCAGAATTGTACCAACGCGAATTTACGGTTTAAATCTAACCGATATGACAAATTACGTTTTTTATGATGGAGGTTCGCAAAATTTCCACAATTCGTCCTGGTCTTGGGAGCTGCCTCAAAAGGTTTATTGGGGCAAGTTGGTCTGTAGTTAGGGCAAAGAAGTATCCACGAAACACTTCAGGACGTGATGTTTTTGATTGGTTTTACTGTTATCATATTAAAAGATTTTCATTTCTTGACAGGAAAGTTAATTAAGTCATCACGGATAATACTCTACTTAAGCTCTTGACCCCCCCTCCCTCCCGCCCTCTCCCCGCTCGCTTTATTATTTCATTCTTATCAGCTTGATAAGGGATTTCAATTTAGTTAGGAAAAAATGTTTATGTTGTTAATGTATGCCATGGACAAGAATAAAAACAAACAAGATAAGTTTACGGAACATTTATTTACAGACAAAACGAAACATTCACAAGTACGTGGAACGTTTGGTCTTTGTAGTGGACGGAAATACAAATTATAGTGAGAAATTCAAAAGAAATTGACGAAGAACTTATATGAGTAATGCGTTGACTTCTCGAAATCCAAATCATGTGCATGTCGCGAGAGTTGTGGACACACTGTTTGTGTGTGTATTTTACAGGTATTGTTTTAATTCGTGGACACTTATCTCTTCAGTGGTTTCACTCAAAGAGAGGATTTGCTTGCGAGTATCGGTGTACTGGGGTTGGAGTTGCTAAAGGTAGATGGGGAATGTGACTGCGGGGATAAGGCATTGTATCAGTAATAAGTCGCTGTGGGTCACTTCCAGTCCGTAGATTCTTCGTGTGGGGATTGTGAGTGTGTGTGTGTGTGTGTGTGTGTGTGTCTGTGTGTGTGTATGTGTGTACTGAACCTACCATTATTGCACAGAAACGTTTCAGGCTTTCAATAACCAGAGGCAGCCAAATAGTCAGACAGACAGACAGAAAAACAGTGAAACACACCCACAGACACAGACAATGACAGACAGATGGAAACACACACACACACACACACACACACACACACACACACACACACACACACACACACACACCCACATATACTGATATATATATACACACACACAGACACACACAGACACAGACACACACGCACGCACACACACACACACACACACACACACACGCACGCACGCACACACACACACACAAAAACACATGCACACACACACACAAAAACACACACACACACACACACACACACCCGCACACACAGACACACACACCCTCCTCCCCCACCCCAACACTCCTCCCCACTCCACCGCAGAACAAAACCCCGCTCTCAATATCTTCTCTCCAAGCCATCTCTTATCCCCAGACCCATCCCTGCCCCCAGGCCAGACAGATAGTTGCCCTGAGCGTCTTCGCTCTCTTTTATCGTTGTGACCCAGGTGTGAAAGATCACAAGACTCCAAGAAAACGATTACGCGTTTTGGGTCAGCCCCGGAATCGCCAGACTTTTATGCCCATTTACCTCCTTTCAAGTTATGCCACGTTGAAAGAAATTAACTGGTCAGTCCATAACCTGCGTTGGCTTGAAACCTTCGTCTTCCTTTGAGAAGATCGTACTCACTAACTCAGGAGCGTACGTGCTTTGACGCGCAGATCTCAGTGGCGCAGACAGACAAACATAAAGACAGGAAGGCAGGCAGAAACACACAGATGACAGACACAGACAGACACAGACAAACAGACAGACAGACAGACAGACAGACAGACAGACAAACATACAGACAGACACACACACACACATACACACACGCACGCACACACACACACACACACACAAACACACACAAACACACACATACGCACACACGCACACACACACACACACACACGCACACACACACACACACACACGCACACACACACACGTACACACCCACACACATACACACACCCACACACACACACACATACACACCCACGCACGCACGCACACACACACACACACACACACACACACACCCACACACACCCACACCCACACCCACACACACACACACACATACCTAAAGTGTGGATGGTTACCTAAGAGGCGGCACTGGGTGGAGTGCCTTTCTAGTGCACTTGCACTACAACAGCACTGGGTGCAGTACTCGCTCCGGCATCGAAGAATTTTGCACTAAAAAATGCACAAAATTTGACCTATTTCGTCGCCTATAGAGGACGGAAAGAATGTCATTTTGAACATTGTTATGACATTCTTTCCGTCAAAAAAGTCAATTTAACGGTGTTAAATGAAGCGACCATCCACACAATTAGGTTGCCATCCAGAGTTTAGGTTGCCATCCACGTGTGGATGGTTGCCTTATGGTGATTTAGGCAACCAAACCTGTGGAAACGGGGGTACACACACACGCACACACACACACACACACACACACCCACACTTGTGGAAAAACCAACAAGTTTACATTCTCCATCACACACTGCGGAAAACTTGAAACCAAAACCAATTTCACGCCACATGCCTCAAACCGTTTGCACATTTTTTTTCCCCAGACAATTTCTCACGAGAAACTTTATCAACACTCAGTCATTCTTGGGAATTTCCGCCTTTCCCCGGAGAAGTTAACATTGTATAACCTGCCACCTTCATGCCCCATGCGATGAGAATGCTTTCGATCCAACATCCTCTTCGAATGCTTACCTCAAGAAACTTACAATCACAGGACTGAAATCGTTTTGTTCGCTATTCTATCTCCTTGGAAAATGTCCCACGAGAAAGTTCTCAGTTCCACTTTACCATCAGGCATTTTGCAAACAGACACACGTACATTTCCTTTGTTGTTGTTAATTGTTGCTTCGACGTCGCTCTTGGGATTACGGAAAAGTACGACTTTGTGTCAAAAGACTGTTAAAGCTGTTTCGACCGGTAACTGCACTTGAAAGCACAATCCTTCCCATGTAATCGATTCGACTCACAATCTCAGTTCTGGCTAGGCTTTTTAAATTTTTTTAAATTTTAATGTTTTTATTTTTTACATTGGATAAGACATCACCTCACTTGTACAAATACCTTCTTCTTCTCCTTCTTCTGCGTTCGTGGGCTGAAACTCCCTCGTACACTCGTGTTTTTGCACGAGTGGAATGTTACGGACCGTTTTTACCCCGCCATTTAGGCAGCCATACGCCGCTTTTGGAGGAAGCATGCTGGGTCATTTCGTGTTTCTATAACCCACCAAACTCTGAAATGGATTACAGGATCTTTTCCGTGCGCACTTGGTCTTGTGCTTGCGTGTACACACGAAGGGGGATAAGCCACTAGCAGGTCTGCACATAAGTTGACACTTAACCCACCAGGCGGCCGCGACCGGGATTCGAACCCTCGACCTCCCGATTAAGAGGCCGATGTCTTACCACCCCGCCACAGCGCCCGTCCGTACACATACCGGCAAAAATCAACAGCCTAACTGAATACTTCCTGTGAAGACGGAGTGATATTTTTCTTTTAGGAATTAAATCTCAGATTGCCACGAGTGTCCCTAAAGAAATCAACTCATAAAAAAAAACACCACCCTGCATGCACAAAGGGCGCCTAGACCGTTGATTTCTAAAACATGATGGGACCACGTTATTGGATGATATTATTCAATGCATATTAGGCCTGGCCAGATATGAGATGGCGAGTCGAAATGTTTTTACCTGGACGGACTGTGCCTTTTAAATTGATAAGAAAAAGGACAGTAACAGACACGTCAAATGGACGAGAACATCGATTTATTTTCGGTGCGTGCAGACTATTATATAAAAGGGCTCACCCAGGCTAAAGGATATGTGAAGGAAAAGGAGAGTGCTACGTTGCTTACAAGACCTACTGTACGATATAATGCACCGTACGAAAGACAGAAAAATGTGCTGCTGTGGGAGAGGATACAAATACTTATAATATGGAGTTTGTCTGACGCGCCAGTCAGGCCATGATTCTGCATGTTTCTTTGAACATGCTGGTCGATATGGTGATTTTCATGTATTTTCTTGGATGGTGAAGTCGGGTACCGCAACATTGACACTGACTGGAAGGCAGAAAGAAAGTGACACACGTGGAAACAGATGTACAAAGACTTACATGGTTAAATACGTTAACGCACACGTAAAGTTATGTACACATACACATAAAGACATGCAGAGAGCCGGCAAGCAAGCCAACCAGTCAGCCATACGCACGCACGCACGCATTCACACGAATGAATACACAGTCGAACCTGCCCTTGCGACCACCTTTCGAAAACGACCACCTACACACAACGACCAATCTGAAAGATCCCAGGCGAGTTCTTCTTCCATATATATAATTCACCTTTCCAAAACGACCCCTTATCTATATAACGACCACTTTTGGTCGCGCCCTTGGGTGGCCGTTAGAGACAGGTACGACTGTACGGTGTTGAATAAACATTAGTCAGACATCGATTGACATCAGCCGAAGCGGATGACACCTGACCCGATTTAGTTATCATTTTGCACGTTACAGTTCGGAAAAAAGAAAGTGTATGAAAATGACCCGTCAAGATAGATAACAATTCGTCAGTGATTATATTCGGTTTACGTCAGCAATTACCGAAGCGATTGTCAAAACATAGTTTATTCTAATTTTTAATTTTTGTTTGTTTATATATACCTGATCAAAGATAATTATCTCTGTGTCAAGATTCATCCTCACTTTCACATACAATCACCAGATAAGACGTAGTAGTAGAAGAAGGAATGATAATATGTAGCGGGAGAAGAATGATAATACAAATTTGGAGCTTACCCAATGACACTTCTTTTCATTTTGGGCCATGCAAAAGTCCTTTTACTGATCATAGAAACGTATTTCGACTCGTTAGGAATGACGAAAAAAAGCACAAAAAAACCCCGAGGCCTGTCTGCATCAAATGGTGCAGGCACAGAACAGGATCCGTAACAAACCTAAAAACACAACCTGAGCCCTATCCTTTTCCTCTGCTATACTTTGGTTTCCGACCTTAAAAATCCAAGGTACTGGTGACCAAAGTCCCAGTTCTTGTTATAGTAAGCGGCGACCTGGAAGTTCAGTTGGCAGAGCAATGGAACTGTGATTTTAGGGTCACGGGTTCGAATCCAGGCCGGGACGTACAAGGGTAAACTTTATGCCATGACTCAGAGACAGTATCCATGTCCCACTACTGTGTCCACTGTGGCACGTTCCAGACCTCTGCTATTCTGCCAGAAGTGCAAGTGATTGATTAAACCTAAACATACACAAACCCGGGACAGTGTTCTTGTTGTTGTAATTGTAACTTTCGGCGCAAGACGTCACGTGCACGATAATTGTGCTGAGTGGGCAGCTTTTCCGTGTCGTCTCAAAAGATGTTGTGGGAAATGGCTCGAGGTCCAATAGGGGAGGGGGGGGGGGGGCGGGTAGCCCAGTTGGGAGAGCACTTGACTTGTGACCCTTACGTCGCAGGTTCGAATCCCGGCAGGGACGGACACGGGTCAACTTTATGTGCAGACTCAGAGACGGTATCCATGTCCTACACCCGTGTCACCATGGTGGCACGTCAAAGACCTCGGTCATTCTGCCATGTGCAAGTGCAGGTGGCTGATTACACCGTAACACGCATACAACTGGGTAGCGCGACTCTTGTTGCAGCAAGCTTTCCTTTGGGAGGAAGCGACCCGAATTTCCCAGCATTGGGATGGTAGAGTATATTATAGACATAGACATACACATTGACATAGACATACACATTGACATAGACATACACATTGACATAGACATACACATTGACATAGAAATTTACATTTACATTGAAAACGTTATTATCTCGAATGATAAATTAATGTGAACACCCATTAAACGGGTTATTGGCAGACGAATGGTTACAGAAAATGGTCCTACCCCCGAATCTCATGCAACACGGCTGAACGCCCACGCATAAATCAATCCACAAATGCGTCCTTTTTTTAATCAATCCACAAATGCGTCCTTTTTTACACAAGGCGAAAAGTTTTGTGTACACTTCCAGAAGGACAATGTCATGCATATATGTACTCTTCCACATAAGCTTATGGGAATGCATATCAGATATATGACCACGTAGGGTTCATGCCAGACGCCATCAGAGACAACATCGCTCAACTCCCACGCAAACAGCAATGCACAAAATGGTTACTCTTCCACAAAACGAACAGTTACGCATACTTGCATACAAGCCTGTATTATTGCATATATGCATGTTGATAAAAATCAAGGAAAATGGAGCAATCTGGTGCAATCTGAGCCATCAGTTTTTCTTTATTTTTTATTTTTATTTTTTTCAT
The DNA here is from genome assembly GCF_037325665.1 of Littorina saxatilis. Taxonomy (NCBI): domain Eukaryota; kingdom Metazoa; phylum Mollusca; class Gastropoda; order Littorinimorpha; family Littorinidae; genus Littorina; species Littorina saxatilis. Next base: position 31,246,851 of record NC_090246.1, read on the forward strand.
TTTTTATTTTTTAGGCTGTGGAGGGGGGGGGGGTTCCGCAAACCCCGGAAACCCCCCCTTGGATCCGCCCCTGACTGACAACACACATCTGTATAACCACATACACCATTTCCAAATGGAGCCGCGACACAGACACTATTCTGCATCCGGGTTATTGGAGGTAGGTTAATTGAAAGAAAAGAAGAATACAAATGGCGGATTTTTCGGAGCTAACCGAAACCATTTCGGGTATCGATTCAGTCTCGGCCAGACTGGACTCACGTGTAAACGTAATCACAGACGAGAATTTAGTCGTACGCTGAGGATTCGAGGAGGGACTCGGGAAATCGGAAACGTACCAGAGCAGCGTGTAATGAGTTCTGGGGTGACTGTGCATGTATGCTGCCACACTGATCACAGTTGGTGTGTAACGAGTCTGCATACTCTGTTTTTGTTGTGAAACGCTGACTTGAGCCAACATAGAAGTAAACCGAACATCTGATAAAATAATAAAAAGGAAAAAGAAGAATCGAATTGGCCTTGAAAACGAGCGGGACGTTTCAAAATGATAGGAAAAGGGAATATTATCTTGATACAACCTCCCACCCCCACACTCCATGCACTCAGCGAAACTATGATGGACGCATACATGAATGAACATCATACACAGACACGCACATGCATGAACATCATACACAGACACGCACATGCATGAACATCATACACAGACACGCACATGCATGAACATCATACACAGACACGCACATGCATGAACATCATACACAGACACGCACATGCATGAACATCATACACAGACACGCACATGCATGAACATCATACACAGACACGCACATGCATGAACTTCATACACAGACACGCACATGCATGAACATCATACACAGACACGCACATGCATGAACATCATACACAGACACGCACATGCATGAACATCATACACAGACACGCACATGCATTAACATCATACACAGACACGCACGTGCATGAACATCATACACAGACACGCACATGCATGCAGGCAGAAAGACAGACGAACACATTCACACACATTAATTTTACTTACACATACAAAGAGAGCGAGAGAGAGAGAGAGAGAGAGAGAGAGAGAGAGAGAGAGAGAGAGAGAGAGAGAGAGAGAGAGAGAGAGAGAGAGAGAGAGAGAGAGAGAGAATGACAATGACAATGACAATGACAATTCTTTATTTAACGAGGGTAGTAGATTAAGCAGTGGTCTGCTTTTTTACATCCAGCCCTCGCCCCAAAGAGGGACTAACTACAAAAATGAAATAGAAATACAAGATAAAAAAATAGAAAATAGAAGAACTAAAATTTTACATTTCAGCAGATAACTAAAGTAAAAACACATTATACATGTATATGTACACAAAATGCATTGCATTGAGGTAAATTGCGAGTTAATTGATGTGAATTAAATGGAGGTAAATTGCGAGTTAATTGATGTGAATTAAGTGGTATAGTGCAGCTTGCACTTTCTCAACATCATGCTCTAATCCATACATTACATTTTAAAGAAAAACAATCAAACAAGCAAGACATTGCTAAAATCATCACACATCTAAATAGTGGTTGGTTTTTAAGTCCCTTCATCCGAAAAGGGTCTGTGTACATTATACCAATAAAGAGGAGAGGGGCATGTTTAATACAAAAAATGAATACCATTTAAGACAAATATCATTTATTTTGACTTCATTACATAAGACAAATATCTGCTCTTAAAACTATCTGTGTTGGTAGTTTGCCTCAGGAATGTTGGAAGAGAGTTCCAGAGACTGCTACCTGAATACACTAAACTGGACTTAAACAGGTTAATCCGAGGAACAGGAGTGTTTAATCTCATAAATTGACGTGAATTCCTCATGGTAAATTTTGTACGTAAAGTTTCAGGTACACATCCAGTGATAATTTTGCTCATAAGGGTACATTTATTATAGCCAAGTCTTTCCTTCAGAGGGAGAATGCCTAAGTTTATGTAGTCTAATTCATTCAGGGTTGTTTTCTTTAATAAGACTACTTTCAACGCTCGTTTGTGTAATCTAATTATAGGTTTTAGTGAATTATCACTTGCCGAATCCCATAAGGTTGATGCGTAATCAATAACAGATTGAATATGGGCATTAAAGAATAACTTCCTGGCTTCCAAATTCAGGAAGTGCTTGATTCTAGATAAGAGATATACTTTCTTGGACATGACTTTAGAAAGTTGTTCGATGTGGTGTGACCATGACAGGTTGTTATCGATGGTCGCTCCCAACACTTTATGATGGTTGACTGTTGAAACAATTTCATCATTGACAATTAAATCGGAAAACGTGGAGATTATGTTCTGTCGTTTTTGTCTAGTTGTTATTATCATGCATTTAGTTTTTTTGGGGTTCAGGGACATATGATTTAGCTCAGTCCATGCACTCAGCTGGTTTAAACTTTCTTGCCGTGATTCAGATAAACGATTTAAATTGGTGTCACTGGAGTGTATGGTAGTGTCATCTGCAAAAAGTTCACACAAGTTTTTAACATGAAGGGGCAGGTCATTTATGTATATGGAGAAAAGTAGAGGGCCTAAAACTGACCCTTGTGGTACGCCATACCGTACAGCCTGCATACTTGATGCCGAGGCGTTCGCATGCACACTTTGTTGCTGAGAAAAGAACAAATAAGGTTAACTGAGTCAGTCCCGAGGCCATATAATTTGAGTTTTCTGAGTAACAACTTGTGATCAATTACATCAAAAGCTTTAGCAAAGTCTACAAAAACAGCACCACAAAATTCATTATCGTTTATCTTGTCCAACCAATGATCAACAAGAGAGATTAAGGCAGTGTGACACGAGTGATTAGCCCTAAAGCCAGACTGGTTCGGGTGAAATAATTGATTGTGATCAAAGTGCGCTAATAGGTGTTTGTTTATATGTTTTTCAAGTGGCTTTGATAATACAGACAAAATAGAAATCGGTCTATAGTTTGAGGGGTCTTTCTTCTCACCAGATTTAAACAAAGGAATAATTTTTGCCTGTTTGAGCGCTATTGGAAAATATTGTTTGTCTAAATAGAGATTATAAATATAAGTGAGAGTTTCGGAAATTACAGGGGCTGATAACTTAAGAATTCTTCCATCTAATCCGTCTATCCCCCGGGTACCTGTTTGCTTTAAATGTGTGATTGCTTGAAAGACTTCAGACACTGTAAGCGAAGGAATATTTAATTGAGATGAAATTTCTTTTGACTTACAGAAGTCTTCTAAAACTTCCAAATTATTGAGGTTAATAACTTTTTCAGCTATTTTGGAAAAATGTGTATTTAGATCATCAGGTGTTATGTCTCTAACGCAACTTGATTTAGATGCAGAAGTGTTATTTGTGAGTTCATTTATCGCTTTCCAAATGTTCTTTGGATTTTGTTTTGAGGAAGCAAGGTCTTGAAAATATTTTCTCTTTTTTAATCGTTTTATTGAATTTACTTTATTTCTCTGTTCTCTATACTCCTCTTCCTTGCCGATTGACTTTAAGAAGTCGCGATTATCTATGGCATCTTGTAATTCATCATCAAACCATTTCGGTTTCACTATGTGTCTGACTCTTTTAATTCTCCATGGAGCATGTTTATCATATATGTCAGTGAAGGCATTGAACCAGTGTGTTAATGCAGCATCAGGATTCGTACAATTATAAACATCAGAGAGGGAGGAGTTACAGAGGTCGTGAAGAAATGTGTCTTCGTTGAATTTAGAAAAGGATCTGTATTTTATTGTCTTGTGACCGGCTTTTGGAATTTTTACACCCTTTCTCGACCACGTCAGACAGATAGGGAAATGATCGCTGCAACCGCTGGCGGGAACACAACATTCAACAATGTTACGTTGATCAGTGACACAAATATGATCTGTCAAAGTACTTGTAGTAGCAGTGTTTAAATGTCGAAGCTGCTTTTCCCAGTTTTACCTAAGATACCGACTGTATATTGTGTTATTGTATTTGTCAGACTTGATTGTACCAAGTCCCTACACATGTTGTAATGCGCTTATAGCCAAATATTTTTGTTTTTTGTAAGGGATAGGCGCAATATAAATACACTTTATTATTACTATTATTATTATTATTGTAGATGCTGTGACTCTTGTAGGGGTGTCTACTATCTGTTTGAGATTATAGAGGTTAAGCATATCTAGCCATAGCTTGTTCTGCTTAAGCAAATTAATATTAAAGTCTCCCAATAACATTATTTCCTTTGATTCTAGTAAAACTGCATCTAACATCTGCGTAAAATTTTCCGACCAATTTGCTATCTCTACAGGATTTCTATAACAGAACCTATCAGGAGTGGAGGTGCTCCTTTCATTTTAACTTCTACCCACACCGACTCCACAAACTGCTCAAGGTGTGTTAATCTTGTATAGGTAACTGATTCACTTATGTACAGAAGCAAGCCAGTTTCTTTACTATTTGCTGTGGGTCTCTGCGTAGTATGTTATAACCAGGAATAGCTACATCGGCATCCGAAATCTGCTGAGATAATCGTGACTCTGAGAATCCGAAAATGTGAAAATTTGAACCAGAATTTAGAAGCATACTAGATACGTCATTCATTTTGTTAATTGCATGGTTAATGTTAAGGTGGCCCACACGAGGACCCTCTTTTCTGGGCCATAAATTTGGACAGCTATTCATTGTGAACATAAACAGTATTCTGGCTCTTGAGAGAGAGAGAGAGAGAGAGAGAGAGAGAGAGAGAGAGAGAGAGAGAGAGAGAGAGAGAGAGAGAGAGAGCTTCGTAAAACCTAAAGAGAACTGTACTAAATCAGTCTTGGGGGGGGGGGGGGGGGGGGGTCGAAGAAACCGGATACCGCGTGTAAGTTTGTTGTACAAATATGAAATTATCGTCGAAAATAGAGCTGTGTGAGACTATCCAATCACAACCCGCAGATTCCCCCACGTGTCTATCAGAATATAATCCGCCTCTAACATGGCATGAAGCATGGGCAAAACACGGGAAATAATTAAACAAAACCGGATACAGAACTGATTAAAGGTTAGAGGCACACTTCTCGTGTTGGCTCGCAATCTCAGGCTTGTAGGCCTACATAGGATAAAACCATTTTTCCACTGATCACATCCCAAAAACAAGTCGCGTAAGGCGAAATTACTACATTTAGTCAAGCTGTGGAACTCACAGAATGAAACTGAACGCACTGCATTTTTTCACAATGACCGTAGTCCGCCGCTTGTGCAAAACGGAGTGAAACTGACGAGCCTGTTCAGCGCGGTAGTGGTTTCGCTGTGCATGTGCTGCATAGCACGCTTTTCTGTACCTCTCTTCGTTTTAACTTTCTGAGCGTGTTTTTAATCCAAACATATCATATCTAATGTTTTTGGAATCAGGAACCGACAAGGAATAAGATGAAATTGTTTTTAAATCGATTTCGGAAATTTAATTTTGATCATAATTTTTATATTTTTAATTTTCAAAGCTTGTTCTTAATCCAAATATAGCATATTTATATGTTTTTGGAATCAGGAAATGATGTAGAATAAGATGAACGTAAATTTGGATCGTATTATATAAAAAAAATATTATTACAATTTTCAGATTTGTAATGACCAAAGTCATTAATTAATTTTTAAGCCACCAAGCTGAAATGCAATACCGAAGTCCGGCCTTCGTCGAAGATTGCTTTACAAAAATGTCAATCAATATGATTGAAAAATGAGGGTGTGACAGTGCCGCCTCAACTTTTTCAAAAAGCCGGGGATATCATTACCAGGAACTCTCATGTCAAATTTCATAAAGATCGGTCCAGTAGTTTGGTCTGAATCGCTCTACACACACACACACACACGCACAGACAGACAGACAGACACACACACATACACCACGACCCTCGTCTCGATTCCCCCTCTATGTTAAATCATTTAGTCAAAACTTGGCCAAAAGGAATGAAGAGACAGGCGCTCCCTGTGCAGAGTGGGGTTTTGTGGGTGACTCAATTACTTAAAAGCCATTGGTTTCAGAACATGTCAACTCCCCCGCAGCAAGGAGTCAGGGTGCTGATTTTTACATTTAGTCAAGCTATGACTAAATGTTTTAACATAGAGGGGGGAATCGAGACGAGGGTCGTGGTGTATGTGTGTGTGTGTGTGTGTGTGTGTGTGTGTGTGTGTGTGTGTGTGTGTGTGTGTGTCTGTGTCTGTGTGTATGTGTGTGTGTGTGTGTGTGTGTTTGCGTGTGTGTGTGTAGAGCGATTCAGAGTAAACTACTAGACCGATCTTTATGAAATTTGACATAAGAGTTCCTGGGTATGATATCCCCAGATTGTTTTTCATTTTTTCGATAAATGTCTTTAATGACGTCATATCCGGCTTTTTGTAAAAGTTGAGGCGGCACTGTCACACCCTCAATTTTCAATCAAATTGATTGAAATTTTGGCCAAGCAATCTTCGACGAAGGCCGGACTTCGGAATTGCATTTTAGCATGGAGGCTTACAAATTAATTAATGACTTTG
>NC_090246.1:31258361-31263361 GCF_037325665.1 Littorina saxatilis
GTACAACCAGCACGCTCTGAAAGCTCGCTTGACGCTTCGCGCGCGCTCAGCTGTTTCTCTGGCCGGCGAGAGCTCTCTCGCCGAAGGCTTTTCTGTCATCTCTTCTCTACTTCTGCTAAAATGACCACTCGACCATGAAGTGACCAGAGCGAGAGAGCACTAAGCTTACTGCGAATTCGCCAAAGCGGAACTGTGACGCTGAGATAGCGAGAGAGATAGGTATAATTATGCGCAGGTAGGCTTCAAAAGTGCCTTCACCAGAAAAGGAAAGGAGGAGTTTTGGTGAGAGAAAAATTTACAGAGAGAAAGAGCGTGTGGCTCTTCCTGTGGTGAGCTCAGTGTTGGGAATTACTTTCTGCCACCACCACCACCACAACAACTTGAACAGATACACCCGCGACATCGAGGACCCACAGTGAGCAACACGTGGTTTTTCGTCTTGTCATCTTGACTGTTTTGAGTGTGCGTTTCCTGTCTACATCTTCTTGTGACACGGATTGCGTAAGTTTCAACGCCGGTTTTCTGCCATCTCAAGTTCTGTCACATACGCGGTTATGTGTCGTATTCAGTCACACAGTAGCCTACAGAGTTTTGTGTCAATTTCAGTTACTTACACGGAGTTTAGTGTTATTTTCACACACGCGGTTTTGTGCCGTCTTCAGTCACATAACACGGTTTTGTGTTATCTTCACTTACATCTTGTAAGTCACTGGTACGTGTAAGTCATCTTCTAGAAGTGTGTGCCGAGACGGCTGTGATATTGCTTCACTTGTAGGATTGAATGTCAGTGATGTTGCTAGTTTCACATTATTGCTTCTCTCCCGCTATTACCTTTCAAATGCAGATACATTGTATCAGGCAACTCAACATAGCGGTCATAAAACCGTAACCGCGGTGTCAGTTACCGAAAGTGTGTGTGTGTGTGTGTGTGTCTGTGTGCGTGCGTGCGTGCGTGCGTACCTTTCGTGTGTGTGTGTGTGTGCGTGTTTGTGTGTGTCACTGCGGTGTGTGTGTGTGTGTGTGTGTGTGTCCGCTGTCTGTGTATTTGTGTGTGTGCGCGGCGTGCCTGCGAATCCGCGTTGTCAGTGTATCCTCTCGTACACTTCTTAGTGTATTTACCGAATCGTGAGCACACACTGGTACTGACCAGTTTCAAATGCGGATAACGTTCAAGTCTACTACATGCCATAAAACACCAGCAACCCGGCGGCGGAGTCAGTGACGGATCGCATCTGATGAGTCGGGGTTGAGTGTGTGGATGTGTCCGTGCCAGTTACGCCCGTGCCTGTCACTGATATCCTTGAAGGTTGTGTTGTGTGTCAGTAGTGTGATTTGTCTCTTTGGTTGACGTGAGACGTCGCTGCAGGCCCTCGTGTTGTCTCTGTGTTCCGTTCAGTCTACACAGTGTGGAATATTTACAGTGTGTGTCGATTCTGGGCAGGAACTTGCAGCGGTAAGCGGTAAGTAAGTATGCAGCGCCACTTTCGCTTCGAGTGTGAGTTGTCAAGTACGCTTTGGTTTCCCTTCGTTTGTTAGACCCTCCCATTCCCCCCCCCCCCTTAACCCCAATCTCTTTCTCTGCAAGCACCACTTGAGAATAAGGGGGGCAGGGCGGGCGCGGGATGGATCAGGAAGAAAGATAAAAATAGTTGTGGACGAATGTAATGCGGAGCTTAATGGAACCGTGATATCACCATTTGCCGTTTACTTTACTGTTCAGTTGTACACAATGCAAAACTGGGTGCATCATAGGTTACCAATGTTTGTTTTAATGTTGTTTGTGACGGATACATATCATCGGACTAGCCAGTAGGCTACAAGCACCGTTCGATTCCATTGCCGAAACTAAGCAGGGCATGATTTAGTACAGTTCTCTCATTAGGTTTTACGAAGCTCTCTCTCTCTCTCAGTCTCTCTCTCTCTCTCTCTCTCCCCCTCTCTCTCTCCCTCTCTCTCTCTCCCCCTCTCTCTCCCTCTCTCTCTCTCCCTCTCTCTCCCTCTTTCTCTCCCTCTTTCTCTCCCTCTCTCTCCCTCTCTCTCTCACCTCTCCTCTCTCTCTCTCCCCCCCTCTCTCTCCCTCTCTCTCTCCCTCTCTCTCTCTCTCCCTCTCAGGCTCTCTTTCTCACTCTCTCCCTCCCTCTTTCTCTCTCTCTCTCTCTTTCTCTCTCTCTCCCTGTATCTCTCTCTCTCACTCTCTCCCTCTCTCGCTCCCTCTCTCGCTCTCTCTCTTTCTTTCTCTCTTTCTCTCTCTCTCTCCCCTCTCTCTCCCCCCCCTCTCTCTCTCTCTCCTCCCCCCTCTCTCTCTCCCTCTCTCTTTCTCTTTCTCCTTCTCTCTCTCTCCCCCCCCCGTTTCTCTCTCTGGTTCTACAATTAGCCATCCACATCCATACATCATTATATGTCTGTCTGTCTGTCTGTCTGTCTCTCCCTCTCTCTCTCCCTCTCTCTCTCTCCTCTCTCTCTCTCTCTCTCTCTCTCTCTCTCTCTCTCTCTCTCTCTCTCTCTCTCTCTCTCTCTCTCTTAAGTTTGTCAGTAACTGTAATCCCACACTGAGTAGCCTGAATGTATGCAGACCTAACGTGAGACTGAATGGAGGTAGGTAAGGCAATCGTAAAACAGTGAAAGGCGACAAGTCTGGCCGATCGCAAGTTTTACAAGAAAAATGTTCATTCAAAATGAACAGCGTCGATGCAATGTCCACCAAAGATTTATTTTGGGAAGTGTTAAAAGGTTAGGGTCAAAAGTCAATGAATTGCATGTTGTGCTGGATATATAAATTGTTTATTTCAGTCAATGCTTGCTATGAATTGATCAAACAGCCACAAGAAAAAACAAGTCGCGTAAGGCGAAATTACTACATTTAGTCAAGCTGTGGAACTCACAGAATGAAACTGAACGTAGTCCGCCGCTAGTGCAAAAGGCAGTGAAAGTGACGAGCCTGTTTGGCGCGGTAACGGTTGCGCTGTGCTTCATAGCACGCTTTACTGTACCTCTCTTCGTTTTAACTTTCTGAGCGTGTTTTTAATCCAAACATATCATATCTATATGTTTTTGGAATCAGGAACCGACAAGGAATAAGATGAAATAGTTTTTAAAACGATTTCGGAAATTTAATTTTGATCATAATTTTTATATTTTTAATTTTCAGAGCTTGTTTTTAATCCAAATATAACATATTTATATGTTTTTGGAATCAGAAAAGGATGAAGAATAAGATGAACGTAAATTTGGATCGTTTTATAATTTATTTATTTTTTTACAATTTTCAGATTTTTAATGACCAAAGTCATTAATTAAGTTTTAAGCCATCAAACTGAAATGCAATACGGAAGTCCGGCCTTCGTCGAAGATTGCTTGGCCAAAATTTCAATCAATTTGATTGAAAAATGAGGGTGTGACAGTGCAGCCTCAACTTGTACAAAAAAAGCCGGATATGACGTCATAAAAGACGTTTATTAAAAAAAAATAAAATAAATAAAACGTCCTGGAATATCATTCCCAGGAAGTCTCATGTCAAATTTCATAAAGATCGGTCCAGTAGTTTAGTCTGAATCGTTCTACACACACACACACAGACAGACACAGACAGACAGACACACACACACACACACACACACACATACACACACACACACACACACACACACACACACACACACGCACATACACCAAGACCCTCGTCTTGATTCCCCCCTCTATGTTAAGACATTTAGTAAAAACTTTTTAATTAAAAAATAGAGCTTGTTTGAAACAGGTAGAAAGGAAGAGTTGATATTGCAATATCTGTACGTGGGAATGTGGTGAAAAAGAGTGCTAAAAGTAGTAAGTCGGCCTCAGATCCATTTCAAATATTTATTGCAGAAAAAACAAAATACAAATTAAAAACAAAACCACAGAACCATTACCGAGGGCCCCAAAGGGGGGGTATCATCACGATCACGGGAAGGGAAATTTTAGCTTTCACGATCACAGTTACCTTGATTTTTGTTTTCACGATCACAAACACCTTGACGAATAGAGGATCATAGAGTGATACAGCTGTGAAAAATGTACGTTGAAAATAAAATGCTTTGTAATAATGCCCATCACGATCACGAAAACAAATGACGATCACGATCACGAGACTTAATTTTTTTGTCATCACGGATCACGGGCAAAGTCCCATCACGATCACACAAATGGAAATTTCGGCAATCACGGTCACAGAAAGGTCAAAAAACGCCAATCACGATCACGATTTTAAACCCTTTGGGGCCCTCATTACCAGGTGTCATAGGAATGTTTGAAAACAATAGTTTTAATTTTACACTGTAAATACAGGAATCAGAATTAAACACCTCAAATTGGCACATGCATAATGAATCACCTGGAATTGCAACATGGAGATACTGAAGTAATTGGAAACAAACACTTGAAATTGACAGAGAAACAATTGAAAATATATTACTGACATGAGCGTACAATATTTTAATGGAAGTGCATTTTTAGCACGAAGCATCCGCAGGAGGATGCACTAACAATTACATAGTGCCACAAAATGTGTACGGACATTTCACAACCGTGCATTATTAGCACAGAACACATACATGGGGGCGCACAAAACATTATTGTACCATGATGATGATCGGGATTGTTGAAGATCTTTTCTTGTGCAAGGCGCCCCTGTATGACCGCAACTGATCCAACCGGCCGCATCTGAACAAACGACGTCGAAACGGCGCGAAACACGTCCTCTCGGTTGGTCTCGGATTGACTCGGCTCCTCTCGGTCTTTTTTTGTTGTGTGTCTTTTTTTCTTTTCCTTATGGTCGGAGTGGTATACTTATGTACATCTTAGATTAAAAAAAACACCCGAAAGCTGTGTTTAATCGTTTCGCGTAAATTGTACATTTTTTTCAGCTTTGAAATTGTTTTGGCTTGGAGAGTCAGCGCGCTTTGGCTTGGAGACTAATTCTCCACAGGCACGTTCTTCCCAACCACAGATACCAGCGTCGTCCGCGA
>NC_090246.1:31268361-31310861 GCF_037325665.1 Littorina saxatilis
ATCAACAAAATTACTATTCAAACCCGACATTTTAGAGAGTTTTATAAAGGAACTGTGTCCAGCTCCTGATATACGTGTTGAGGGTATAACGACTTATGAGAGATATGGAACAGTTCGTACATATATTACCTTGTCGGACACACTGATAACGAGAATTATGGTACAAAATGAATGAGATACAGCCTATCACGTGATTGCCCCTTCTTGTTGTCCACTGCGACAAGCACACTTCAAGGACTTATGATTAGTATTTGTTTTCAGCCACTCAAGGCTATAGACACGATACAGCTGATAAATGGTTGATAGATCTATATATAACACAAAGGAGCTGCCCAGAACCGGGTGCGTTGGCGAGGAGTTGTTGCGGCCCTATGCTCCACAGGGAGTCTACAGGAATAAGTCAAGTAAGTCAAGATATTTAACACAAACTCACAGATTACGGGGATGATTTCGTCAGCATATAAATGTTTAAATAATTTTCCTTTGTTTTAAGTGTCTATGCCTAAGGGTTATTTGGGACTTGTTTTCTCTCTTGTAAATCCTTTATAATTGATATGGAGTGGTAATTTCAGTCTAATACAGACACGTACACATGTTGTGTATATGCTACGGTTCACTCAAATAGATGTACTCGACAACGTCTGTAATTGGTTGAATTGATATCAACAGGAAAGATGAATACCACTGTGCTAAGACACTTAGTCAGAGCCATTACAGCTACACTTTTATTCCAGGAAGTAAGCCTCTATATTATACTCTTGCGTGTGCAATCAATGAAATTGCAGGTAATTGTTTATGTGTTATGATGTTATTCTCACTGTAACTTAAAAGACGAATTACTTAAGTTTTCAACCGATATTTAATGCAGTTTTTGTTTGGATTAAGACCCTTTCAAGGGTCATCAAAGAACACCTAAGGTGGAGAGAGTGTGATTGTCACCGTGATATATACATGTGTTACATTGTGTGTGTGTGTGTGTGTGTGTGTGTGTGTGTGTGTGTGTGTGTGTGTGTGAGCGTGCGGGCGTGCGTGGTGCGTGCGTGCGTGCGTTTGTGTGTGTGTGCTTGCGTGCGCGCGCGCGTACGTGCGCGCGTGCGTACGTGAGACGAGCGTGCGTGCGGCTGGGTGTTGGTCTCTTCAGCAATACAGTTCCAGTGTCTGTGAGTATGATCTATTCGTATTTGCACTCGTAGACATGCACCCTTGTCACATACAATTCCACGTCGCCTTTGGTCGTTCTAGCCCATCCTGGGGCTTGTAGCCAATTTTAAACGCTGTCTTGCTTCAAGGAGCCGGCTCCGGTTGTATAAGTGCCCTCGACTATGACCGCTGAGTCTGTATTGGTAAGTTGCACACACTTATGAATGTAGGCTGTCTCGGTCAAAATCTTGTTAGCCTATGTCCGGCCGCGTTGGTCTATATAAGATGCCAAGCGTTTTCCGCCAGTAACTGTTACGGTGAGTAGCAAGGTTCTACAGGAAGTGTCCCGGAAAAACTGACTGCACGGTGTTTGAATGAGGAAGAACCATGTTAAGAGCATTGCACTTGGAGTGAGAAACTGACTGCACGGTGTACGAATGAGGAAGAACCATGTTTAGAGCATTGCACTTGGAGTGAGAAACTGACTGCACGGTGTACGAATGAGGAAGAACCATGTTTAGAGCATTGCACTTGGAGTGAGAAACTGACTGCACGGTGTACGAATGAGGAAGAACCATGTTTAGAGCATTGCACTTGGAGTGAGAAACTGACTGCACGGTGTACGAATGGGGAAGAACCATGTTTAGAGCATTGCACTTGGAGTGAGAAACTGACTGCACGGTGTACGAATGGGGAAGAACCATGTTTAGAGCATTGCACTTGGAGTGAGAAACTGACTGCACGGTGTACGAATGAGGAAGAACCATGTTTAGAGCATTGCACTTGGAGTGAGAAACTGACTGCACGGTGTACGAATGAGGAAGAACCATGTTTAGAGCATTGCACTTGGAGTGAGAAACTGACTGCACGGTGTACGAATGGGGAAGAACCATGTTTAGAGCATTGCACTTGGAGTGAGAAACTGACTGCACGGTGTACGAATGAGGAAGAACCATGTTTAGAGCATTGCACTTGGAGTGAGAAACTGACTGCACGGTGTACGAATGGGGAAGAACCATGTTTAGAGCATTGCACTTGGAGTGAGAAACTGACTGCACGGTGTACGAATGAGGAAGAACCATGTTTAGAGCATTGCACTTGGAGTGAGAAACTGACTGCACGGTGTACGAATGAGGAAGAACCATGTTTAGAGCATTGCACTTGGAGTGAGAAACTGACTGCACGGTGTACGAATGGGGAAGAACCATGTTTAGAGCATTGCACTTGGAGTGAGAAACTGACTGCACGGTGTACGAATGAGGAAGAACCATGTTTAGAGCATTGCACTTGGAGTGAGAAACTGACTGCACGGTGTTCGAATGAGGAAGAACCATGTTTAGAGCATTGCACTTGGAGTGAGAAACTGACTGCACGGTGTACGAATGAGGAAGAACCATGTTAAGAGCATTGCACTTGTACTAGTGAGAAACTGACTGCACGGTGTTTGAATGAGGAAGAACCATGTTTAGAGCATTGCACTTGGAGTGAGAAAATGACTGCACGGTGAACGAATGAGGAAGAACCATGTTTAGAGCATTGCACTTGGAGTGAGAAACTGACTGCACAGTGTTCGAATGAGGAAGAACCATGTTTAGAGCATTGCACTTGGAGTGAGAAACTGACTGCACGGTGTTTGAATGAGGAAGAACCATGTTTAGAGCATTGCACTTGGAGTGAGAAACTGACTGCACGGTGTTCGAATGAGGAAGAACCATGTTAAGAGCATTGCACTTGGAGTGAGAAACTGACTGCACGGTGTTCGAATGAGGAAGAACCATGTTTAGAGCATTGCACTTGGAGTGAGAAACTGAATGCACAGTGTTCGAATGAGGAAGAACCATGTTCAGAGCATTGCACTTGGAGTGAGAAACTGACTGCACAGTGTTCGAATGAGGAAGAACCATGTTTAGAGCATTGCACTTGGAGTGAGAAACTGACTGCACGGTGTTCGAATGAGGAAGAACCATGTTTAGAGCATTGCACTTGGAGTGAGAAACTGACTGCACAGTGTTCGAATGAGGAAGAACCATGTTTAGAGCATTGCACTTGTACTAGTGAGAAACTGACTGCACGGTGTTCGAATGAGGAAGAACCATGTTTAGAGCATTGCACTTGGAGTGAGAAACTGACTGCACGGTGTTCGAATGAGGAAGAACCATGTTTAGAGCATTGTACTTGGAGTGAGAAACTGACTGCACGGTGTTCGAATGAGGAAGAACCATGTTTAAAGCATTGCACTTGGAGTGAGAAACTGACTGCACGGTGTACGAATGAGGAAGAACCATGTTAAGAGCATTGCACTTGTACTAGTGAGAAACTGACTGCACGGTGTTTGAATGAGGAAGAACCATGTTTAGAGCATTGCACTTGGAGTGAGAAACTGACTGCACGGTGTACGAATGAGGAAGAACCATGTTTAGAGCATTGCACTTGGAGTGAGAAACTGACTGCATAGTGTTCGAATGAGGAAGAACCATGTTTAGAGCATTGCACTTGGAGTGAGAAACTGACTGCACGGTGTTTGAATGAGGAAGAACCATGTTTAGAGCATTGCACTTGGAGTGAGAAACTGACTGCACGGTGTTCGAATGAGGAAGAACCATGTTAAGAGCATTGCACTTGGAGTGAGAAACTGACTGCACGGTGTTCGAATGAGGAAGAACCATGTTAAGAGCATTGCACTTGGAGTGAGAAACTGACTGCACGGTGTTCGAATGAGGAAGAACCATGTTTAGAGCATTGCACTTGGAGTGAGAAACTGACTGCACAGTGTTCGAATGAGGAAGAACCATGTTTAGAGCATTGCACTTGGAGTGAGAAACTGACTGCACAGTGTTCGAATGAGGAAGAACCATGTTTAGAGCATTGCACTTGGAGTGAGAAACTGACTGCACGGTGTTCGAATGAGGAAGAACCATGTTTAGAGCATTGCACTTGGAGTGAGAAACTGACTGCACGGTGTTCGAATGAGGAAGAACTATGTGTAGAGCATTGCACTTGTACTAGTGAGAAACTGACTGCACAGTGTTCGAATGAGGAAGAACCATGTTTAGAGCATTGCACTTGGAGTGAGAAACTGACTGCACGGTGTTTGAATGAGGAAGAACCATGTTTAGAGCATTGCACTTGGAGTGAGAAACTGACTGCACGGTGTTCGAATGAGGAAGAACCATGTTTAGAGCATTGCACTAGGAGTGAGAAACTGACTGCACAGTGTTCGAATGAGGAAGAACCATGTTTAGAGCATTGCACTTGGAGTGAGAAACTGACTGCACGGTGTTCGAATGAGGAAGAACCATGTTTAGAGCATTGCACTTGGAGTGAGAAACTGACTGCACGGTGTTCGAATGAGGAAGAACTATGTTTAGAGCATTGCACTTGGAGTGAGAAACTGACTGCACGGTGTTCGAATGAGGAAGAACTATGTTTAGAGCATTGCACTTGGAGTGAGAAACTGACTGCACGGTGTTCGAATGAGGAAGAACCATGTTTAGAGCATTGCACTTGGAGTGAGAAACTGACTGCACAGTGTTCGAATGAGGAAGAACTATGTTTAGAGCATTGCACTTGGAGTGAGAAACTGACTGCACGGTGTTCGAATGAGGAAGAACCATGTTTAGAGCATTGCACTTGGAGTGAGAAACTGACTGCACAGTGTTCGAATGAGGAAGAACTATGTTTAGAGCATTGCACTTGGAGTGAGAAACTGACTGCACGGTGTTCGAATGAGGAAGAACCATGTTTAGAGCATTGCACTTGGAGTGAGAAACTGACTGCACGGTGTTCGAATGAGGAAGAACTATGTGTAGAGCATTGCACTTGGAGTGAGAAACTGACTGCACGGTGTTCGAATGAGGAAGAACCATGTTTAGAGCATTGCACTTGGAGTGAGAAACTGACTGCACAGTGTTCGAATGAGGAAGAACCATGTTTAGAGCATTGCACTTGGAGTGAGAAACTGACTGCACAGTGTTCGAATGAGGAAGAACCATGTTTAGAGCATTGCACTTGGAGTGAGAAACTGACTGCACGGTGTTCGAATGAGGAAGAACCATGTTTAGAGCATTGCACTTGGAGTGAGAAACTGACTGCACAGTGTTCGAATGAGGAAGAACTATGTTTAGAGCATTGCACTTGGAGTGAGAAACTGACTGCACGGTGTTTGAATGAGGAAGAACCATGTTTAGAGCATTGCACTTGGAGTGAGAAACTGACTGCACGGTGTTCGAATGAGGAAGAACCATGTTTAGAGCATTGCACTTGGAGTGAGAAACTGACTGCACAGTGTTCGAATGAGGAAGAACCATGTTTAGAGCATTGCACTTGGAGTGAGAAACTGACTGCACGGTGTTTGAATGAGGAAGAACCATGTTTAGAGCATTGCACTTGTACTAGTGAGAAACTGACTGCACGGTGTTTGAATGAGGAAGAACCATGTTTAGAGCATTGCACTTGGAGTGAGAAACTGACTGCACAGTGTTCGAATGAGGAAGAACCATGTGTAGAGCATTGCACTTGTACTAGTGAGAAAGTGACTGCACGGTGTTTGAATGAGAAAGAACCATGTTTAGAGCATTGCACTTGGAGTGAGAAACTGACTGCACAGTGTTCGAATGAGGAAGAACCATGTTTAGAGCATTGCACTTGTACTAGTGAGAAACTGACTGCACGGTGTTTGAATGAGGAAGAACCATGTTTAGAGCATTGCACTTGGAGTGAGAAACTGACTGCACAGTGTTCGAATGAGGAAGAACCATGTTTAGAGCATTGCACTTGGAGTGAGAAACTGACTGCACAGTGTTCGAATGAGGAAGAACCATGTTTAGAGCATTGCACTTGTACTAGTGAGAAACTGACTGCACAGTGTTTGAATGAGGAAGAACCATGTTTAGAGCATTGCACTTGTACTAGTGAGAAACTGACTGCACGGTGTTCGAATGAGGAAGAACCATGTTTAGAGCATTGCACTTGGAGTGAGAAACTGACTGCACGGTGTTCGAATGAGGAAGAACCATGTTTAGAGCATTGCACTTGGAGTGAGAAACTGACTGCACAGTGTTCGAATGAGGAAGAACCATGTGTAGAGCATTGCACTTGGAGTGAGAAACTGACTGCACAGTGTTCGAATGAGGAAGAACCATGTTTAGAGCATTGCACTTGTAGTGAGAAACTGACTGCACGGTGTTCGAATGAGGAAGAACCATGTTTAGAGCATTGCACTTGGAGTGAGAAACTGACTGCACAGTGTTCGAATGAGGAAGAACCATGTTTAGAGCATTGCACTTGGAGTGAGACACTGACTGCACGGTGTTTGAATGAGGAAGAACCATGTTTAGAGCATTGCACTTGTATTGAGACACGGTGTGTGTGTGTGTGTGTGTGTGTGTGTGTGTGTGTGTGTGTGTGTGTGTGTGTTTGTGTGAGTGCGTGCGCATGTGTGCGTGCGTGAGGGTGTGAATGAGAGAGAGAGAGAGAGAGAGAGAGAGAGAGAGAGAGAGAGAGAGAGAGAGAGAGAGAGAGAGAGAGAGAGAGAGACTCAGACTCAGAACTTTATTACAAAAGGATAAAGGTTTTAGGCAAAGCCTATTCTTCCAACCTGTCTTTTATACAACACATAAAGACAGACGGACATAAAAAATAAAAATTCAATAATATAAAATACAGAAATATATTGTATGGAATGCAACACAATGTGCATTTAAGGAATTACATAAGGAGAACTCAAAAAGTACAAAATTACATTGACATAGTTATACCTTTCATTTGGGAGTAAAGTTGCTCAAATCAGCTACACATCTGTTAACACTGGTACAAAATGTTTAGCAAAATAACAATCGAACAAGACATTTCATTCACGAATGATGTGTGAACGTGACTGTCTCTTAAACATTTTCACTGAAGTTACATTTCTTATCTGTTGAGGGAAGGAGAGAGAGGGAGAGGGATAAATGCACACATATAGACAAACAGACAGATTTCGTTAACAATAAACCACAACTCTCTCGGCGAACCATCCCCAACCACTTTTCCATCGTCTCAGCCGGTGAAGACAGCTTTGGAGGATTATTCAGCTCACGCGGCTCTTGTGCAGTAAAATCTTGCTGCCTCGCTTATCACAACTCGCGGTGGGGATTTGAGTTAGAGTAGTTCCGATACAACCCAGTTTCCGTTCCGAGCTGAAAGATAGAAGAGGTTTAACTTGTGAACATGGTGTTTATGCAACATCGATCGTGCGTGATGTAACACCTTTAGGTGTTTCTAGAGAGAGAGAGAGAGAGAGAGAGAGAGAGAGAGAGAGAGAGAGAGAGAGAGAGAGAGAGAGAGAGAGAGAGAGAGAGAGAGAGAGAGAGAGGGGGGGAAGGAGAGAGACAGACAGACAGACACAGACAGAGAGACAGACAGACAGACAGACACAGACAGGAGATTATTCCACAGACAGACAGACAGACAGCCAGACACAGACAGAGAGACAGAGAGCTACTACCGTTATCAGCTGTTTTGTGTGTGTGTGTGTGCTGTCAGTTTTAGGAAGATCTGCAATGAACCCATACCCACTGTTCGAATGAGATCATTGTTATTATTTCCTGATAATCGTGATATAGTTTGAGGGGTTCTGTACATACCTTTAGGTTAATTTGTATTACTCATATTGGTTTTTTCTCAAGCATCCGTTAAACAGCAATAACAAAATTTAGTCAAAACTTGACTAAATATAAAAAGAACAAAGATAAAAAATAAAAAAAAGCAAATTTCACAGAAAGAAATAAAAACCTAATCGGTTTTTGTATCAATAAATCAGTAACAATCATCCACAGTTCCAGGGTAGCTGTCACTCATTAAATTCGTAGTTATGCATTACAACCCCATTGTGTTGTTAACTACACCATCGCAGGTTAGTTAGACAACTTGCAGCACACTACACGTACTCCTACTTCCGAGGTTACGAATAAGATCAACAATTTTCACACGCTGTGCACTACTGAAACTTCTTCTTCTTCTTCTTCTTTGTTCATGGGCTAAGACTCCCACGTTCACTCATGTTTTTAGCACGAGTGGATTTTTACGTGTATGACCGTTTTTACCCCGCCATTCAGGCAGCATACGACGATTTCGGGGGAGGCATATGCTGGGTATTTTTGTGTTTCTATAACCCACCGAACTCTGACATGGGTTACAGGATCTTTTCCGTGTGCACTTGGTCTTGTGCTTGTGTGTACACACGAAGGGGGTTAAGTCACTAGCAGGTCTGCACATAAGTTGACCTGGGAGAACGGACAAATCTCCACTCTTAACCCACCAGGCGGCAGCGACCGGGATTCGCACTCACGACCTCCCGATTAGGAGGCCGACGTCTTAATTACCACCACTGCGCCCGTCGACTACTACTACTGAAACGTCCAGCGTGTGTCTTCGTCGTTCACAACAGGTTGCAAACACCGCGATTGTGGTCCAACGTGGATAACAATTAGTACACATTTTTCTTTTACAGTATAGTTCAGTTTTTTTGTTCGGCTAGAGATGCAATTCTCCTCTTCCGTGAGGCAAGAGTCTATCAAATGCATGCAACGATAGAAGGAGACAGCTAAGGACGGAATGACAAGAGGGTCTTGACGCCAGGAAATATCGCCATGACACATCCTAAGTCAGCTGTGTCTTGCGATCCACCCACTCTCTTGTCACTGTTCGCAAATGGGGATCATGCTGAGAGATCCAGTTGTCGCTGGATCCAATTGTCGGTGGATTCAAAAGTCTGTAGATCCAGAATGGATAAGTTGTCCCATGGATTCATCAACTATTACTTTAGTCAATCCTGGCATCTTTCCATCACCATGATCTCCTTGCCCGAACAGACATGATATCATCCGAGAAACAAAGGAACGTGAGCGCTTTAAATGTATACGACATGTGTACCAAGAGTAAATGATAGTAATGTGGAACCACTCTCCTGGCACCTGAAAGAATAACAAGCATTGAAATGAACAAGCGACTTCCATGCTCAGAACTTTCAGAAATGATATATATATCAATCACATAGGAAAAACCAAAACTAAAAGTAATCGTAAAATCCATGCATTGTTTCTTGTCATGAAAAAAATTGAATAAAGTTCTGTTTAAACCAAAACCAAAACTGCCAGACAGCCAGACATCGACGGGGAAAGCTATAGTGACAGAAAGACATTAGAAATTATATCAATCACATGGGAAAAACAGAAACTGACAGATAGACGGACATCGACGGGGAAAGCTATGGAGACAGAAAGACATGAAGATATTGACACGAGTGGCAGAGGCCGCCATGACCCATCCCCGGTCAGATTTGTCTCGCGATTATTCCACTCTCTTGTCACACTTCATAAGTGCGTCGCGGATGTGCTGGGAATACTCCTCATCCCTTGGTGTTTCCTCTGTTCGTCTGGGGGAGTGTTTGTGCGTGTGAGTGGTTCGAGTTTACAGTACATTGCGGTGTGCGCTGGTGTCGGAGTGAAGAGTGCTGAGGCAATATATATCTATATATATATACGACTTGTGTCTGTCTGTCTGTCTGTCTGTGTGTGTGTGTGTGTGTGTGTGTGTGTGTGTGTGTGTGTTCGCCATGCACGGCCAAAGTTCTCGATGGATCTGCTTCAAATTTGGTGGGCATATTCAGGTAGACCCCGGACACAACCTGGTCGATGAGAATTTTCAACACGTGCTCTCAGCGCGCAGCGCTGAACCGATTTTGGTTTTTCTGTAGATCCACTATATCCATTCCCAGTAACTCTTCCTTATCTTCTCCAGTGTTTTGCGTTTATCTCCCTTCCTTCGTGTGGCGTCAATCCATATTCCCGTTACTACGTTTCTATTTTTAGAAGGTCACTGCACTGTCCAGAACGCTTTCCTTGCACCCGTAAGTTGTCTTCACTGTAAAAGTGCAAAGGTCGAATCAATTTATAGTCACGCGAAAAATACACTGTCATCTATCTCTATATATTTATAGATATATATATATATACGGCTTCTCTGTGTGTGTGTGTGTGTGTGTGTGAGTGTGTGTGTATGTGTGTGTGTGTGGGGGCAACACCTGTGGATTGTAGAGTTCTGTTTGTGATGTGGTCTGGCGGCTTTGGTATGTCTACATGTTCTGGCCTTCCTTTGAGAAGCCATAACAGATTATAAAGGGCTTAGAGATAAGCTCTAAATTTCTCAATCCTGTTTGAGTGATCTTCGCCTCCAAAGGTGATTGTGGTGTTTCGGCACTCGGTTACCTTCGGCGTCGTCGACAGGGATGGGACTCGACATGATATGTTCAGGAATGGCATTATGGCCACTGAATCATATTCGTGCTGTTCCCATTCCACGAATCTGGGAGGGACCTAAGCTTGGCGGGTCTATGGTTCGGAACTTTGGGGACAAAGTTCATTCAAACGGGGGCGGGTGTGACAGGGAGACTACCGTCGCCCTTCACAGCAGACTCTGCAGAGTTGTTCGCCTTACAAGTTGTGAGCTATTTATAGCTCGCAAGGCAACACCTGTGGATTGTAGAGTTCTGTTTGTGATATCGTAAATATTCTGCATCAAATCTGGTGGACATATTCAGGTGGACCCCGGGCACAAACTACCGGCGAAGCCGGGTATTCCTCTAGTATATATATATATATATATCCCATGACCTCCCTTCTTTGTCTCTGTTACTTCAGTATGGGTATATATGTTGTATTTTTATAGCTCAATAAATACATCATGGACTCCAAAAAATATATGATAGTGCAGATTCCGATTTGGGCAAAGGACTACTTTCCTCCCGACCTTTGACCTCGCGCCGAACAATGTGACACATTTGTATGAAGTTCTAAAATCGTATTGCACGGCTCAGAAAACCATATCAGTTGCACGCAAAAATGAATCTCAGAACTGATCTGATGTATGAGATGCAATAAGCAAAAGTTTCTTTCATTATGAAAGCAATGCAGGTCGAAAAAAACGAACATTCAACTTACAAGATAACCAGATGCTAGCGAACCAAAACAAAAACACGAGTACCCTCCCCTTGCATCGTTAGCAGACGACTTTTGAGAATCTGTCGGTAGTGTGTTTTGGTGTGCGCCTTCAGCTATCAAACATCGGCTGTTTCACGTGTTTTGCGAGCAAGTCTACTCTTTTGCCTGGCTCTGCAGTAAGTCCACATATTTTTCCGTAATCCAGTCATATTCCTTCAAAATGCAATCAATCGGCGGTGACAGACGTGTCGGTCGCGTTTTCCTCACTGTGACACCCATACCAGTTTAAGTTCATCCATGCAAACACACTCGCAAAACAGTTTATCACGTAGATACATTTCAAATAGGGAGCAAATGGTTAAATCTAAACCTACATATTTGTTCCCTAAAATTTGCTTCTCTGTCAATAAGCCTAATTACACACGTTCGAGAAAAACAACGTGGAATCGATTCTGAATCGAGTAAGCCAAATGGGTCCCAAACCCGTTTCGCCCGTTCTGCCGACCTGAAACGCAAAACAAAAGAATTGTGCGCTTCAACTAAATTAATTTCTATTCGACTTCATTACTTTCTTGCAACTTATGAACCTTTACTTAAAGCTTTTAAATGGTCTGAAAGTAGTGTTACCGCGTACTTATCGATGCACTCATTCGTTTTATTTTTTCAGCGACGGTCACTTAGTTTAAGGTTGCAAAAGGGCTAAGTCTCGCTGGCAACAGTTTTACCCTGCACAGATCGCAACAGTGCCGCTAGTAGTCTACACTTTGTGTTTGATGGTAGAATGGGATATACAGATTACAACACTCGTGGTTTTTTATATGGCTTGTATTTCAGTCAAGACCCAGCGGGAATATCAATCGAGAGCCACTCGCCAGAGGCTCGTGTCTCCCGATGATATTCATCCGCTGGGTCTTGACTGAAATACAAGCCATATAAAAAACCACTCGTGTTGTAACCTATACATATATATATTGCTATTTCATATGTTACGTGGATTTCCATTGGGCAAAACTGAGCTCAGTGCAAAAGTGATATCGACGACATTTCCGTCGATATCAGTTTTGATATCGACGACCTCTTTATTGCTTCCCCACTTCAAAAACAAAAACACCTACATTTAAAAACAAACAAATATGAAAATGTAATTATCCCAGAATTTAGTTGAACAAGTGACTAAAGACTTTTTGAAAGAAAAGACATTTTGAAATACTGAAAAGTACAAGAAAAGAGTGAACAAAAAGAAATAATAATCAGAGGGAGGGATATGGAACAGCCAAAACTGAGACAAATACTTTTGTAATTTCTTTACAGTAAATACAAAATGTCCAGAGAATTAGCAATATATCTAACATTGACTGACTGTGTGATGATATCTTCTGCTGTAGGTCTGTTTCGACAGTGATATCAAAATCTCGACCTCCGGTCTCGATTTTGATATCACTGTCTCAACAGACCATAGCAGAAGATATCATCACACAGTCCGTCAATATTGGGTAATATACAATATGATAGTGAAGTTATTGCTGAAGTTGAAGGGGGAGGAGGAAAAGGAGGAGAGAGAGAGAGAGAGAGAGAGAGAGAGAGAGAGAGAGAGAGAGAGAGAGAGAGAGAGAGAGGGAGAGATAAGAGAGAGAGAAAGAAAAATATAGAGATAGGGGGAGCGAGAGAGAGAGAGAGAGAGAGAGAGAGAGAGAGAGAGAGAGAGAGAGAGAGAGAGGGGGGAGGGAGTGATAAGAGAAAGAGAAAGATAGAGAGAGAGGGAGGGGGAGCGAGAGAGAGAGAGAGAGAGAGAGAGAGAGAGGGGGGAGCGAGAGAGAGAGAGGGGGAGCGAGAGAGAGAGAGAGAGAAGAGAGAGAGAGAGAGAGAGAGGGAGAGATAAGAGAGAGAGAAAGAAAAATATAGAGATAGGGGGAGCGAGAGAGAGAGAGAGAGAGAGAGAGAGAGAGAGAGAGAGAGAGAGAGAGAAGAGAGAGAGAGAAAGAGAGAGAAAGAGAGAGGGGGGAGGGAGTGATAAGAGAAAGAGAAAGATAGAGAGTGAGCGAGGGGGAGCGAGAGAGAGAGAGAGAGAGAGAGAGAGAGAGAGAGAGAGAGAGAGAGAGAGAGAGAGAGAGAGAGAGAGAGAGAGAGAGCGTTTTTGAGATTTCCCTTACCCCTCTGAATAGGAGGGTGTGTGAGGCGGGGGGGGGGGGGGGGGGGGGGGAGGAAGAAATGGGTGTTTGCAAGAGAGCAGTTCAAATTGCCAAATTGCTATTGTAGTTCGAAACAGCGACACAGAGTGCACATTTAATAGATGTGTTATTATCTTGTACGGAGCGATAGACATCTCCCATGAGAATGTACAAAGAAACCAACCAAATAAAAGTTGAAGTCAGTAAGATACGTGCGGGAGAATAGATGGTATCAGGCAAATAGGAGTGCCATGTCACAGTCACACAGTACAAAGAACATGTACACATGTGTATACCCTCTCGCATTGGACATCTGCAAAGAAACTGACTTATACAAATGCAGTGTTCTACAGCACATGATAACAACTGAGTGTTGTAATTCTTTGACAAAATAAGTTTAAACGAGAGATTTTGAGTAAAATGCACAAAATGATAATTTAGTAAAAAAAAAAAAGTAAAATAAAATAAAAATAAAGACAAGCAAAGGAGAATACTATTAGAAATTCCAAGCTTCCGAATACATCGGGACCTAGAAGTAGAACCCAGGGATGAGGTGCACGAAGCGAAAGTGGGTGCCACCCAACCGGGTGAGAACAAACCGCGGGGGGTCTGATTCGTTAAAATCACAACACTTCTCAATTTCAGCCAATCCAACACCGCGGCTTGCTCCAACCCGGTTGGTAACTTTCTCCCTGGTCTCTCTGGAACTGGGCACATAAATACAGAGTTGCAAGCAAATAATCATTTGAGTAATAAATATGAAACAAAAGACGATATGCTCCCCCTCGGACAGACAAAAAAAGCTGGTCTGTCAACAATCCATCAAACATCTTATAATATGCCGTCAAAGCGATAGTTTACAAGTGCTCTAGCACTCTGAAGCTTTTGAATAAGTATAGCTTTGTGGCCATGTCTCCGACTTTGGGCATTGTTGACTGAAGCCTCTGATTGGAGAAACTTGGGGTTAAAGTTGGACCAAAATGTAAACAAACTTTACAGTGCTCACTGACTCTCACCTCAAGCTGAATTGTTGAACGTTCAAGGAAGTATCAGTGATAACACAGTGTCAAACAGATGGGATGCACATGAATACATTTTGACCACAATGCATTTGTTGTTGTTGCAGAAATGGCAACACACTCTCACTTCAAATAAACAAAATGTTATACCTGAAAAAATTCCAGCAAAGCAATCTCTCCATTCTTAAAGGCACAGTCCTTCCTGTGCAAACTTGACTCCAACCTGGCCAGGCATTTAGATAGGATAAGACCATCCCTCCGCTTGGACCGAAACCAAACACCCACAGCCTTGGTGTTCTCTATGCAGAGTTGGATATTAATATTTATATATAGTGAAGTACTTTCTTTAACGCTCACCAGTGGCAATGAGTGAAATTAATTCATCGAAACATTGTCGCTGTGCCTCTAATGTACAGTAAGGTTTCGCCGGTTAACCAAGATTTCGACCTCAGCGCAGTGCTTTTCCCCTTGGGAATCGGGAAACAAGATAACGATTACATATGGACCGGGTCATTGTACCTCTATGCGTACTGATAGGGGGATTTTAGTTGTACGGAGTTCACATCTGGGTGGTCTTTAAATACAGTTGCACAGTGACTTGGTTGATTATTATGGCCGAAAGCCGTGGCACTAGAACGCAAGATTAATCATATTTCGTTGTGAAGTGTTCAAAAGAAACGTTTCTCTGAGTGTTCACAAAGCTAACAAGTCGCGTAAGGCAAAAATACAACATGTAGTTAAGCTCAGTCGAACTCACATAATGAAACTGAACGCATTGCATTTTTTCCGCAAGACCGTACACTCGTAGCATCGTCTGTCCACCGCTCGTGGCAAAGGCAGTGAAATTAACAATCCAGAAAAGCGCGGTAGCGGTTGCGCTGAGGAGGATAGCACGCTTTTCTATATCTCTATTCTTTTTAACTCTCTGAACGTGTTTTTAATCCAAACATATCATATCTATATGTTTTTGGAATCAAGAACGGACAAGGAATAAGATGAAATTGTTTTTAAATCGATTTCGAAAATTTAATTTTAATAATAATTTTTCTATTTTTAATTTTATAAGCTTGTTTTTAATCCGAATATAACATATTTATATGTTTTTGGAATCAGAAAATGATGAAGAATACGATAAACGTAATTTTGGATCGTTTTATGAAAAAGTAATTTTAATTACAATTTTCAGATTTTTAATGACCAAAGTCATTCAATTAATTTTTAAGCCTTCAAGCTGAAATGCAATACCAAAGTCCGGCCTTTGTCGAAGATTGCTTTGCCAAAATTTCAATCAATTTGATTGAAAAATGTGGGTGTGACAGTGCCGCCTCAACTTTTACAAAATGCCGGATATGACGTCATCAAAGACATTTATCGAAAAACTGAAAAAAACGTCTGGGGATATCATACCCAGGAACTCTCATGAAAAATTTCATAAAGATCGGTACAGTAGTTTACTCTGAATCGCTCTACACACACACACGCGCACAGACAGACAGACAGACACACACACATACACCACGACCCTCGTCTCGATTCCCCCCCCTATGTTAAAACATTTAGTCAAAACTTGACTAAATGTAAAAAGAAGTTCCGACTGGCTCCTTGATAACAAAATCAAAAGCTAGGTCAGGGGTGACTGTTGCAAAGAATGTATACACAATATTTGTATGCCTCTCCCTAAACACTCCCCCTCCCCCTCCTCCCCGTGCCCTCTCCCTTCTCCCCTTTGACCTCTCAATATCTGTACGCCCTAAATTGTGCGTTCACCGTGGTCTAGGTTGTGACACTACGAGGTAACTTCCAACGATTCTGGTATGATAGAACAGCAGTAAAGGTCAGAACTTCGTTGTTTAAGTTTGTGTTTGTTCGTTTGCTTGTGTTGTTGCTTCAAACAGGCGGTGTGTGACTAATTTAGGGTTTTTTGAGTGCGTTTGACAATGCAGGGAGTGTTCGAAGCTCTTATGCCAGTGATCAGTCTAAGTTCAGTGCCGCACAAAGACATGAGAGAGAGAGAGGAACAGACAGACATACAGAGAGAGAGAGAGAGAGAGAGAGAGAGAGAGAGAGAGAGAGAGAGAGAGAGAGAGAGAGAGAGAGACTGACTAAAGAGAGAGAGAGAGAGAGATAGATAGATAGATAGAGAGAGAGAGAGAGAGAGAGAGAGAGAGAGAGAGAGAGAGAGAGAGAGAGAGAGAGAGAGAGTGTGTCTGTACGTGTATCAGTGTGTGTAAGGGGGTGGGGGGCACAGAGACAGAGCAAGAAAGGGAGACAAAGAAACAGAGAATAGAAATGCAGAGGGAATGACAAGAGTGACAAATAATCACTCATTAACCGAACGCCCGGTAGCTCATTACTGACGCCTTAATTCAATCTGACAGTCCGAATAGCCATCTTTGTTACCATAATTATTCACTCAGCCGCCTGTAACAGTCTCGCTGGGGATAATTTTTATTCATCTCGGGGTTCAATAAAAGGTGAGCTTTTGTGGGCTTCTGAGCCGTGGGCGGGAATGTAATAGACAATCCGAGAAGGAGAGCAGTTATGACTATCGCAGATAGTTAGTATGGCTTGCGCAGGTTAAATATCCTACAGCAGCCGTGGAATATCTAGCATTTCGGTATAAGCAATTATACCAATTTGACACATGATTTTACAAAGTATTTGTTTTTTTTTTACTAAGCTTTAGGCCAATAGGGTTTTACAGCTTAGAAAAGAAAACAAAGTCATCTGCAACACATAGAGTTTGACATAAGTTTTGTGTGGATACATTTTCCTCAGACTGTCTCTGTCTGTGTGTCTGATTGTCTACCCCATTTCTCTTTCTCATTTATTCTCTGCATCTGTCTAACTGCATGTTTGTCTGTCAGTCTGTCTGTCAGTCTGCATCTGTCTAACTGCATGTTTGTCTGTCAGTCTGTCTGTCAGTCTGCATCTGTCTAACTGCATGTTTGTCTGTCAGTCTGTCTGTCAGTCTGCATCTGTCTAACTGCATGTTTGTCTGTCAGTCTGTCTGTCAGTCTGCATCTGTCTAACTGCATGTTTGTCTGTCAGTCTGTCTGTCAGTCTGCATCTGTCTAACTGCATGTTTGTCTGTCAGTCTGTCTGTCAGTCTGCATCTGTCTAACTGCATGTTTGTCTGTCAGTCTGTCTGTCAGTCTGCATCTGTCTAACTGCATGTTTGTCTGTCAGTCTGTCTGTCAGTCTGCATCTGTCTAACTGCATGTTTGTCTGTCAGTCTGTCTGTCAGTCTGCATCTGTCTAACTGCATGTTTGTCTGTCAGTCTGTCTGCATGTCTTTTTTTCTCTCTCTAATTGTGTCTCTCTGACTGTCAATCTGTTTCTGTTCCTCCATCTCTCTCTCTCTCTCTCTCTCTCTCTCTCTCTCTCTCTCTCTCTCCCTCTCTATCTCTCTCTCTCTCTCTCTCTCTGTCTCCTTGTGTGTCTGTCTGTCTGTCTGTCTCTGTCTGTCTGTCTGTCTCTCTCTCTCTCTCCCTCTCTCTCTCTCTCTCTCTCTCTCTCTCTCTCTCTCTCTCTCTCTCTCTCTCTCTCTCACGAGAAAAAAATGGCTAATTACAGAAAATTCGGTATTCGCGTAGAACAGTCTGAAATGGTGCACGCATGCAGGTTTGTGCTTGAGATTTTTTTGCGATTTCTTAAACCTGAAAGCAATGCTCCTCGTCTTGCACACCTACATGTTAACCCGCGATTTGTAAAATGTTTTACAAATCACGTAAAATAATTAATGCGCCCGATATTTTCTTGTCATCTCCAAAGTCAATAGATCTATTGGATTTTAATTTTTTTAAATTTTTTTTTTATTCATTACTTTATTGTTCCATCGCTAGGAAATTCGGGTCGCTTCCTCCCAGTGAAAAGCTAGCAGCAACAGAGTCGCGCTACCCCAAAGTCAAGGGATTTATTAGATTTTTTTCTCTCATTACTTTATTGTCCCATCGCTGGGAAATTCGGGTTTGTTTTCTTTGTTATGCTAAAAATCGTAATATTATATCTATCGGGCAAACAACAAATATTAATAATAATAAAAGGCATGTATTACTTTGTGGAATGCGATATTTTTACATTTTTACATTTTTACAAATCACGGGTTAACAGCACTAACTAACGTACGTCAGACCACAAGGAAAGCAAACCCACCAGACTTCCTGGTCGTGTGTTCAAAGGGCAGAGACGGAGTGGAAGGTGTTTTCATTCTGCCAACTCAAGAGCTGGGTTATTCTTATTTATAAGTCTTTCTTTTTATAGGTGTAAAGAGCGTGTGATAAGGTATTTTAGGGAGACCGGTTCTGCGGACGCCTTCTGGAGTCGTCTGATATTGTGAAAGGGATGCATGGTGTTTTTCGTTGGAAATAGTTAGTGACTCGGATGTACGATACTTTAGGCGGTTTTTACACCGTCCGATCGAAAGAATCCCGAAACTCCATGTCCCGATCCTGGGGAAGTGTGAGAGGTGCCCCCTCCCCCTTCCACCTCTCCTTCGCTCCTCCTCACCCCCCTCCCCCCCACATTAACCTTACTATTTCGAAGTTGGTGTTGGGAAGTCTGATATTCGTCTGTAGAAGTATTGTATAATAAAATTCTGTTAAATTAAAGTCAAAGACGAATTCATTAGAGGTGTAACTTTCTGATGTATGTTGCTTGGGGCATTAATTTTAAAGACAACAGGAGATTTTGTCTCTTTAAACACCAGAACGCAATCTTCCTTGACCTCGCGCCCCCTAATTGGCGTAGAGGCGCGTCCCCCGGGTGGTGGATGGGGGAGCCTTCTCTACTAACTTCTGAGAGAAGGTCGCATCACTCTCGATGCCGTGAACCTAATTAGGATCTTTTTCTTGTTTCTTCTCTATTTCTGCCTCCCCAAAGTCCTTTTACTTTCCTTTTCTCACCCATAAAATTCTTCACTTATTACCCTTGTTAAGTGGTTCTTGTATAGAATATAGTCAATGTTTGTAAAGATTTTAGTCAAGCAGTATGTAAGAAATGTTTAGTCCTTTGTACTGGAAACTTGCATTCTCCCAGTTTGGTCATATATTGTACTACGTTGCAAGCCCCTGGAGCAATTTTTTGATTAGTGCTTTTGTGAACAAGAAACACTTAACAAGTGGCTCTATCCCATCTCCCCCCTTTCCCCTATCCCATCTCCCCCCTTTCCCTCGTCGCGATATAACCTTCGTGGTTGAAAACGACGTTAAACACCAAATAAAGAAAGAAAGAATCTTCCTTGAAATGGATACGCCTGTATGTTTAAGCTAATAGAGCGAAGGAACGGCCAAACGCACAGTACGGTCAAAACAAGTGAGTGGTAGCGAGCGCCAACTTGAATGAAGGACGGAGGAAAGAAATATAAGATAGATTAGAGGAAAGAAAGATTAAGCGAATGACCAATCGAGTAATGGACCGACCGACCGAACGAACGACTTAGTGAACGAAAGAAACAATCAATAAACGGTCAACGACTTTACTGCCTCAACCAGCTGATCAGTTTGTTTGTTTGTTTGTTTGCTTAACGCCCAGCCGACCACGAAGGGCCATATCAGGGCGGTGCTGCTTTGACATATAACGTGCGCCACACACAAGACAGAAGTCGCACCACAGGCTTCATGTCTCACCCAGTCACATTATTCTGACACCGGACCAACCAGTCCTAGCACTAACCCCATAATGCCAGACGCCAGGCGGAGCAGCCACTAGATGGCCAATGTTAAAGTCTTAGGCTAATCAGTAAACAAACTGTCCAGCAGGCAAAGAAGACAAGCAACAAAATCAACAAGGTCTGATTTAGCAACCTACACTGGTACATGCAACGAAAGAACATCCTTGGACCAGGCAAACGTGTCCGTTCATCACAGGTGGTTTCTCACGACAGTCACTTGTTGGTCTACATAATAGACAAAGGGCACTGAACTGAACTTAGGCTTAACTTTTTAAGAGGCCACTGACCTATTAATGACATGTATTTGGTGATACCATAATGGGGAAGGGATTGACAGAGATCATAACATAAGCTACATAATAATGTTTCTGACATTGCTGGGTTGTTTTGATGGGGTCATGTATGCTCCTCTTTCTCTCCAATGGGAATATGGGGTTTAAAACTGTATTTTTTAAAATTTCTTTACACTTGTTAAAACACAATAAAATGTCAGACCCAACCCTTAAAACCGAAAGGGTATGGTAAAACTAAGGAACCTTTTGTACAGGTAGCATTATAAAGATTAATATACATGACACCAAGATTTTAACACGCACGGATCTTATATATTTAGCATTTTGATATATATGCGCCACAGTGACACACAAAGACGGATGGATACATTCTTTCATACGATTGTCACCATTCATGCAAAGACAAAGGGAACGAGGTGTCCTGATTTTGGAGGTGTCCTCTCACCAGACAGATCTGGCATCGCAGGTACAACTGTACATGTTACTTATCTTTTTTACTCGGCCCACTGTTGTTGCAGAAGATCGATTCCTTGGTCCGTTTCACTATGCGGTCAACTGTCAGCCGTCTGCAATGCTTGACCGCTGCAAGGTCAGGCCGATCAGTACGAAATTATTTTCAGTCGAGCCAAGGGACAAATAGTTTCGTGAGAGAGGGCGGCGTTTAGGGGTGATTATGTGGTTATTTTTGTGTCCAAGGCTGCCCCGGCTGTCAGACTTAATTTGCTGCAACTGGAAAGTACTATGCTTTGCTACACTTTGTCTGTCTGTTTGTGCGTCTGTCTGTCTGTCTGTGTCTATGTCTGTCTGTCTGTCTGTCTGTCTCTGTCTCTCTCTGTCTCTGTCTGTCTGTCTGTCTGTCTGTCTGTCTGTCTGTCTGTCTGTCTCTCTCTCTCTCTCTCTCTCTCTCTCTCTCGTGTCATTGCTTACTGTACTGATGTTTTTCTCTGACCCTGTGCAGGTAGAGGTACAGTGACGAATGTCAGTGGACACCTTACCTGTGGCAGATACGATCAAAGATGCTCGAGGGAAGTGGCGTGGAACGGCAGTTTTAAAGTGTGTGTTCATTTCGCGGATGGTTGCTTCCTGGCCCTCCCTCGTCGCGAGTCGTCCATGTCTTCTATATTTTGCGAGGGGAACCATTTTGCTGCCACGCCGCCTCGTCTAAGTTCGCTGCGGTGAAATCCTTGTGCGTCAGGAAGGAGTACCACGGTGGGTGTTTTTTGTATGTGATTGTGTGTGTGTCTGTGATTGTGATTGTGTGTGTGTGTGTGTGTGTGTGTGTGTGTGTGTGTGTGTGTGTGTGTGTGTGTGTGTGTGTGTGTGTGTGCGTTAAGTTAAGGTAAAGCTATATCCTGGTTTTACGAGCTACTTTAGAAACTAACGGAGTGATACAACTCGAATTCAGCAAGGTTACTTGTGGAGAGATTTGTTAGTCAATTTACTGAAAACAGGTAAACAACCATACAAGGCTTAAACGTGTTGACAAAAGACAAAGAGTTGTAAAGGTGGGAAAGCCTGTATTTTAATAAAACATTTTTTTGAAGGGATAGTTTTGTTTTTAACAATCATTTTTTGACGTTATCGATATATGAAATCGTACAGCATTTTGATTTGTTAGTTTGAGTCATTGCCGCATAGGCACGGATTTTCTGTACTAGCAAGCCTGTCTTTTGATTAGCATTCATTTGTATTACCATGGTAACTTGAATGTTTCTTTTATTCCGCTTTCTCACAGTCTTGGATATTGGCCGAGCAACGGAACTCTATGATACAAAGGGAGCAGCTCAAGCTTTAGAATTAGAGTAACAGATTCGAGTGACATCACAACGCAGCCTTTAGGTTAGAGCGACGAATTACTGTGTGTTACTTCCTAGAGAAAGTGCGCATCAAATGGGCAATGCGGGATTTCAGTCATATCTGCAGAGAGTTTACTTGAAAACGCCACAACAAAACCCGTGTTAATCATCTATATGTGAGGGATATCCTGCCACGTTTCATGTTTCGCAGACACGGATTTCTTTCATTCTGAAAACGGAGTTCTGTGAGGAGTAACGGATTTCAGCGAAACTGCAACAAAGCGTGCATATTTCAGTAACGGATTTCAGCGAAACTGCAACAAAGCGTGCATATTTCAGTAACGGATTTCTATCATATCTTCATCTCGTGTTTGTGATAACCACCACCTACATTACCACAACAGCATCCTTCTCTGTCTCCTTCAACATGGAGACTCCACACGAACAGGAGTACCAATAACACCAAACCCTACCATACACCAGCCAAAACAATACACAAACCCAACACCCCACGCTTTCGTGGAGAGAACAGCCCAGAGAAGCCTTCCGACTCACCATCGTCATCACCATGGGAAGTCTTCAGGAGATGGAGAAGCTTCTCCGGGTGAAGGACGAAAAGATCCGCGAGCTGCAGAAGCTGGTGGACGAAAAGGATGAGAAGATACAGCAACTGAGCAGTAAGCTGGACAAGTTCCAGTCCGTGCTGCCCCAGACGCAGACCACGCTGATCGCCGGGCCAAGAAAAGTGAGGGCTCAGGGTATCAGCGCGGAACCGCAGGCCTTGAAGAACTTAAAGGACATGACAGGGATTAAGTTCCGCAAATACTCAAAGTCTGAGGGGTAAGTGGATGTTGGTGTGTGTTTTGTGGAGGATAGGGTTTGCGGTGTGTTTGTAATTGTGTTTGTGTTGGGGGGGGGGCGTGTGCGTGGTTGGGATATGAGGTTGGAGGTTGGAGGTTGGAGAGAGAGAGAGAGAGAGAGAGAGAGAGAGAGAGAGAGAGAGAGAGAGAGAGAGAGAGAGAGAGAGAGTCCGCTCGTGTTTGTGTCTGTCCATCTGTGTGTCAGGATGTGTCTGTCTGTTGGTGTTGTAGTCTGTGTATGTCATTGTGTCTGCGTCTGTCTGTCTGTTGTCTGTCCGTCTGTCTATCTATCAGTTTATATATATATATATCTGTTGGTATTTCTTCGTGTGTTTGTGTCAGTGTTTTTCTGTCAAGTCTGTGTCTGTCTATTTTTCTGGGTGTACTCACACACGCCATGAAGGAATGAAGGTAAAGAATCATCAACTTGATCCCCTTTCCCATCGGCCCTACAGTAAGCTTTTAACAAACACGCGCTGTGATCTCCAGAAAGAAAAGCCGTGTTGGCATAATTCTTCCTCATTTGTTAAACATTGTGGCGTTCCCTGATGCACTGTTATTGTAAGACAGACCTGGTAGAGGCACTGTAGAGAGACACTTAGAGAATCATCAGTTTCGTCATCGTCCATCTGCTGAACATTCTTGAAGAACATACACGCATCCACTCAGTGTTATTGTAGCGAACCAGCATTATGTTGCTCGTAGATTTTCCTGGCTTGCCATTTACATTTTGCAGTAAGCCTCGCGCCCTGAAGCAAGAGGGAAAGTTATTGCAACATAGGGTACACTGAGCTTGTGTAAAACCTGCTGAACAGAGCCAAAGATAGCCCGGCTTCCAAAGATCTTCTGGGGTTAGCGTAGCAGTATAATATCTTTGAGAGAACACAGTGGAGTTGAAGCAGGGCTTGGGAGATTTGGGGGGGGGGGGGGGGGGAGGGGGGGGGGGCTTCGAAGGGGGTTACCGCACCACTCTGAAGGCTCTTGAGATGTTCCCCTTTTAGACCGTTTACCTTGTCTTAGGCTTGTCTGGGCTTTTAAAGGTGCGTGCTACCTGTAGCTGTTGAAGGAACAAGGGAGGGAGTTGTATACAAACACACGTCGCCGGCCTCTTTTGGCTGCCTTGCCCCACTCTTCTCTGTTTTCGCTGTCGGGACTGACTGGGGATATATATATAGAGAGAGAGGTGTGGTGTGGGACGCGGAGATTTGTCTTTTTTGAGGTTGGAAGGGGCGTGGGGGTGGGATGAGATTTCTGAGCAATTTGTTTGTTTGTGTGTGTGTGTGTGTGTGTGTGTGTGTGTGTGTGTGTGTGTGTGTGTGTGCGTGTACGGAAGGGGGCGGGACTGTGTGTGTCAGTGTGTGTGTGTGTGTGTGTGCTTGCGTGCGTGCGTGTGTGTGTGTGTGTGTATGTGTGTGCTTGCGTGGGTGCGTGCGTGTGTGTGTGTTTGTCTTATATATCCGTAAAGACCGCAAACATGAGTGCTATTTTTCATGTCCGCAGAGAAGTCCGGTGTACCTGTATGTATACCGGAGAGGTAGACATACAGATAGTCAGATAGATCTAGGCGGACGGCACTAACGGACAGAGGCCCTCTCAATATAGTTCCATTTGACAAAGCAAATATCCGGTTTGGGGGAAAACAACAATGACAACGCACTTGCAATACCAAGACTTTGCATGGTGCCTCCCTGTGCTTGAAATCAGGTGTGGATGGCGGTGTGGTAACATCGATACATCGTCTTCCTGCCTGTGTGGTCAGTTACTAGGGGGCCTGGTCGCTCAATGTGTAGAGCACTGGTCGCTCAATGTGTAGAGCACTGGTCGCTCAATGTGTAGAGCACTGGTCGCTCAATGTGTAGAGCACTGGTCGCTCAATGTGTAGAGCACTGGTCGAGTA
The DNA here is from genome assembly GCF_037325665.1 of Littorina saxatilis. NCBI lineage: Eukaryota > Metazoa > Mollusca > Gastropoda > Littorinimorpha > Littorinidae > Littorina > Littorina saxatilis. The sequence goes on from NC_090246.1 coordinate 31,293,183, forward strand.
ATGTTCGGGTCATGGGTTCCAATCCAGGGCAGGATGGACATGCGTCAGCCGGCTCTATGCGAAGACCGCTCTGAGACGTTATCCATGTCCCACCCCTGTGTCACCGCCGTGGTATGTAACAGACCTCGGTCATTCTGCAAGGAGTGCAGGTAGCTGATTATACCGTAACACACGTACACACAAACAGACATACAGACAGACTGACAGACTGACAGACATACAGACAGACTGACAGACATACAGACAGACTGACAGACTAACAGACACACACAGACAGCCGGCTGGCCGGACCGACGGACCGACGGAAGGACACTCTTTCACACAGACAAACACACGGACGGACAGACAGACAGACAGACAAACAGGCAGGCAGGCAGGCAGATAGACAGACAGACAGACAGACAGACGCACGCACACACGAACGAACGAACGCACGCACGCACGCACACACACACGCACGCACACACGCGCACACACACCCACGCGCACACACACCCACACACAAACACACACACATGCGCGCCTGCGCTAACAGACGTGTGGAAGTAGCGGAAAACCTTTGAAACACCTGATGACTTAAATAATCTCAACTTCCACAAACACCTGTGAGCATCCAGGCACTTTAGGCGTTACAAACCCACAACATATGTCCGTTTTCTATATCTGTTGGCTTTTCTGGTGTAAGTATGATAATCTGGTAAGGCATTTCTACTGAAGTGACACCAGGAGTGGATTCAAAGATAAGCGAAATATATTTTTTAAGGGGTACGACGGGAGAGCTCAAAAGAAACTATTTGTGAAGCTACTTCAGATTTGACTTTTTGCCAGTTCGTGTTTAAAATGTGGTGATGCTTCTATTAAACGATATTATACTCACCGTCCGGTCCATCTCAACCCCCCCCCCCCCTCCACCCCACGACGGGTATAAAAGTGTTGGCATATATAAATATATGTGCGTGTGGCGAGTCTGTTTGTGTGTGTGTGTGTGTGTGTGTGTGTGTTTGTTTATGTATGTGTGCGAGTGTGTTTGTGCGTGCGCGTGTGTGCGTGCGTGAGGGTGTGAATGGGAGAGAGAGAGAGAGAGAGAGAGAGAGAGAGAGAGAGAGAGAGAGAGAGAGAGAGAGAGAGAGAGAGAGAGAGAGAGAGAGAGAGAGAGAGAGTTGCGAAAACGAGCAAGAGAAACACACAAATATATATGATCAATTATTGACATCATTGATATGTATACAGCAAACGCTCGTGCATCGTTACTCAAGAAGCTTTACTTATATCAGACTGACATGATACAACACTCCATCACAGCGTCTGTGTCAGGAATGACAATTTTCACATGAAACCTGCGGAAAAAGGACCATGTCATTCTGCACTGACACGGTATTGGCAGAACGCCTGCATCTTGACGTAACAACTATGACGTTTTGTAATTTTAAGGGTCCTCCGATGAAGAAAGCATTGTCTTTGTTCTTGATGGAAGTAGGACACTGGTGCAGACAGAATACAACGATGTAGGGGCTTGATTTATTATGTGAATCATTTGCATATATATGATTGATGTGAGAATTTCAAGGGAAATGGTGTAAGGAACTAGAGAGAGAGAGAGAGAGAGAGAGAGAGAGAGAGAGAGAGAGAGAGAGAGAGAGAGAGAGAGAGAGAGAGAGAGACACACACACATACACATATACGCACGCACTCCAACACGCACGCACGTACCCGCATGTACGCACACACACACACACGCACGCACGCACACACACACACACACACACACACACACACACACACACACACACACACTGCACACACACACACACACACACACACACACACAGAACAAGAAATTCCTCCGAGGTAGGAAAAACACCCCCGTCCTGACCATTCTCACTGCCACCAACTGAGAAGGTTATTTCCCTTTGACCATTAATATGTCCCTCTATAAGTCCTTGTAGAATCTTAATCCACCAATAACTCCCTAACCGTGTGTTTGACTGGTCCCAATTTTTGTAAGGACCGTCTCAGGAATGTATAGAACCTGTTCACCAAGTTTGGTGACGATCGGTCCGTTCATTCTTGAGATCTATATGCGAACACAAACACACAAACAAACAAACACATCGACCGAATCCTATACACACCCCTATACCGGGGGTGTAAAAAGTCAGAGAGACAGAGAAAGAGAGGCAGAGACAGAGATAGCATAACACAGCCCCTGGATCTACATGTAGATCATGTAAATGACTAAACTATAATGACCATTCTTAAACCAAATCTTGCGAGCGGAACAATGCACACCCACAATCTTTTACTATCTCTCTCTCTCTCCCTTGTTTGTTCATACTCCTTCCTCCGTGTACTGTTATTCCAGTCATTGTGGCCAGATTCTTTTGTTCCCCTGAAAGCCCACGGACTTTTACCTGTGCTCAGCTACGCATGAAAACAACTGTGAAGTGTTACCTGTGTTTGTAGATTTGCTTGTTCTTTTCTCTTCATGTTTCTGTACGAAGGGCGGAGGTTCATTGTTGACGAGTACTGTTGAGGGTAGGGATTAGACTAACAGCGAACAATGAGTTAGTTCCACAGTACCCCAGTCTCTGTTAATTCCTGTGCTGAACGAGTTTAGATTTTAACGTTAAAGTGCTGTCCACATGGCAGACTTGAAGACGAGTTCAGTTATCGGAGCTTCCTTCGAATGCAAGAAGACACTTTGGCGAGAGCTAACCAATCGGAAAGCGCGACAAGTAAAGTCTGCTCAAAGTCGCGATCGAGTCGAGCAGCACTCAACCGAGTTTTCAAGTCGCTGCTAAATCTGACCTAAATCGAACCTAAATCGGGGCCGTTCACATGGCAGACTTTTTGCCGACTTGGCCTCAGTGACTCAGGAGCGACTGCAAAGCAACCAAAGTTGGGGAAAAGTTGGTTAAAAGTTTGCCATGTGAACGACACTCAACGTCCACACTGACAGCGGTGGCTAATTAGACACAATACTGTTTTGGTGATACGCTTACAAAAAAAAAAGAGAGAACAAAAAAGAAGGAATAACACGGTGCTTAGGTGGATGTCAAAGCTGTTATACTGCTCGGTGTAGTCTTCGGCTAAGCTACAATTGTTCGGAGAGCTGATGGTTTATGCGCAAAGTTGTTTCCATTTTTTGTAAGGCCAAAAAAAAAAAAGGTCTGTTTAAGGTAACATAGGCCAAAAAAATAGGGTCGGTAGGTCGGGATTTTTTTTTTTTTTTTTTTTTTTTTTTTTCCCAAAAAACCATATTTTTACGTTATTTTGCCAAAAAACCAAGATTTTTTTTTTTTTTTTCCCAAATGCCAAAAAAAAGTCTAGGGTCGCGCGAAAAAACTAGGGTCGGTCGGGTTACAGTAAACAGATCTATTTTTTTTTTGGGCCTAATCTTTTGTTGGTGGGTTATTTCATTTTTTTTTTAAAGGAGTGTCATTGCGTCTGCTGACTACACGCTATACCATCACCCACAGGTAGATCAGTCTCTGTAGCGGAAATCGTACTAATAAAAAAAAAAAACAACTGGAGATGTCGACTGAATCTGTCTTACACAATTTCCGCCTGGTCAGCCTGTTTCTGTTACCGAGCAGGGGAGATTGTGAAGCTGCGACACCTGTAATGAATCTTCAATCTTCTACATATTATACATCGAATATGACCGGAAGGCGACAAGCCGAAGGTTACAACCGAATGACGACAGCCGATGTCGACTTCAAGTTAAAGAACACAGTATCTATATAAATTGTGATAAAAAGACCACCCAGATGCCATATATCTCTATAGTAGGCTTTAGTGAAATGTTGAAATTTAGAGCTTGAAGTATATATATTAGATTCAAAATGTGGTTACAGTGTGGTTTTAAGTTCAACAGGATTCGTTGCAACCCAAACAGAGAGAGATGATTGTAGATTTAAACCTGACATCCAGTGCCATTATTGAATTATATTTGATACCATTCACTTTTATCAATGCAAAGAATGACTGGTGCAATAAATTGACGGAAGATGCTCCAAAAGTGAGCATAATTTGGTCACACATTCTGCCGCCATATTTGTCTCCCTTTGCTTGTCACTTTTGTTCTTAAAATGGCCGCACTGATCTTGTTTTTCTTCTAAACCCCTTGTAGGGCCTACATAAAACGCATAGATCTGTTCAGTTCCGTAGGTCGAATGGTAATTCAAATGACATTTTATGCTTTATAACACAATTGAGTTATGCAAATTCAGAGGCTCAGAGTGCAGAAGAAATACATCCCTGAATTTACAACGCTAAAATTCAACACAGTTATGTACCCTTTATGCATGTATCTTATATCTATATTAGTTTGCCCGAAAAAGGTGCAACCTGAAGAAGAATGTTACCAAATTCGTCGCTGCTTCCCACACGGCCAGAACGCCCGAAGTTCTGTGCAAGAGACTGGGAGGCCGAGTGGTAAGTGCACTTGCCTCGGAAGCGAGAGGTTGCGAGTTCGACCCTGGATCGGGGCGTAAGCAATTTTCTTCCCCCTTTCCTAGCCCAGGTGGCGGGTTCAAGTGCTAGTCTTTCGGATGAGACGAAAAACCGAGGTCCCTTCGTGTACACTACATTGGGGTGTGCACGTTAACGATCCCACGATTGACAAAAGGGTCTTTCCTGGCAAAATTGTATAGGCATAGATAAAAAAAAAATGTCCACCAAATACCCGTGTGACTTGGAATAATAAGCCGTGAAAAGTAAATATTCGCCGAAATGGCTTGAGATTTACTGGCCGATGTGAATGCGTGATATATTGTGTAAAAATTTCCATCTCACACGGCAAAAATTAATATGTAAAGCGCTTAGAGAACGTTAAGCGCTATATAAATCTCCCATAATAATAATAAACTCGAGTCGAGCCAAATTCCAGCGCCATTTTGTATGTAATCAAGGGAGATTACTCTGAGCCTTCTTTATGCAAGTTCTTTTGGGATAGGTCGTTTGAAGGAAGCTTATTCATTTTCGCTCTTGTTTTGGGCCAATTTCTCGACTGATTGCTTGGCAATGAAAAGGGGAGGGGAATCGGGGAGGAGGAATCGAGGATCGGGGATTTTTTTCCTCTAAATTTTTCTGTGTTCGGTTTTCACATTACTCGTGTGCTTGTTGAAGAAGGAAGAGAGTTTGGAATCGTCTTTGCCTCAGACATTTTTCATTTCAAATTGGAAAATAGGGTTAGCTTTCTTATAATCTGAAGATCGGCCATAAGGTTTACAAAAATCAATGTTTTGTCTTGTTTCGCATTCAAAACGGTGTACATTTACTTTTTTCTTGTTGACTTTAATGACTGAAGAAAGTTATTAAGGTAGGGTAAAACGGATGTCTGTTGACTAAAAGGCCCAGTCATTCATTCCCTTGTAAATATTTCGGCATACCATCTCAGATCTGTTCTGGTTTTAACACGGGATATGGCCATCTCTCCCTTTAAGCACATGAATTAATTAGATACATGTTATACATAATTACATAAATTAATAATATATAATTAAATAAATATAAAAATATAGAAAGAAAGAAAGAAAGAAATCAAGAATACAGAGAGAGAGAGAGAGAGAGAGAGAGAGAGAGAGAGAGAGAGAGAGAAGGAGAGAGAGAGAGAGAGAGAGAGAGAGAGAGAGAGAGAGAGAGAGAGAGAGAGAGAGAGAGAGAGAGAGACTCAGACTCAGACTCAGAACTTTATTACAAAAGGATAAAGGTTTTAGGCAAAGCCTATTCTTCCAACCAGAGAGAGAGAGAGAGAGAGAGAGAGAGAGAGAGAGAGAGAGAGAGAGAGAGAGAGAGAGAGAGAGAGAGAGAGAGAGAGAGAGAGAGAGAGCATCTATTATTGATCAATTCAATGCTCTAATAACAAAATGACTAAACACAGGGGCGGATCTGGGGGGGGGGGGGGGTGCAATGGATGCAATTGCACCCCCCCCAGCGGGACAAAAAAAAAAAAAAAAAAAAAAGAAGAAAAAAAAAAGAAGAAAAATGTATCACCTGAAAATAGCACTTTACACGCTCAGATTGCACCAGATTGCACAATTTTGCTTCCTTTTTAAAAAAAAAATCCGGGGGGGCATGCCCCCGGACCCCCCTAGCATGCTCGGCGCTTCGCGCCATCGGTTCGGCGCTTCGCGCCTTCGCTGATAAGATACAAAAAAAAAGAAAAAAAGAACTTTGCACCCCCCCCTTTCAAAACCCAGATCCGCCCCTGATTAACATATAGTATTGTCAAAAACGTTTGCTGTCTAATATGAATTTCTAAATCTGATAAATCAGCGCTGTGTTTTCAGCCAAGGACTTGTCACTATTACCGTACACAGCACACAAAGCAGTATTATTCCCCCCTCTGCTTCTTTACCTCTGTAAACTTGTAGAGCTAGTTATTTTTCGATAAACACCCAGCAACCAAACAAATAACGACCCAGCAACAGCCTGAATCCTCGATAGCGCAATGGGTTGAGAAGCTGTTCTGCGTCGGTACTACTTTTGCGACTGAAAAGTTCCGAACGCTCTAATGTACGAAGTATACATCTCTGGAGCAAACAATACAAACATACCGCATTTAAATTAACAACTACAGGCTTGAACACATGAATCTCCATATACAATCCATGAGTTTGGTTGTTTTCTGAATCTAGGTCTGCTGTGCACAAACGTTCATCACAAGCAAATTCCCAAGGCAAGTAACTCTCATACTTTGTCTAGCGACAAGAGTTACGAGTAGTTCCCCTTTCAAATTTCTTTTCACTCAGTTTCTTCGACAACAAACTGCAATCCGACGGTCAGTTTTCAACAATATTTCATTTAATAAACAGATCACACGCAACCAAATGCACACATCTCATCAATTTAAACAACATAAAGCGGTTTCATACACTATTTTCCCCAGAAAACTGAACTTCATACAGTTTTTAACGTTGGATCACGGGTGCAAAAGGTCGTCTGCTAGTCCCATTTGACGAAAGAACATTATCCTAAGCGATACCAAAACATATACAGAACACACACTATCTGCCTTTGCCGCCACAGCAGAATAACAGCATATCTGTGTACTTGATTTTAGTCCAAAATAGGAAAACTGACAAGAAGTGTTAACATAATGGAATGATTTGCACGGAACTATACAACCGCGCATTAATCGATCGCCTGCGCAGGTTGACTGGTTGAGTGAATAGGATTCGATCAAAATTTCGCAAAAAAACTCCCCTTTTCAGTCTTTGAATAACTGAAGAAAGGAGGAATAAAGAGGTTACACACCTCGTCTCAGTGATTATAAAAAATAATGGTCTCAGTTCGCGGTCATGAAAATGCTCGATAAAGCTCGCATTTTTCATGATCCGCAAACTTCGACCATTATTTTTAATAATCACTGAGACTCGGTATGTAACCTCTACATATTAGGCCTATTCTTATCTGGTAAAATATCAACAATGGTTGCTCTAACATTCGTGTACATGTACACTGTACAGTCAAGAGTTGAAACAATTTAAGCACGAATTCAAATTGGAGAGAGAGAGAAAAAAACGGTCATACACGTAAAATTCCACTCGTGCAAAAAACACGAGTGTACGTGGGAGTTTCAGCCCACGAACGCAGAAGAAGAAGAAGAAGAAGGAGAGAGAGAGAGAGAGAGAGAGAGAGAGAGAGAGAGAGAGAGAGAGAGAGAGAGAGAGAGAGAGAGAGAGAGAGAGAGAGCATCTATTATTGATCAATTCAATGCTCTAATAACAAAATGACTAAACATATAGTATTATCAAAAACGTTTGCTGTCTAATATGAATTTCTAAATCTGATGAATCAGCGCTGTGTTTTCAGCCAAGGACTTGTCACTATTACCGTACACAGCACACAAAGCAGTAATATTAGGCCTATTCTTATCTGGTAAAATATCAACAATGGTTGCTCTAACATTCGTGTACATGTACACTGGACAGTCAAGAGTTGAAACAATTTAAGCACGAATTCAAATTGTAAGAGAGAGAGAGAGAGAGAGAGAGAGAGAGAGAGAGAGAGAGAGAGAGATTTTTCTTTCTTGGGCTCGGCTGTAGACGAAGAGAACACATTGTTGTGTTTTAACACCTCGTAGTGCTTCCCGTGTTATTAGAGCAGTTTAGCCGCGTAATGTAGGTAATCATCTCCAGATATGTCAAGTGCCACTTTCAAGTTATAAGCACTTAGCCATTCTGAAAGCGCCGCCGCTATCGTGTTCCATCAGTAAACGTCTGATAATGTATACGACCCAGACAAAAATACAACGTCGGCCGTTTAGCCTTGCTTCTGGAAGAACATTTACAAACGATTCATGTTTTGTCTTTCGTTGCTTTTTTTGTTGTTGTAGATTAAGATTTAAAAGAATTCTTGATGCAGAATGACATGGTGTGCAATACGTTCCTTGGAATATTCGTAAAACTGTACTGCAACATTATTTCAAATTCTGTCCCCCGGAATCGGAGTATGACTGCCTAAATGGCGAAGTGAAAAACGGCCATACACGAAAAAGCCTACGAGTGTACGCGGGAGTCGCAACCCACGAACGCAGAAAAATATGAAGATTTTAGAATCAGTGCTTGAAAGCTGGGGACCTCTACCTTTGTTTCTATCCTCATCTTGAACAAGAATAGTTTCCAGTGAGCGTCCGTTTTAACACTCCTCCTACTCAAAGCTATGTATAATTATTATCATTGTAAACAATACGCGTGTCGTATAGATCTCTTTCCTTCGTGTACGTGTCAATCGCAGGATTGTTTTTATTTTAGATAGCTTTCGGGGTCGCGTACCCGAGGTCGCCCTTCCGCTCTTAGAGATTATGTAATGCGGTGAATTTATGGACGTGCGTTGCAGTTTATGATTGTCCGCGGTAGACTCAGCTTCCTGTTTGATCTATATTGATATGATTCACCTTTGAATGTACGAGTGTATGAGTGTATGTACGTGGGGAGGGGGGGGGGGGGGACGGGGGCGGCGGGACGAGGGAGGGTGTAATTTATGGCGTTGTCACTTGTATGTTAAAAATAAGCGGAAAATTCGGTCAGAATCTGTCTCAACAACAAGGGCTGGGTGATATATATATATATTTATGACACTCTGAAGATGTTTCCTTCTATCTGTAATACAGAATTGTGTTTTGTTACATAGAAAGGGGAGGGGAGAGACTAAATACATCCAGTCGATGTCTGTTGTTGTTGTTGTTGTTGTTGTTGTTGCATGTTTCCATGTTTTTTCTCGCATATCGTGTTACTATCCTGCTGTCTTACCTGAAGTATACCACTGTGTATACCCCCAAGGTCCAGAGATCTATATTTACAGCCATACCGTTCTTTTCCTGGTGGTATATTCTGCAAATAAATCACATGGAAAGGGAGATAACAATGAGGCGAGAGAGATAACTCTGACATACTGAAGTTACGGAGTTATTCAACTTGAAAGGTAATTGAATTCTCCTGGGCTTAGCGTCAAAGATTTCCCCTTAAGGTCTGTGTCGTAATGGCGGGCTCGTGTACACACATCATCACTGCAGCTGGGAACAGAGGTTGAGGGATGGTAGGTATCTTCAGTGGGGTGATATCATGCCCCTTTATTTGAAGTTGTCGATCGTATCATGCGAATTGTTGCCTCAAGTATACTTCTAAGTAGGAAATCATGTTTGTGACTATTTTGGCAAACTCAGTTTTCGATATAGATATAATATATTTTGGTTGGAAAACTCATATTTCCATATAATTATACCGAGCAACAAAAGAAACGCGAAAAAATTCGTCATTGTTTGATTGACAAAATATCCAACAATTATAGAGTTAGAATTATTAAACCACAAAAGTTTGATGAAGGCATGTTTGACCTTGCTTTTGTGTGATTATTTTGATGCTGTAACTGTTTTAACACACGGGACAAGCAGGGTTAACGTTAAACATATAATGCGCGCTCGCAGCACGTGCAAGTGGAGCAGGAGAAATCTGATGTGTGAGATGTGTTCACTAATGCATTAGCAACCAAAAGAGACCATGGCACGCTTGCTGCCAGTCTCACTTTTGAAACAGCCAGTATGCCAAGATTGACACCACCAAAATGCCAGGTCGATTTAAGATCCAGAAGCGCTGGCATGTGCTGTAAACGTGCATATGTCAACAGTCTATCACTTTCAGCAATGTTCTGTTGACATTGGAAGCACTGCAGTTATGCAACGCGGTGGATATTTCGCATTACCCCAATAAGACAAGATCGCAATTTCCTGCCACAACGTCTTCGAGATCGATTCAATACAGCCACTGACACTACCAGGAACATCATTGGAAGCCACCAGTGTCCGATCAGTGGCCAGAGAGCGCGATGAAGACTGACTGAGCGAGACCTCCAAAACTTCGTTAACGTTAAACCTGCTTGTCCCGTGTGTGGAAACAGTCGCAGCATCAAAATAATCACACAACAGGTAGTTCGAGATTTTGTCAATCAAACATTGCAGAATTTTTTCGCGTTTCTTTTGTTGCTCGGTATATATATTTTTAGTTGATTTCACATCCACTATTTTTGACAGTTTAACATCGTTTCTCGTTGACAGTTTAAAAAAATATAGATACTTTGTGCACTCATAAAAGGTTCAGACACATTTTTCGTTAAACGGCAGTTGTTTTTTGTCGACAAAATTGAGGTTCCCGAGGAGAAATTTTAATATAACTTAGCCTGTCAAAAGTTCACACTCAGGAAATATAGAGACATGAAATGAAACGTTCGTTCTGCTTGAGTAGCATGCAGTTTTGTTCATCTTTGGGGCATATTTCCATTGACATTGTTTGCGTGATTGAAATTCCCTGAATTTTATTTCAAAGTATTCACCCATCAAGGTATATTTTGTTATGGGAAACTCGTATATATATTTATCCACATCACATCACTATAGCAGCCTGGAGTATACGATAAGGTAGGGGGGGCGGGGGGGGGCAGGAAGGGGGGGGGGGGGGGGGGCAGGAAGGGGGGGGGGGGGGTTGTAGCTAACTGTATCTTCAGTTGTCGATCGTATCACATGTGAGCTCCATGCGAATTGTTGCCTCAGGTATATTGAGCTAGAAAATCGATCTTTGGGAGAACACATATTTTGATGAATTGTTTGGGTAAATTTGACATCCACTTGTTTGACTGTTTACAGATTTTTACGGTAACAGTAATTGAAACTTAGACGTACTCAAAAAGGCGTCAACAATACTCCTCGTGAGGTCTTCATGAGTAAATCATAACAGACTCTTCATAATGCCTTCTTAAGTAGCTCTTTACTTGTCTTTGGTGAATCTTTAAAGCAAATTGTAACTTCATTTTCTTGAGTTCTTTACTAATGCCCTGGATTTAGTGTCAAAGGTTTAACCCACCAAAGTTCGTTTTGTAATGGAAGGCTCGTGTACACATATCATCACGTTAGGTTGGAGTAACCGTTCGGAAGGGGATGGGGCGGGGGGGGGGGGGGGGGAGGATTGTAGCTAAATATATCTTCAGTGTGGTGAAAGATGATTGCCAGTTATCTGTACTTGTGGATCGAATCATAGCTCCACGTGAATCATCCCTGAGGCATATATATTATTGAGCTAGGAAATCACTTTGGGTGTTTGACAATCACTTGTAGAATTCAGATGTGATGAACTGTTACGTTGATTTCGCGTCTACCTGTGAGGCAGTTTTATGCAGCTCCTATCATCAGTAAACATTACACCTATTACACTACGTTGACTTTAACCCCCCCCCCCCCCCCCCCGCCCCTCCCTGAGGGTCAGATATACCTCAGTAGATGACTGGGGTCAGATATCCCTTCTCAGTAAATGATTGCTACTGTGCTTTTCGTATAAATATGGCTGATTTCCAAAAGCCTCTCCACTACCATGTAGTTTATCAGGAATTCGTACCGAGGAAATTAAAGATTTATATACATGTGAAATTAAAGATACAATTTAACAGGGATCTTGCAGTGGCTGTGTATTTTGTTTTCAACCTACATTTATGACTGTGTCTCTTTGGGGCACATTTTATCCACAAGGCAGTGTGCTTGATGCCCAATAAAACCAATGAAAGCACACAGGCAATTGTTATTGATCAAGACCAAAAATCATACGCAAAGTCTAGTGCTAATGTGCATTGACCTGCAACGAATATAATTATCTGCCATGAGAACAGTCTGTTGGCCACCAGAGCGTCTACCGACTGTTTGAGTGACAAAGTTATTGGCGTAGGTGTGTTTGTAGAAGGGGAGGGTGTGTGTGGGGCGGTTGGTGGTGTGGCCGTAAATGCTGTTGCTGGTGAATGGGGGGGGGGGGGGGGGAGAGGTGTTAGAGGGTTCAGAGGGAGGATTTGCCACCTGCTTCTCTTGTCTTGTCTACCGAACGTGTTTACGATGTTTGTTTTAAACTCCTGGGGGCAGCTGGAAGGTAAGGCAGATAGATAGGTGTGCCTCGACCCGATGAGTGTTGTGATGATTGCATGCGTGGGCATTGGTGAATGCTGATGGTTTATGGGCTTCACACTCGGCTCAGCTTATTGCATCTCCTAGTCCCTGCGTGGAGATAGCGCCTTATTTCACAACGCTTGACCACCCAAGGCCGAGCGTCTTTTAGGAGTTAAGGATCTTGATACCCCACTGACCTAACTCTTTGACTACCCAAGCGGTAATATTGACAAGCTCTCTCTATGTAGCTCAGTTTGCAAAAGACACGTGGACGCTATGGTACCACAGAGAAGAGATCATGGCTGCGATGAATATTGACCTCGATCTGATCCGAATCTGAATTCTCACCGCTGGTGTTTTTTTGTGGGTTCGTCGCATAGGCCGATTCCGCCTATAGGCGTTATGTGCATACTTTCGAAAGAAAAGGGTGTTATATCAAGTGGACGAAAAATGCACATTGTGGCTAATTTTTCTCTCATATCACGCCGAGATGGCTTGGCTCAATCAACCAGTCCCATTGTTTTGACTATTTTTTTTAAGGGGCGCGAATCTTCCACAGCCAAGCCTGACTAGTTATGTTTAACGTCCTCACAGGTAATCTATAAAGACTGAAACATAAATATATATTAGAGACATGAGATTAATACGGTCTCCACCGCCATAAAAAAAAAAAAACGGCAAAGTAAAGGTAGGCCTATTTCCGGAAAACATGTTGGTACTTTTTTTCATTGGCAAAATGCTCGCATTTACGCCTGAAAAAAAAGGGGGGGGGGGAGAAGGGAGAGGTTGGTCATGTTTCAGTTTAATAAACTTCGTTAATGGACTGTCCAAGAGATATTATTATACAGGTACCGCCCAGAGTTTGGTTTAAAGCCACAGTTCCCATGTCAATACCTTAGCTGGGCATAACTCGTTATGTAGTCTTTTCACAGTATTTCTGCGTGATGATGTTGTTGTTATAAGTGTATTGTAAAGCAGGCCTAAAGGCATTTTTCTGAATATGTAAAAGCAGACAATAAAGTTTCTCCTGTTCTTCTTATTAAATATAGCCAAGGGCAGTCCCTACACTGTTGAATGATACAGTGATCAGTTGGAGTACAAGATGGGCATTGTCTCGCTGAGTACGTCATGCCATTCATCAACATTAAATAGCAATGAACTAAAGCACTTGACATAAAGTGGGCATTGTTTCAGAAATCTATTTACGTCATAGAAGGTCGCCACCGTTTAGGGTCTTGTCGGTGAAGGAGGAATATCGTGATAGTGAATATATAGTTATAGGTATATATATATATGTATATATATATATAGGCCTATGTAACAAGGTTGTCCACTGTTGACTTATGTGCCATACAGATTTCGAGGTCAAGGAAGAGCGAGTAGATGGCCAAATCAGAAATGAAATGCTTACCATACTACTTCTGCTTGTAGCAAAATGCCTTCAGAGAATTTACGGAGACTATTTATTGCCTAATATGTTACACGAACATTGTTTATTGTACACGCCAGTTGCGCTTACATTTTGTTCGAATTCCTTCCGCTAAAGAATGAATATTTATTAGTTTTGATTAAAAGTTAGTTTTTAGTTTGCTGGGAAGAATTTGAGAATGCTGAAAGAGTCTTGCAATGAGTTTATATCTTCGCATGTCTACAAATTATACAAAGGACAGCAGATATATTTACAACAGCTTAGAGCTAATACGTTGGACATTCTGGGTGTGTAAGAATGCATGAACGAAGTGTGTTAAAAATCAAATTTCTATTGCTCCTTACTAAAATAGTTGACAAATATGCCTAATTAGTTTTCACCTCTAAAGCTGTGTTCAATTAACCGTGAAAGAATGCATTTTTAAAATGTTATTGATGGAATGCGATTAAATGATAGAAATTATGTAAGGTTTTGTGTTCAGCAATAATTACTCTTTGCCTTCCTCTTTCTAGTTCTGGGATGACATTTTTTAATTGCGTTCGTGAAGAGAAATGTATCACAGATCCTCGAAAATGTGCATACCTTGAGATAAAAGAGTGATGATTGTATATGTATACAATAAAGGTTACCTCAAATCATCACATAATTATGACACTGATTTTGAATAGCTAGCATACTCATCATGTTATTTACCTTACCTAATCATATGTTGAACGTATGGCAATTGCAGTCCTAACGACGATTTTATCTATTGTGTTGATACCCCATTAGTATAGATCTGCATCGCCCACAATCGCTAACCTTGACTGAAGTATGGTGCTATATATATGGTAATGAATGTGAATACAATGCAAGGGAATCGAATTCTTTGATAGCATCATGTCCCCGGCTGTTGTTTTGGAATCGAATTTCTTTTATAACATCGTTGTCGCCCGCAGTAGCTTGGTTTGCTATGTGAACGGCGTTCCGAAGTCTACTCGCCACTGTGCAAGTTAAGTCGAATTAAAACGAATTCGTTGAACAGATTGTCTCTTACTGTTGCTTGATGTGCCCTGCTTTCCTGAGTCTGTACTGTGCACGCTGTAAAAATGCCTTTCAAGATTTGTGTGTGTGTGACTGAATTTGGTTATTGTAGTAAACGCATTATTTTCTATGAAAATAAGGCTTTGGTCTAATGCAAAGACATCTTTTTCCTGCGGAAGCACGCTTATTTGTCTGTGGTTATTGTAGTAAAATCATTGTTTGAAAATAGGGCTTTGGTCGAATGCAAAGGTATCTCTTTTCATGCGGAAGCAATCTAGTGAACCATCATGAATTCATACAGGGTTTTCCACAAGCTGTGAGCACCTTCAGCCACAATAATCGTCACTAGATAACAGCCTGGCTGTTTTTGTGAGAAGTTTTTTCATTTGTGTTAAATGATTTCTCCCAACGGTGGCGACATTTTATAGAGATGCCTTTCAAGGTTTATGTCGTAAAGCTATTGGCTTTTTTTAATTTCTTTTTTTTTTTTTACACATGATACTATTGAAGTCACAATGTTATTTTTCTGTGAAAGCGTTCCATTTTACGACTCATGGCGTAATTCGCCCTTTGAAGTTTGTTGCGAGAAAACCACAGAGCTGATCGAGTATCAGTTCAACGATTTTTAAATCGCTCCGTTCTATCCATGAGCTACCATTTGGGGGAAGCAGGTTGGTGGTGCGGATATAAAGCCTTTTGCGCTGGAAGAGCGATCAATCGAGTGGCTTCCCTTTGCGACGGAAGAAGATAGAGTAGTCTCCCATGTGACCGATCGCGAATCCACCTCATCACGCAAGTTTTGATAAAATGGTGCCGCCTTATGCCCTATAATGCATGGGTTGTGATAGAATAGGAAAGGCGTTCCTGACAACTTTAAGACCAAACGATGGCAATATAAGTTTTTTTCAATATGAACTCATTGTTTGAATACAAATAGCATTCCCTGAATTCAGAACTCACACATGTCCAGGCGCACCACTGTGAGAAACACATTATTCTGTCTATTCAAAACTGAAAGAAATCATTGTATTTATATTCTAAACTTAATGCATGATACATGTTTTTTTGGTAAAGATTCTGTTCAAAACAACTGAAAGAACTAAATTTCAAAGTAATTACAGCATAGTGCTGATCAGAGACTGGCATCATAAATGTTATTGCCCGTGCACAGCTACTATTCCGTGGAAAGTCAATGCAGATGCTGGTAAGTATGTATATATATCATGAAGAAATCTATCTGCATCATAGTTGTGTCTGCCCATATTGCGAGCAAGGAAGAATCTGTAATGAAGAACAGATAAATGAATTTTGCTCTTCTTCGGAACGTCATCTCTATTTTTTTGTATCTTCAAGTTGTTTGCAAGGTCTGTCCTTTTAAACGCAAGCATCCTGTGCATCTTTGCTTGCAGGAATGAAGGAGCGTTAAAGTAGTTACCCCACATAACAGATTTTCGTTTTCAATCGAATGAGACGACAATGTGCGATACAAGGCGTGCAAGAAGTTCCAATTGGTTTATGTCCCCTTTTCCAAACTTGAGAGCATTGGCTTTTTCCCCGATAAATTCCGCGTGAAGCGTGCATAAAAGTGTTAAATTTGTCGAAATCATTGCCCAAAAAAGTAACATTATTTTATCAATGCTTGCTGCCCACGCATCCTCGTGTTGAAAACTCAGAGCACACAGACACGGTCTCACGGAAAGGAAGACAGACAAACAGGCAGCCAGAGAGACAGCTGGACCAACAGACACCCCTTTCTTTCTTTCTTTCTTTCTTTCGAATTCACAATCACGCAAGCACGCCGGTACTCCCGCACGCCTACACGCCCACACCGGCCCGCCCTAACACACACACACACACACACACACACACACACACACACACATACACACACAAACACACACACACATATACGCAAACACGCACGCACACACACACACACACACACACATGCACCACCAGAGCCACATACAAAACACACAGCAGACACAGAAAGAAATACACATCTTTTATCCCTCCCCCCTCGCCCTCGCCTCCCCCCCCCCCCCCCCCCACTCTGTGATCAAATTAAAGCCACCTCATTAAATGTCCTCGTAACTGCGCTGATCCCTTAGCAGTATCGATCGCTGTGGGTTTGAATATCCTCGCTTAGAGGTAACCATTTTTTTTCCCTTAAAATATTCTAACAGTCTGCGAGTCGCATCAGTCATGTCAGTTAATTGTGTCCGTCCCTCTACCTCGTATTGTATGATAGTCTGTTTCTCTCTATTTGCTTTTTACATTTAGTCAAGTTATGACTAAATGTTTTAACATAGAGGGGGGAATCGAGACGAGGGTCGTGGTGTATATGTGTGTGTGTGTGTGTGTGTGTGTGTGTGTGTGTGTGTGTGTGTGTGTGTGTGTGTGTGTCTGTGTGTGTGTGTGTAGAGCGATTCAGACTAAACTACTGGGCCGATCTTTATGAAATTTGACATGAAAGTTCCTGGGTATGATATCCCCGGACGTGTTTTTCATTTTTTCGATAAATACCTTTGATGACGTCATATCCGGCTTTTTGTAAAAGTTGAGGCGGCACTGTCACACCCTCATTTTTCAATTAAATTGATTGAAATTTTAGCAAAGCAATCTTCGACGAAGGCCGGGGTTTGGTATTGCATTTCAGCTTGGTGGCTTAAAAACTAATGAGTGAGTTTGGTCATTAAAAATCGGAAACTTGTAATTAAAATTATTTTTTTATTAAACGATCCAAAAACAATTTCATCTTATTCTTCGTCATTTTCTGATTCCAAAAACATATGATCAGAGA